>NC_056747.1:1143354312-1143679312 GCF_019279795.1 Protopterus annectens | reverse complement strand
TCACTCTGTTATACTCAGCATTGATTAAGTTAATTATCAAGTGCAATACCCCTTTGGGATGTATCTCACAGGACACATAATACAATTAGAAAGGTCCCAAAAGTTCCTGGCCAAAAAGACTACAATCCTAAAGTCCCTGAAGAGCCACAAGAAGGTGGAAGCTCTTTATGTTTATTTAGTGTCTTGTTGGCTTTTGAAGGGAGATCTCAGTCTTGCTTAATTCTAACATAAAAGGCTCTTTTGTCCAGGACCTCTTTAGTCTCCACATGTCCAGTATCTACATCAGTACTAGAACCAGGGACCTAAGTCTTCACTAGCAGATGAACAAAACACAAAGGAGAGACAGTTTTATACCGCAGCACCTCCAGAACCTCTGGAAAAATTTCCCCTGTATGTTAAGCTGTGTGACTCACTATCTTCCTTTAAACATAAACCAGATGACTGGATGTGTGGCCACAAATTTACACTGTGATTGACTGGTATCTCCTTCCTGGAGAAAGGAGGTGCAGCCTGTGGGGGGGGGGGGGGTTGTACTGGCAAGGTGAGAATGTCAGGAAACTCAGTGGTTTTGGAATATCTGTGTATCTATGAATCTTTAAAAATATAAGGATTCACCTCTGAAATTCCCACCAGAGTTTTGCATATTAGGTACTGACTTACCTACATTTTGCCCACTGAAAACTGTTACTGTGTTCTGTGAAACAAAGTACTTTAAAAAGATAGAACACAGAAAGAGAAACCATGTCAATCTAGTTTCAAATGTCTATATCATTTATTCACTTTATTAACAAACGTGAATCCTTTCATTCTTGCAGTCAACAATTTCATCAGACCTGAAGTTTTTGATTGCATGAACAAATGTAATTGAATTTGTGAGCAATTTTGTATGAATTTTGCGGGAATAGGGTAACAGTCCTGCAAAAAACCTCATCATGGAGCTGCTTCCTGTGCCCGCAGTACAGGGTTTGATTATTCCACCTTCATTTTCCTACTGTGTGGCTGTGCCCAAGACACAACCAGACAGTGCTCCTGGGTTGCCCATAAAAAGGAGGTGTTTGTCCACCGATCTTACCTGGTCAACAAAAAAACGTAAAAAAAAATTGAAAATGATAATAGTAGGTTGTTAACCAAAGACAACATTCATAAGAACAAGGTCAAGTATATTTCGACCTCTCATGATAACTTGGACAAGTTTATCTAGGGAGTCGGTAATTAAATGTAGAGAATGCTGAGCATATTTATTACTACCCTTGTAAGACTCCCGTCTTTTCAGGCTTGTTGGCTGTTGGTGAAGCACCCACCAAGAGGAGAAAACGCTGAGAGAAGAAAGGAGCCACTTTTGAGACTTTTAGTATTTTTCCTCTGTTTATTTGCTAAGTTTTTCTGCATAGCCGCCTATTTTGAGCATTTTCTGGCTTGTTAAATTTGATTTCTGCATTAGTAACTGTATTTAGAGCACAACCTAGAGCTGTTTACTGAATTTCCTGTTTGCACTTATTTTTAAAATCGTTTTTTTCTCAAAACTTGCATTTTATCTGTCTTTGGCCTAGCACTCTTGTGTGGGGTCATTCACTGCACTGTTATAACTTGTTGATACTTGTGAACCTCTGCTATCTCTGAAAAAAAAAAAAAAAAAATCTCGCTTTTTTCCCACTTTTCTGAGATTTAAAAAAGTTCAGTTACAGGCTTGCTGTTCTTGAACTGTTTGTAAGTTTCTGTGAGGCCAGTTTTTGCTTGGGCTAAAGGAAAGTCTCTCTGTTGATCAGTGGCAGTGAAAAACATTGAGCAGCCTGCCTGCCCCTGTGGGAGTGGTTACTGACTTGAAACTGTAGTTTTATTGGCCATTTTGGGTCAATTCCAAAACTCCTTCATCTTCCTTTCTTAAAACCCTCTTTTGTGCGGTTTTGCGCGTTTTTGTGCATAGCACAACAGCGGGCAGCGCTGCCTAATTGGGTTTAAACTATTCCTGGCTCCACAAAGTCTGCTCTTCACTTTTTCCCTTAAAACTGCTCTATCTCTCAATTTAAACACCATATTCTCATTCTAAGGCCCTTCACTGGTCCAATTAAGTAATCCTACAAGTTAGCACTATTAAACCATAAGCACTACTTACTCTTATACTCTCTATGATTACCCTGTCCTCTATTGGTCCATCTTAAATTCAGTTTCCCTATTACTCTAGCATGTCCAAAGGTCAGTCAATGGTTTCCTCTCCAGTCCAGCTGGTGAATCTGGGAATTTTGAGGCAATGTTACAACTGTCTCATGTACACGGACAACCCTCTCCTCCTCCAAACAGGTTCAAATATATGTGAGAGATGCAACTATTTAGCCAAACTGGAGGCTGAGCTCTCTCATCTCAAAACTGGTGTAACCAGTCAGGAGGAGAAGATAACCTCACACAACACAATTCCAGTATCACATAGTCCCACCACATCAGCGAACCAAACACATAAATACACAAAAACATACTCGGAGGCTCTAAATAAAAATCTACCTAAGCGACAGAGACCTCCAAAGCAGACATCCAAGCAAACGCTACCTCAAAACAAAACACACACAACACATAACCCACAAAGTCAGTGTGCCAAGCAGCCACAGCCATTAAGGCTGACTAACACACCTGATACTCTTGTTATAGGTGACTCTATTGTCAGACGCACTGATGTCCCGCTCACCAGGCTGAATAAAGAGAAGGTCACGGTGAGCTGCCTGTCGGGTGCTAGGATATGACACATAACGCAAGCACTCAGGTCACTCCAAAGCAAATACAAATATGACTCAGTCATTGTACATGCTGGTGTGAATGACCTGAGACGTACCTCCCTGGACTACATGAAAAGAGACATAGAGGAGCTCTCTGATCATGTAGCCCAGGCTGGTATGACCCTGACCTTGAGCAGCATCTTACCCTCACCTAGAAGGATGCCACAGTACAAAGACAAAATGATTGATTTTAACAATTGGCTAAAATTTTGGTGTCATTCAAAGGGGATCCAGTGTCTGTCAGCCTGGGATGACATGCTCGACAAGCCACGTTGCTTCGCTAGGGACGGCTTGCACCTGTCACCACTGGGCTTTCGGATATTGGCAAAGGCTCTTGCCACCCCCATAGTGCCTTTTTTAGGCAAGGCTCAAAAGTCAAACCCACCCCCATAGACAGCACAAGGAACAAGAAACTAAGGGTAATGCTGCTAAACGCCAGAATTCTTAACCTCAAGATGCACGCACTCGAAGCTCTCCTCAGTATGGAGAACATCGATATCTGTGCAGTGACAGAAACCTAGTTCAAGGCTCCAGAGAGCACTCCAGCACTACCAGGCTATACCTCATATCATGCTTTTCGGCCCCAAAACCCGGAAAGAACCACAAAAGGAGGGGGAGTTTCCATATTTATCAAGGATATCCACACCTCCAGGTTAGTGGCATTGCACGAAGTATCGGAGACCATCCATGTGCAACTAACAGTGGGCAAGACTGCTTTTCAGTTTATAGCATCCTACAGACCACCCTCTCAAAGTCAGGAATCCCATTAGGCTTTCCTGAAAACATTGGAGAACATGAGGATCTCTCCGAACACCATTATATTGGGCGACTTCAACTACCCAAACATTGACTGGGAGCACTACTCAAGCCACAGCACCTTAGCCCAAAGATTCCTGGAAATTATAAACTCAAATGCTATGGAACAACTAGTCACCACTCCCATAAGAGGGGACAACATACTAGACCTGATCATTACCAACATGGGGACTCTATGCTCCACACCAGAAGTATATCCCTCATTGGTAAGATCAGACCATAAATTAATTTCACTGGATGTCCACATCCCGAACCCACCCCCAGCCCAGAAAACCACAGTGAAAAACTTCTCAAAAGCGAACTTCTCACTTCTCAAAACCAAAGTAGAATCCTTCAAGGCCCCAGGGCCAGTGGAAACTACGGCCCAAACTGCAGAATCCTATATAAATGCATTCTATGGACATCTCCAGGAATGCATGGATCATGCTATCCCAAACAAAACCAAGACCCAATCATCCAAAGGCAGGCGTCCAGTCTGGTGGACCCCTGCCATAAATAAACTGTACAACAGAAGGAGGAAGCTACTACATGATAGAGCAAAATCCCTAATAGGGAAGGCATCTCTGATCAGTACTAGCAAAAAATTACGATCCCTCATAAAATCCTCCAAGGCCAGTTTCAAGAGAAAAATTGCACAGGACACCAAAGACAATCATAAGGCTTTTTTCAGTTATGTTAGAAACCTGGGATGCAACTCCCAGACTTGTTCTGAGTTGATTCTAAATGACAAAAAATACACTGAACCCACAGATATCGCCAATATCCTGGCAGACAGGTTCAGTGCAAACTTCTCCACCCCCTCCCCCCCAAAAGAGCAAGTATCTATCCCAGCAGAGGGCTGCCTCCCAAACATCTCAGATGCTCACGTGAAGGCTGCCCTCTCCAAAGCAAAAAACACTGCTTCCATGGGACCAGATGGCGTCCCAGGTTGCGTCCTACATGAACTACAAGAGGAACTAATCCCTCAAATAAAACAGCTATACAATCTCAGCCTCACTACAGGATATGTGCCCACAGAATGGCGTACAGCAACAGTGGTCCCACTCCACAAAGGTGGAGCCTCTACGGACCCTGGAAACTATCGCCCCATAAGCCTGACTAGCTTAGTCTGCAAGGCTATGGAGAGGATCATCATGGAGCTCATAAACAAAGACATTGGGGACCTACAGACACTAGATCCTACCCAGTTCGGCTTTGTCAAGGGCAGATCCTGCCTTTTGAACCTGGTTGACTTCTTTGAAACAGTCACCAAAGCCATAGATGAAGGGAAGGTAGTCCACACAGCCTATCTGGACCTTGCAAAGGCATTTGACACAATACCCCACTCGGGCATCATAGATAAGCTATCCAGCTTAAATATAAACCCCTATGTCACAAGATGGGTCACAAATTGGCTCAAAGACAGAACCCACAGAGTGAGAGTTGCTGGAGCCATGTCAGACTCGAAACCGGTCACAAGTGGCGTGCCACAGGGTTCTGTCCTGGGACCACTCTTGTTCGGTATATACTTTTCCGAGGTACAGGCAAACGTGGGAGGACTATGGCTCACCAAGTTCGCAGACGACTGCAAACTGGGCGCCATAATCAACTCTCCAGCTGACACAAACATCCTTCAAAAAGGTCTCACAGAGACAGATAACTGGTGCCAGCACCATGGTTTAAAGCTAAATGCCAAAAAATGTATAGTCATACCCTTTGGCAAAACAATGTGCCCACAAATTACCACATAGGCGGAAACCCATTAAGTACAGAGAAAGTTATTAGGGATCTGGGGACCCAAGTTGATAGCAATCTCTCCTTTGAAAACCACATTGCCAAAGTGGTTAGAAAGACCTTCTACATAGCCCACCTCATCACGAAGGGTTTCACATCTAGATCAAGAGAGGTAATCGTGCCTTTATTCATCCCTCATCAGGCCCATCATAGAATACAATGCCCCTTTTGGGATGTACCTTACCCGACACCTGCAGCAATTAGAAAGACCCCAAAAGTATCTCACCAAGAGGATCAAGGGTCTCAAACAGATGCCATATGCTGCTCGGTTAAAAAAACTCCAGCTCTACTCAGTTGCATACCGCCTACTTCGAGGCGATCTATGCCTGACATACAAAGCTATGTCAAATCCAGAATTAATGGACATGCTCCACCTCAGTAAATCTAAATCCCTTAGAGCCACATGCTCGAGGGACTTGAACCTCAGCACAGAAATAAATAGAACTTGCTGGAGGGACAGGTTCATAACCCAGAGGCTCCCTTCGCTCTGGAATAGAATTCCAGTTCATGTGAGGCAAAGCACCTCACTGAATCTCTTCAAGAAGAATCTCGATAAGTGGATGGGGGATCGTAGGTTTGTCCCAGGGATTACTCCCGTGTCACTATTAGACAGAGGCACAGTAAACTAAACCTTAAAAAGGGCACAGTATACTCAAATCAAGGGGTGGCGTAAGCCATACAGAATCGGGCTAGGCTTATAATTGCCCCAGGGCAGATAGCCTAGTATGAACCTATGAACCTATGAACCTAAGTGATGGATGTATAAGTGAAGGTGTCTACAATTAGGGCACTGGGAATAATAGGTATGGAAAACAAGTTCACAAGGTACCTACTGTGGTCCTCAGGTGGTACAGAAGAGAATACCTATTTGAGAATAATTTGGTGATTGACTCTATCTGATGTGTCCATAATGTCTAAAAGATCAAATTCAGAATATTGAATTATTTGACATGAGTTAACATTTGAGCAGATAAAAACAGATACCCTCTTGCCACCCTCAGATGGTCTGAAAGAGTAACTGGCACTTCACTCTGGTATAAAGACGTTATCAAAAATGAAAATTAATTTTTTTGTAGTAACACATATATGAATGTGTTCACGCATGATGAAAGCAGACAATTTATTTTTCAGACTCCTTGCACTAACTAGCTTTACCAAGTATAGTCCAGATTAGAATTTTTTAGGTTGGAATGTCTAACAAAGTAACTTTGACTTAAAAAGGACATTATAAGACAGAAAATGTTTAAATCACTCTGCATAATCCCTGAGGAGAAAGGTGAAGGCCATCTGTGGAAAAGCATGCAGGCACGTCAGTCATCTTCTCCCATGCTGATGTCAGTTAATAAGCCAGTTGTTGAAATCGATTAGTTTTGTTTGAGACTTTGGGATCTACTGCCCAGAACGGATCCACTTTGTAAATTTGAAATAGTGAAATCTCGAATTTCAGTATTTCGAACTTACAAAGCCGCATACTCACATTTCCGAAACTGGCGGAAGTGTGAAATTAAAAATACTGAAGCACGGATATTTTGAATTTCTGCTTCCAGTGGTGCTGTATTTGGATGTTTCGGTTTAATTTTGGTAAGTTTGTATGTGTAAGTATGTTGGTTAGGGGTTTAGTGTGTGTAAGTGTGTGTTGTGACTGTTATGTGTGTGTTTGATGGACCATAAGATGTGTGTGTGTGAGTTTCATTTGTGTTTCTGTTTGTGCATCCTCGGAGTTAGAATATATAAGTAGGGGTGGTGTGGGGGGTGCAGCCCCCCACATGGGGGCTCGGGGGGGCTTTCCCCCTGCTTACATGTAGTTTAGATTAATTTGTTTGATTATGGGGGGAGTTTTGTGTATGTTTATGTGAGTACTGTATGTGTAGCGTAAGTGAGGAATTTTGAATTTCGTGGTTGTGTGTTTTCGAATTTGTGAGCTGTGGTTGGGTTTTCAGCTTTGTGGTTTCAAAATACTGAAATTCGAGATTTCAGTATTTTGAAATTACAAAGTGGATCCCCCCAGGACACATGTCTTACCTACTTTAGGCATGTGGATCTAGAGCTTAACTAGATCTCCCTGCATCTTCTCAGGATAGGAGATCTAAGGTCATTAACACCAGTTTTGGCAACAGGACCATACTCATACTTGGAGTGAAGGGACCTTAGGGCACTGGTTACATCTGGAATCCTGAAGACAGAGAGACAGCTGACCCTATCCTGCACAGTCTGGTGAGAAGGGCATCAGTGTGTTTTAGTATAGAGCCACTTATTATTAATACTTTACCATGTGTGGCCATAGCATCTGGAGCCACGTATTAGTAATATTATACCACATATGGCTACAGTCTCTGGAGTCCTTATGGGAGTAGGAGCAGAGCCAGGGTGATTCATATTAGTTCTGGGTAAATGTGCAAGTCAGCAATGTTATGTTGCCAAGGTTTTTCAAATGAGGCTTTGGTGATTTGGGTAATGATTTCTTATCAATGTAATTAAAAGTGGATCTGCTGTTAGGTAGTTGCAGTATAGTGTAAAGCTGCTTATTGACATGTGTAGTATGTGAGAGGTTATGCTCCAGACTTAGTAAGCATTTACACCTCTTACAAGTTGTATTAGTAAATGATAAAAGGCAAACAATTGTCAGGAAGCTTGAAAAAGTTGCTACAATACAACTGTCCCTGATCCTTTTGGCATTTACTTCTCGGAAGTCAACGCCAAGGTCAAAGTCCTCTGGCTGACCAAGTTTGTAGGTGATTGGAAACAAGGAGCAGTCATAGAATCCCCCAAGACACTAACATCCTGCAGGAAGGACTAACACAGACAAAATGACCAATAATAAAGCCATGTTTTAAAACTCATTGCCAAGAAATGCAAAACAGTACCCTTTGGGAAGTCAGACACCCTAGGAAACTACCTCATTGATACGCCCCTAAGTGTGTGGCCCCGTCCTTTCTTCTACCCATTGCCCCACCCATTACATCTTGTTCATTACATCTTGTTCAAGGTTTATAAACACACTAGAAAGAGTTTTGAAGGGACAGTAAATAATACAGTACATGCAACAAATTAGCAAATTTATAAAAATACTGCACCACTTTAAAGATGGTAGTAATATTGATTTTGACAGCTTCTATGTTTGTTGAAACTATTAAGCTAGTTAAGCATGAGAATTGAAATCCAGGTTTTATTCTTGTCTTGATGAACAAAAAAAAAGTATTTTTAATTTTACCACATACAACAAAATATTTAACTGGGGATAGTCTCATTGTTTTACTTTCATTAAAAAAAGAACGCTGTAACATTTTTGTGTATGTATTCTGAATTCTCCTGATTAGCCTTTCTGCTAATGGCCCAAAAATGCATTATCTTATCCTTTGGGAATTGTCTGTGCCAAGGAACTACCATATGCCCCTAATAGTTGACCCAGTTGTATGGAATTTTGGAAGTTATGTGGATAGAGACCAAACATTTGACCAACATGTGTCCACTGTCATAAGAAAGTCCTTTTGTACTGTGCAGCTTATAAACAAAGTGATTGTGTCTACATCGAGAGATGTCATTGTCCCATTTTACTCAACTCTCATTAGGCCAGTCATTGAGTATAATGCCCCCTTTGGCAAGTATCTCTCTATGCAACAACTGGAACGTTCACAGAGATACGCTACTAAAAGGATACAAGGTCTAGTCAGTATATGTCCTACATAGACTGACTGAAAGCCCTGTCACTATACTCGGTATCCTACAGACTGTGTAGGTGACTTGTGTCTGGCATACAAGGCATCCTTCATCTCATTGCTGATTGACCTACTGCATATCAGCATATCAAATGGCATCAGAAATATTCAGTACAATGATCTAAATATCTTCTGCAATATCAACAGAGTGGTTTAAAGCGATAACATACATCTGCCAGAGGATACCACTGCTCTGGAACAGACTCCCCGTCCACATCAAACAAAGCTCATCCCTATTCATATTAAAATGCAACTTGGATCTATGAATGGGTAATAGAAAATTTATGCACAAAAGTAGCTCCTAAATGCTTTATCCCAAGCATGGGTCTCCTCAAATTATCTATGGTATGATCCCAGTTATTTTCACTAGGGGTAATATACAATAATTGACCATGGGGATGGGTAATGCCAGTATAACTTCAAAACGGGATAGATTAATTCAAGCACCAAAAGGGAAACTGGCTAGGCTTAAAAGGGCTTGCATGGGTAAATACCCAGTACTTACCTGTATAAAAGACACAAGTATACAGAGGAATTATCCACAGACAAATGCAGTAAACAAGAAATCACTTGAAACTACAAAGTATGAAACTATAAAAGTAGATTAGAAGTAATGTAAGAAAGGCAAATAGGAGTGAATATACAGTAGTGACGAATATACATTCCAAAAACTTTGCTGCGTCAACATGACATAATGCAGTTCTCGAACTGACATGAATTACCAAATGTAGCAGCAGTAAAAACTCATCTGTTAAAATAAGTTAATGTTCAGAAAGAGTACGTTATCCAGCATTTTTGAAACATTTGCATTTAAATTGTCTGCAAAGACATTTTTTAACTTTTTCCTAAACACTGGAAAATATGTTAATGTTGTAATATTGTCAGTTACTGGAAGCAGGAACTAATTTTGTGATTGACCTTTTACAAAGTAAAATGAAAGAGGGCAGCCTATTTAGTTTAATATTTATAGATCTCCATAACCTCATAGATGATTCATGAACTGAAAGGGCAGTACCTGTCAAGCAGCTGTTTGAAAGTAAGGGTATTGGAAAGGTAGGTAGATCTGCCTGCACACCAGGTTAAGAAATAATGATGCTTTCTATAATGGGCTGTGTTAATAAAGTGAAATATCTTGTTCTCTACTGTCTGTAATAAAGACATGCTTTGCATTGATACACTGCCTTTTAAGGGCAGAGTATATTTAGTCATGGGGATTAAGACTTGTAGCAATTGTCTATAGTGGGTAGGGTATAGCCAACCCTGGGTATTACAACATTTATAGCAATTGCTCAACATGCTTCATATGTGAGAAGATCAGAGATGCTAGAAGTCATTTTCAGTTTTTTGGGAGATTTTGAGGGTAGTACTGTTACTGACATGAGAGTTAAAGGATATAATCCCCAGATATTTCTGTTCATTGGTGCAAGTCAGTTGGAGACCTTTAGGGTTGAAGATGAGTGATGGTGATATCTTGAAGATTTTATTTTTTGTGTCCCTAAGATCATAATTGTGAATTTATTAATATTTACTGTCAATTTATTTAGTAAGAGTCAATTCCAAATACAGGAAAAATGAATGTGTAAAGTTTATATTATCCGTGGGATATTTTTTTTTTGAGAGCTGAAGTAAAAACTAGATTGTCTGTGTATATGGTGATATTTAGTTTGGAAAAGACCCATAGAAGTTGTTTAAAAATAGGGAGCATAGTAGAGAGGCTAAAGTTGTGCCTTGGGGAACTCCAGATGTGGTATGACAGAAGATCGAGGGAGTGTTTGGTAAGGAGATGGAAAAATATTTGTTCTGTGTTTCCGTCTCCCATGGTGCAGAGGGATAAGGCCCTAACTGTTACCTAGGTAACCCAAGTCTGATTAGAGGGCACAGCAGCAGGATGGAGCAGAAAAGGAAGGTAGGAGTGATGTGCATAATGATCACCGATCCTGGGTGGATGGAAGTGGCTTGACTCACTCCTTGGATGACCTCCCCCAATGAGTGGTACCCCTACCATTCCTTAGAAGTTACAACAGGGTGTTATGAGCTCCTGGGGCTGGGGAGAAGAGACACTGAAGTCTGCCTGGATGATGCCCCTACAACTGGCTTGCACCTTTACAAGGGAACAAATTGTCCAGTGATGGCTCTCACAGCAGAGAGAAATGAATGGACTAAACATGTCATAGGGAACCAATTGTTTGGCAAACAGAGGGTTTAAAAAAAAGAGGTTCTATTGGATAAGTGATTAATAACTCATTGACATACTTCAGAGCAGAAGCTGAGGTCCAATAATTTGATTACTATCAGGTTATGGTCAATTATCTCGGAGGATCTTTTTAGAGCTAGAAAATGACTCTGATAAGAAGACTTATATGTTGAGAAAATTTCTGCAGTGAGGGAAAATGTGGTAGCTCAGATGCTGTACTTAGGATGGAATCCATGTTGCCTATCTGTGAGGAAATTATATTTTTGCTTATATTCAAGTAACTGTGTATAAAGCAGATTTTGTAATGTTTTTGATTGTGGGTAAAGCTTGACTACGGGTCTGTATTCTAAGAAAGATTTTGGGTGGGAGGATTAGAACATGTTTAGAGCTGGGGGATGTCTCTTGTGATCAATGAAAGAGTGAAGATGTGTTCTTGTGGTTTTCTGATAAATTTATCACCTTTTTGAAATATATTTGGCTATTGATAGTAGAAAATGAGTTGAACTAATAACTGATTGTCAGAAAGATTTTTTTTTAATTTCCTTGTGGTTTATATCCTTAAAATAAAATGAGGGTAATCCAAAACTACGAAGATGAGTGGATGGGGGTCCTGAATTATGATTATAGAAGTATGAGTTGACTTTGATTTGAAGAGAAGAGATGTTTGTGGTTAATTCTTTTGGTAGTTCAAGTGGAAGAAAGGTAGACTTCTTCTTCTTCCATTTGCTGTTCCTGTTAGGGGGTTGCCACAGCGGATTACATGTTTCCATTTCTTCCTGTCCTCTGCATCTTGCTCTGTCACACCAACCACCTGCACGTCCTCTCTCACCACATCCATAAACCTTATCTTAGGCCTTCCTTTTTTCCTGTTACCTGGCAGCTTCATCTTTAGCATCCTTTTCGCAATATACCCAGCATCCCTCCTCAGCACATGTCCAAACCAATGCAATCTCGTCTCTCTGGCTTTGTCTCCAAACTGTTCAACCTAAGCTGACCCTCTAATATACTGATTCCTAATCCTGTCCATCCTCATCACACCCAGTGCAAATCTTAACATCTTTAACTCTGCCACCTCCAGCTCTAAATCCTGTCTTTTTGTCATTGCCACTGTCTCCAACCCATATAACATAGCTGGTCTCACTACCCTCTTGTAGACCTTCCCTTTCACTGTTACTGGTACCCATCTGTCAAAAATCACTCCTGACACTCTTCTCCACCCACTCCATCCTGCCTGTACTCTCTTCTTTACCTCTTTTCCATACTCACTATTACTCTGAACTGTCGATTCCAAGTATTTAAACTCATACACCTTCACCAACCCTACTCCCTGCATTCTCACCATTCCTCTATCCTCCCTGTCATTCACACATATATATTCTTAGTCCTGCTGACCTTCATTCCTCTCCTCCCTTAAGTATATATCCACCTCTTCAGGGTCTCCTCAAATAGTTTGTTCCCTATGCTCACTACAGATCACAATGTCATCCACAAATATCATAGTCCATGGGGACGCCTGTCTGATCTTGTCTGTCAACCTTTCCATCACCATTGCAAATAAGAAAGGGCTCAGAGCTGATCCTTCATGTAATCCCACCTCCACCTTGAATGTATCCGTCACTCCTACCACAAACCTCACCACTGTCATTCTACCCTTGTACATATCCTGTACCACTTTTACATACTTCTCCGCCAATCCTAACTTCCTCATACAATACCACAACTCCTCTCTAGGCACCCTGTCATATACTTTCTCTAAGTCCACAAAGACACAGTGCAACTCTTTCTGACCTTGTCTATACTTCTCCATCAACATCCTCAGAGCAAACATCACATCTGTAGTGCTTTTTCCTGGCATGAAACCATACTGCTGCTCACTAATCATCACCTTCCTTCTTACCCTAGCATCCACTACTGTTTCCCATAACTTCATGCTGTGACTGATCAGTTTTATCCATCTGTAGTTACTACAGTTCTACACATCACCCTTATTCTTAAAAATCAGTACTAAAACACTTCTCCACTCCTCAGGCATTCTCTCACTTTCCAAGATATCATTAAACAATCTGGTTAAAAACTCCACTGCCATCCCTCCTAAACACCTCCATGCTTCCACAAGTGTGTCATCTGAACCAACAGTCTTCCCATTCTTCATCTTCTTCATAGCTGTCCTTACTTCCTCCTTGCTAATCCGTTGCACTTCCTGATTCACTATCCCCACATCATCCAACCATCTCTCTCTCTCATTCTCTTCATTAATCAGCCCCTCAACATACTATTTCCATCTGTTCAACACACACTCCTCACTTGTGAGTATGTTTCCTTTGTTATCCTTTATCACCCTTACCTGCTGCACATCTTTCCCAGCTCAGGCCCTCTGTCTAGCCAATGGCTACAGGTCCATTTTTCCCTCCTCAGTGTCCAACCTTTCATACAACTCTCCATACACCTTGTCCTTAGCCGTCACCACCTCTCTCTTCACCAACGCCTCATCTCCTTATACTCCTGTCTACTTTCTTCATCTCTGACAATCCCATTTCTTCGCCAACCTCTTTCTCTGTATACTCTCCTGTACTTCCTCATTCCACCACCAGGTCTCCTTGTTCTCCTTCCTCTGTCCAGATGTCTCACCAAGCAACTTTCTAGCTCTCTTTCTTACTAGCTCTGCTGTAGTTACCCAGCTATTCAGTAACTCTTCACTGCCACCCAGTGCCTATCTTAACTCTTCCCTGAACTCCACCTCACAGTCATCCTTTTTCCACTTTCACCATTTGATCCTTGGCACTGCCCACACTCTTCTCCTCCTCATCTTCTTGATCACTAACTCCATCCTACAGACCACCATTCTATGATGCCTAACTAAGCTTTCCCCTGTCACCATTTTACAGTCTCCTTCAGACTGGCCCTCCTGCATAGGATATAATCCACCTGTTTGCATCTTTCTCCACTCTTATACATCACACTATGCTCCTCCCTCTTCTTCAATACGTATTCCCCACAGCCATGTCCATCCTTTTTGCAAAATCCACAACCATCTGACTTCTGAATTACTCTCCTTAACAACATACCCAGCCATCACTTCTTCATCCCCTCTGTTCTCTTCACCAACATGCCCATTGAAATGCACTCCAATCACCACTCTCTCACCCTTGGGTACACTCACCACCACTTCATCCAACTTACTCCAAAATTTTTCTTCCTCATCCATCTCACATCCAACTTGCAGATCATATTCACTAACAACATTCATCATCATCACACCATCAATTTCCAGCTTCATAAACATCACTCTATCTGACACTCTTTTCACCTCCAAAACCCTTTTGACATACTGTTCCTTGAGGATAACCCCTACCCCATTCCTCCTCCTATCCACACCACGATAGAACAATTTGAACCCACCTCCTATACACCTGGCCTTACTCCCCTTCCACCTGGTCTCTTGCACGCACAATATATCAACCTTCCTTCTTTCCATCATATCATCTAGCGCTCTCCCCCTGTACCAGTCATACTGCCAACATTCAAAGTTCCTTATCTCACTACCCCACTCTTAACCTTCCTCCTCTCTTCCTGCCTTTGGACATGCCTTCCCCTTCTTCTTCTGCTTCTCCTTTGAGCATCAGTAGCCCAATTTCCACCAACACCCTGTTGGCTATCAGTACTGGTGGCAGTTGTTTTTAACCCGGGCCTCGGCCGATCCAGTATGGAGATCTGTGTTGATGTCCGCATATGTCATTTGGCAAAAGTTTTACACCAAATACCTTCCCTGATGTAACCCTCCCCATTTATCCAAGCTTGGGTTCAGCACGAATAAATGCACTGGCTTGTGCATTCCCAGTGGCTGGGATGGAAGAAAGGTAGACCAAGATTTAAAAAAGAACTTATTAGATATAGATTTGGACAGAGCTCCAGAAAAAAAAAATTGGAGTTGCTGAGTTATGAAGTTTGCAAGTTTCTTATGAAGTTCACTTTGGTTTTATTAGTTAAAATTCTTGTCTTCTAGCTTAAGATAGGAATTGTAGATCCTGGAGTTTGGGGAGCGGTCTTGTTTCCACTATTTCTAAGCAGTAGTTCAAGGTTTATCCAGGGAAAGAGTGGATCTGAGTGCAGTTTTGGAAACATGAGTACGTTTATCTTGAATAGCAGTATGCTACCAAGGTATCCAGAGCAACTGTATAGTCTGTACAATTATATACCTGAGAGCAGTCAAATAATTGAAGTTCTAAGTGTGGCTGTGTTTCAGAGTTTGGAGCAAAGGAGATGGTTTTGAATGCATGAAGACTACACGTTTCCATGTGTGTTTACTGCCAAACCATATTTGTTCCAAACAACACCCCATGCTGTAATTCCAGTGAATTCTACACAGTTTTTCCAGTACGTTGGTTAGGTGGTGAAATGCCATATGATTTTCATCTGGCAGTCAAACAATAACATCAATATGCGTGTGTGTAAGCAAGTGTGAAGGTGTGTAGTTTGGTAAAAGTTAAAAATACAGCTAGGCAAACAAACATACAGACAAAAACTAGAGATGATGTTTTGACATAGCAAGTATGTCATACATATGTATCTTTCCTGTGTGAGAAATCTCTGTTCTGTCCATTACAAGCAAAATAAAAAAATGGTTACAGAAACTGACGTCAGTAGTGCTTAAAAAGAAGTACACTCATTTCATAAAAAGAATAAAAAGCTTATGACATTATTATTCCGGTATCCATACATTATTAAGAAGCAGATGTCACTGTCTTTATAACTACAATGATAAACATACTAAAAAAAGATGAACAGTGAAAAGTCAGAAGCGTCTGACCTACGTTTGAAGGATTCATGGTGAGCTACTGAGCATGTTTATTTTGAATAACATTTGGTAGAAAAGAATTTGCCAAACAATACCCTCAATGCTCAGAAAAGAGAGCGTTTTTGCACAGACTTGAGGCAAGACACCCACTCACCCATACCCCCAACTTATATACACTACATCTAAGGTCTTAGAACAGTTCAGACAGGTGCAAACGTCATGATCAATAAAAGTAATTTTCAGGCAATTTATTTCAATCAAACTGCATTTGGAAACAAACTGTTTGGCAGCTTGACAGCTTAACAACTTCCCATATTTGAATATATGTATATCTCAGCTATGTAGGACCACCACACCCCAACCCATCGCCTAAATGTTAGAAACAACTGTGATTTGACTGCACTTTAGTCTTATGCAGACAGTAAACATTACTAAGTAATTGCCGTTAAGCATCAAAGAAATACTAGGCAAGATTAGCTGTGTGTGTGTGTGTGTGTGTGTGTGTGTGTGTGTGTGTGTGTGTGTGTGTGTGTGTGTGTGTGTGTGTGTGTGTGTGTGTGTGTGTGTGTGTGTGTGTGTGTGTGTGTGTGTGTGTGTGTGTGTGTGTGTGTGCGTGTGTGTGTCTATGTGTGTGTGTGTGTGTGTGTGTGTGTGTGTACTAGGATGAAGGAATGCATGAGGAAGCCACAGAATAAGAACAAAAGTCAAAGATGAACTATCAAGAGACAAAGCTTTGGTCAAAACATTACAAATGAAATGCATGTACCCTTCCTGACACACATGCACACACTCACACACACACACGCACACACACAGATATATAACCTTTTCCTTTCAAGCCATTTGCTGCAATATAGTACTGATAACATTTTCTCATTTATTTTCTGCCCTTATGTTTTAGCTTGAAGGTCACCCTTGCTTTTTTCTGTTTTGATGCATTTTTTTGATATTTTAGAGTTAACTTGAGGTACTTGTAGAAACTGATCTCCATCTCCATGGATATATGTCCAGTTTCCATTTTTAAACAGTAATTTCATGACAAATGAACATCATAACTGAAAACTGTTTATTTTACTTGTTTATTTTATTTCTTTACATATTAATTTTGTGAAGTTTAGCACATATCCTCACTATATAAAATGCAAATAGATAAACAAAATGTCAATCAATAAATAAACAACTAAGAAAATAAATCGAAGAAATGAGATGCTACACATCTCCCTTTGGTTGTTGTGTTTGAGGTATATGAATCTGTAATGATTTCCTTCGTCTGTTGTGCACTTGTAAGGTAAATAATATAAAAAGTGGGTGAAAACAGGAAACTGAATAGGGCTGTTTCTTTCCTGAAACTAAAAAAAATTAAATAATTAACAACCAAGAGCACCACTTTGCATAAAACAATACTCAACATCAAATGTTACTCTTGAAATATTGAATCTCCAATCAATAAATGCAATCTGTGTGGAGTGATATATATTTGTTAGGTGAACATTTATGCATCTTTCACCATTATTAGTAGAAATATAACTGCTACCACTCATCCTGAAAGTGGTATAATGTCATCAGCAACTTATAATTACTGTAAGCCCCATGGTTTAAAGTCTCTTCAACAGGGTAAAACATTAATGAAGTATTCATTCCACAGAACAGTATCAGTTTGACTCTATGTACACGGACAGTGGTCTGCTCAGCTGTGAGACAAGAAACTGTGATTTTAGGAACATAATTAGATGTGAGGTCAGCCAAAGCAAAGCTCTCTTCTACTACAGAAAATAAAGAAGTTCATATGCAATTTATTTATGAAAACATATTATTGTTTTATCTCAATTTTTACAATATACATATTTTTTAATGTTTGCATCTCCTCACCCCCGTTTTGACAGAAGTCATAAATTGCAGTTTCATCTTTGTAATTGTTTGCCACAGCGGTCTACTCCTTCTTCCCCTCACTGTATATTAGGACTATGTTCACAGGTGTCATATACTTCCTTCAGAAGCCAAGCATGTCACTAACTGAGGTTCCCATCCCATATCAGAGGCTGCATAGCACCAGTTGATTTATTGATTTAGTGTCCTCCATGAGATCAGGTTCCCACTTTTCTGTAACAGTCACATGCATCAGAGCTGTACCACATTCAGACTTTTCAGTGTAGGCTATAGTAACAGTTGTGTGCCATTTAACGAGGTGCTGTTATTTATTAAACACTATTGGTAATATAAACTACAAAAAACAAACCAAACAAATAAAAAGTTATCTTTTGCCAGTAATGACAACTGTTAATTACACACTAAGATTTTTTGTTAGCATATGGATTCCTAAGGTTATGTCAACTTTGATTCCAAGGAGAAATACATTAATTTTAACCTAAACATTTCACAAAATGTGTACTTATCTTGATTAAATGTGATAAATGGCAATTACATACAACTGTTATTTTTTTTGTTATCAGAGAGTATATTACTTCCACTTTAATCTTTAGAGCGCCATATGTAAGAAAGCATGACTTAGTGTAGTTACTAGGCTTGCAGTCCAGCAGACCATTAAGGAGCCTAGCTTAAATTCTCATTTACCCAGGAGGACTGTCTGATGAAGTTACTTGCAGAATCAAACAGCAAGCAAAAGAATGTGAATGGAATCAAACCCTGTAATACAGGAAATAGCATCTCATAGCTTCAGTCACTTGCACCAGTTTAAATGAGTTCTCTGTTTCATGTCTGCATGTGATTCTATAGTCTCTGTCTATATACCATCTTGGCTTTCTTTAAAATCACATTATTTCCTTTTGGAAGTTGTCAGATCTGATTCGCTATACATCCGATGGCAAAAACTTTGTTCTTGTGCTTAATTACTTACGTATGTGTGGGCAGCATGGGAATGAATGAAAGGAGGTTTCACACCTCCCAAGGATGCAACAGTATTTGAATATAGAGGAGCTATCTACAACAAAGCCATACAAAACTTTACAAAATCAGATAATCAGAACATATTTTATGTATAAAACAAAAAGGACGCTACATATGTGTTTAAAAGAATGCAAAACAAAAATAAATGAAATTCTAGAGATGCTGTTTCCATAGATGATCAAACAAAGGATATCTTCAGGGAATTTCCATTGTAGGTATTGGACAGAGGAACAGAAAAACAATGGACTGGCAACAGAATGTCATAATATAGGCACACAAAAACCATTGAGAGAAGAAGAAGCAACATTATGTCAGCATGGCTGATGCTAGTGTGACATTTTCATGAAGAGTAAATTAAGAAATAATACTAACCACGTACAGAGATGAAGCATTAGTCCTCCACAGTGCCATATGCAGTTTCAGCATGATGTTTGAAATAACTTCACACAACACAGTTATACTTGTTTATCATAATCATCGCTGCTGCAGTAGTCTTAGCAATAAGTGTTACATCCTGCCAAGGATATGACAGCCGGTCAGCTTCCAAAGCTTCAGGATACCTTCCATGCACCCAAACTGTCAGGCATCTCAAGGTGAGCTTACTAAAGGACAAGTCTGGCACCAAGCCTTCAGTCCTTCACTGCCACTGAAGAATACACTCCTCTGAATTTTTTAAGGGTTGACGGTAGACTTGGTGTTTTTCCTTTACTGGGTAAATATGTTCCCTTTGGGGAAAAACCTTCTATTTTCCAAATATTGTTTGTGTTTTATCACTTCCCTCTTCAGGAAAGTTATTTTAAAGCTAGTAGTTTTGTGTTTTAACAGACTGTCATAAAACTATATTGTTCTTTTAAACAAAAGTGCTCATTTTTCCTGTTAGTTTAAAAATTGTTTAAAGTAACCAAAAAACATTTTTTCTGTGCAGAAATTTTGCTTATTTTATTTGGGGGGTGGGACTGGAAAGGAGTTTTAAACTGCTTTTTATTGTGTTTTTCTGTAAAAAAAAAAGACTTTTAAAGACTTGCCGTTGTTACAGGCATTTGCTGCTTGCCTTCCCTGGGAAAGAGGCACCATTTTTGGCTCGACCATGGAACAGACTACCGATCCAATAGTTGGTCCTTCCTCCAGCCACAAAAAGAAAAAGTTAAGCAAACAACCTTTGCCACCACAGCAGGATGGCAGTTTACCTCAGCCACAGGTGGGTGACCCTGCTGTGGCCATTTGTTATACCTCAGACAACTTTTCTTTTACCCTGGATCCCTCTGGTGCAGCAGCTGCAGCTACAATGGAAGGGAGGTTAGCCACATCCTCTGCGGCAGTTGGGGTTCCCTCAGTGGGAAAGGCAGAGCCACTCTTGTCGGTCCTGGGAGAAGGAATTGGAAAGCTTTCCCTGTTGTGTCAGAATGCTGTGCCCATATCTGAAGAAGCAGCTGCTGCCATTAGCAACATGGTTGCCCCATTTTTCCTGTCAAAAAGAAACAGAAAACTAAGCATGTGTCTACTTCTCCTCAAATTTCCGTAGACAGGATTAGTTTACTGGGTATACATCAGGGTTTAATTCACCTCTCAACCTCTTAACACAAGAAATCTGGAGAAAGCCTAAAACTATGGTGTGAAGGTCCAAAAATAGGGACAGATTTTAAATATTGCTCTTATAAAATAAAAAAATTGCTGTAATAGCAGGATTAGTGTTAATATACATTTTCTGAAGGGTATTAAGTTTGAAACTCAAATGTAGATCATTATTTAGTGACTTCAATCCTCAGTTATTTGCCAGAAAGCCACAAATGTTATGAGGAACTGTTACTGTCCGGAGTTTTCCTAATATTAGGTTAGCTGACTCTAAAAAGGCAGATAGGATGTATAAAATTCCTCATTCTTTTATGTTGTTTTTTTTTCATTCTTTTAAGTTTTTATATACAATATTCCAAACCTGACCCAGCAGCTATAGCTTTAGTTGATCCCACTGCTTCTAAACACAAGTTAATTTCAGTCCTACTCTTTCTGATAAGGATGGGAAAATTATTGATAAGTATGGGAAAAAAGTGTATAATTCTGCAACTTTTATTTTCAGAATTTGTTTAGGCTCATATGTTACTCTGACTAATTGTGAAAATATGAGGAATGTTTCATCTGCAGTTCTTGTGAGGAAAAATCACCTTTAAATAATTTTGTTTTTTCTATTGCACAGGTCATTGTTTACAGTATGTGTATGACTCACTTGATACGTCTTTCAGGGCTATGGCCACTGGTACTGTTTTGATGATATATGCATGGATGCATTCTCAGAACCTCTCAGATGATGTTAAAAATTAGATTTTAAATCCCCTTTGGGTAGAGATTTAGCTTTTGGCCCCTCTGCTGCAGAGATGACCAGTAAGTGTGGCAAAAGGGGTAAATTGATCCAGGAAATCTGTCTAAGCATTTTCAGCCCTATGTTTTCAAAATTTTCTAAGGGATTCTACAACTTCTCATCCAGTTTTGGCAAACAGCAGAATAAACTGCCTCAACAAAATACAGGTAAAGAAATGTTTAAGAAGAAATGACAAGGGAGTTCCAAAAAGAAGCCTTGAACATCCCCAAACCAAGGACAGTCCAACAAGTCTGAATGACTGTTCAGTTCAGGAGATCTTGTGACCCCCTCCCACCTTGGCCCCTTTTATTCATACTGAAAGTATGAGTCTCCATGTTGTATGTCAACAGATAATTTCAGGCAAATGGGTTTTCAATATCATCCATTTAGGATATAGATGGCAGTGGGAGGAAATTCCTCCTTTCCGCGGGGCATTCCTAATCCTCCAAATCAGACTCTTTTGTTTTTTCCAGTTCTTAATCACATGCTGTCCCAAGGAATGATAGGAGTTATAGAACCTGTGCTTCCTTACAAGATGTAGAAGGAGTTTTATTCAAGAATGTTCTTAGTGCCAAGAATAGAAAATGTAAGGAGACCAGTTCTGCTTCTTTCTTTTCTAAACCTGTTTGTGATTGTGCCCAAATTCAAAATTATGTAACTTTACAACCTGTTACCTCTTGTTCCATTTTTAAGTTTCCTGGTAAAACTAGACTTATATAACGTATACCATCACATCCATAGTCATCCAGACTACAGACATTTCTTAAGGTTTTCTGTGTCTTGATCACATTATTAATTATCTGCCTTACCCTTTGGAATTTCCACTGCACCTAGAGTGTTCACAAAGTGTCTAGCTTCAGTTATAGCTCATTGCAGGTTATAGGGTAGCCACATTTTTCCATATTTAGACAACTTGCTTACCTTTGCAGTCTTTTTCAAAGTGTCACAATTTTTTCTGTTGGATTTGAGATCTTTTAAACAAGTTGGGATTCTAAGAGAACATTCAAAAGTCTTTCTTGACTTCTTCACACAGGATTGTATTCCTGGGATGTCAACTAGATACCTTAGTTCAAAGAGCTTTTCTTCCACAGGAAAAAAAAAATATATATATATATATATATATATATATATATATATATATATATATATATATATATTTATAAGGTTTTCAACTCAGACTTCTGTTACTGTGAGGTGATACCTCAAGATTTTGGCTCTCATGGCTTCTATGATTCTCATGATATCCCTGGCAAGATGCTACATTAGAAAGATAGAAAGGTATCTGAAGCCTCTTTGATCCCAGCACACAACACCCTCTGTCTTCTCAAATTCCAGTACTGGATTTTTTTCAGAAAATAAATAATTTGGAAGAGACAACAGATATCCTTAAATCCAGATCTCCCCTTCTCCCTCCCTGTTCCAGTCAGTTTCCATAGATGTCTCAGACTTTGTATTGAGAGCAGTTTTATGAGGGATAAAAGTGCAAGGAGTGTGGGACACCAAGGACTGACCCAAGCACATAAATTTTAAGGAGATGCTTGTCCTGATCCAGGCACTTGACAATCTGAACCATCTTTGGTCCCTGGGACCTCCTCAAGTTGTTAAAGACAATACCACAGTCATTTGGTACATCAGCAAGTGGGGGGACCATGTCATACTATTTTTGCGGATTAGCTATGTTAGCTTGGGATATAGTTTCGCAGCACAGTCTCACTCTACAGACATCCTAGATTATGTCAGAGCAAAACTCTGAATCAGACAAGCTGAGCAAGACCAAGGCAGATACTCATGAATGTAAACTAGTGGATGTGCCAATTCAACCAGAGTTCACTAAACTCTAAAGGTATTATGGTAAACCACTTAGTGTTATCTACTACAGATGGCTAGAATATGATTCAGATGACTTATGTCACTTTATCTTGAAAAAGTATAGGCACAGATTTTGGCAGATCTCCCAACTGTCTAGAATTTTTCATAATGCTTAGATTTTTACCTCCTGTTTTTGGTTTCTTCCATATAAAATTTAGTTTTTCTAGAAAATCATTGAAGATTGAAGTCACTAAATAATGACAGGCATTTTGGTTTCAGACATTGTATCCTTCAGAAAATGCATGCCAATGAAAACCTCTTATTCTAGCAGCTTTCTAAGTTTATGAGAGCAAGATTTAAAATCTGTCCCTGTTTTTGGGCCATTATCCAACCATTATTTTGGGCCTCATCCAGACTTCTTGCACTAACAGTTTGATAAGTATTGACCTTAGTCCAATTCTACAAAATTCAACTTGCATAATTATTTTGAGAAAGTAATATAACAAGACTAATATTTCTGAGTAATTCTTGGGAACAGGTAGTTGTGTCGAGTGCGACTTGTGTAATTAACATATACCAAGTTTATAGGACAGTGCAAAGCGACTACAAAGTCGAGTTTGCTGGGGCAGTTTTAGAAGTAGCCAGGCTATACATTTAGAATAAATATAGTTTGCATGCTTTTAACAGAAGCAAAGGCTACACCGGCAACAAACAAAGAGAAATGTGGGAAGCAGCTTAGAAATAAAATGAAGACAAATGTTTACGGGGGCAGCAGTGGAAATATACTGCTGTCTCAAGAAATCTTCTGCACAGACGTTGTGGGCTGACTCAAGCAGGGTTAATCCAAACACTTTCAGCAGGGAAAGTGAGCAAACAAAATGGGGACAGCAAGGTAGACTGGATGATGTGTGTCAGTGTTGAAATGGGTATTCAACACTATGTTGCATGTGTTCATCTGCAAGATTTTCCATGCCATTGCTTAGAATACTGAGAAATGTGACAAGGTCTAACCTTTGCAGAAAACATAAAGACAGACGTGTGTCTCATTTAATATTAGAAAAAAATTTGATCTAACACTACCTCTTCTACAAACATTGGTGCAGTTAGAAAAGTTTACTTGTTTTATTCCAAAGTATGGTTTCAGTCGCGTCAGTGACTGTCCTCACAGCATCATTTCTGTTCAGGTGACATTTTTCAATGTGTTTGTAAGCATTAACAAAGAAAAACAAATCTGAAAGTCTAAGTGTCTAGGAAGAAATTGCAAAGTGTACTACCTTTGTTTTGTACTTTCGGAGAACATGAAATTCAACTGAATGCTGATCACGTTGATAAAGGTTGGCTCACCAGGTTTTGTTTCATTTCTTTTATACCTCATTTTGAAGTAGCTTTGCAATTGTTAGAATACAGAGCTATGAACTTAGAGAGTAGAATTTAAATGGAATATCGCTCATGGCCACATTATGTGGCTTTGAATACTTTATTACCTTGTTCTTAATGCTACTGTCATCTCCACTTACTGTATGAATCTATCATTATTCACATAATGCCAGAAATACCGTATAAGTGGGGACAAGCTGATTGCTGCTCCAGGGGCAGGAAATCAGGAAGTCACCAGAAGTCCCCCACAATTGTAGCTAGAGGGTGAACAGAATGCCTAGGTGCCACCGAACTGCTTGAGAGAGATAACTGTCCATCTTTAGAATACCAGTAAGGTCCTGTTTAGAACACTGAGCCCACTTTTGCTCTTTTCTCATCTAAGGACAGAATTTGTGATATAAGTTGGTTAATTAAATTTTGGTCAACATAAACCTTTGAGGGCCCAGTATGGGCTTTAATTTGCACACGTAATGCATCAGCCATGACTCTGATAAGAATCACTGAACCACCCATGCCTCAATTCACTTTCAAAACAGGCTACACCTGTTCACCAGAATTAAACAAAATGCACAGGTAAATATGCAAGGTGAAGGTCTAAGTGAGGGAGTTAGAGTCAGAGAGATGGAGATTGCTGGACTGGATGGTTAACATCCTACCATATTTATGACGTTTTTGCCCTTATATTCTAAAATGCCACTGCAATTTGTAATCATTGTTTATTCATGTCACTTTGATTATGCTGTCAGTCTTGATTAGGTTAAATAAACCAAATGAGCTAGGAGCACAGAGTTTCAGCAGAAGGTTTCTGACAGGGTATTAGTATATACCTGACAGTAAGGTCATTTCTTCTGTTTGCAACATCCTACCATATCTTCCTTTGACTGAATGTCTTGTGTGATCGATTTCACTCCTGATTCAAGTTGTCCACAGTTTTTGTTTCAACATGTTATGTTATCTGCTAACATTATCTCTTTCTTGTGACCTCTCAGCTCTTATTTTGTGCTGCCCTACTAGCCATATCATGCCGCATCATCCTTTGAGGGTTCTAGCTTGTCAAGTAGAGTTTTGCCTCAACAAAGTGTTTAACTTTAGGATGGGATGTGTTTGAATCTGTGTGAGTGTGTGTGTATGTGTGTATGTGTGTGTTGGGGGGGAGGGAGGTTCAGCCTCCAGGAAGCTATCTTCCCTTGCAGAAATTTCTCTTTTTTTTATTTTCTGTGCCCTACTTTTCCTTCCTCTCATGGCCAATTAATATACTGCCTGAACATGAACTGCAGTGCTGTACCCCCATGCCACAGCAGCCACGTTTCGATTTATCCTGTGCCATTTGCCATTTGAGTAGAAAGACCTAAGTGTCACTGCTTCCCTGGGATGAGTAAAACAACACAAACCACTTATTCCCCCTACCAATACCCCCACCACCACCAGCTAGCTCCTGCAGCTTTCAGACTTGTTAGTCATACACAGATCACCAGGGCAAGAGTCAGAGATCCATTAACGTTTCCTCACTGTCTTTTCTGAAATGCTATTTGTGGTATCATGGCTTCATAGGTAGGTACTAAGCTATTGGCCCAAGGGCCTAACTAAACCTAGCCAACAAGGTTCCCTGGCTTATGCCACCCAAGAAAGTTATTTTCCTGTGCCACTGTCGAGCAGAGCCACAGAAGTGATCCTCAGGGTGTATTCCCTATTTCCCATCCACTCATCAAGATTTTTCTTGAAGAGTGCTAATGAGGACCTTTGATTGACATAGATGGGTAGCTTATTTTAGAATACGGGCAGTCTCTGGGACAGGAATCTATCCCTCCAGCATGTCCTGTTTATTGTGGTGACAAGGTTTAGGTCCCTAGAGCGTGTAGCTCAGAGGGATTTGGATTTCTTTAGATGTAGCATGTCCAACAGATCTGGGTTTGACATAGCTTAAAATGTTAGGCAGAGATCACCTTGGAGTAGGTGATATGCTATGGAGTAAAGCTGGAGATTTTGAGATGGTCAGTGTAGGGCATCTGTTTGAGGCCAGTAATCCTCTTTGTGAGGTACTTCTGTGGCCTTTCCAGCTGCTACAGATGTCTTGTGAGGTACATTCCAAAAGAGGTGTTGTACTCTATGATGGGTCTAATGAGTGTCGAGTAGAGGGGAACAATGACTTCTTTTTTCCTGAATGAGAACCCTTTTGTGATGAGGTGTGCTACATAGAAGGACTTCCTGACTACTGTGGCAATGTGATTATCAAAGGAGAGACTACTGTCCACCTGGGTTCCAAGGTCTCTTATCACACATTCAGTGTTAAGTAGACTGCTGCCTATGTGGTAGTTTATAGGAACAGAGATTTTACCAAAGGGGATGACAATACACTTTTTGGCATGGAGCTTGAGGCCATGGCTCTGACACCAGGCATCTGTCTCAGTGAGGCCCTTCTGTAGGATGTCCACATCATTTGGGGACTGGACTATGGCTCCTAGTTTGCAGTCATCTGTGAACTTCATTAGCCAGAGGCCTTCTGTGTTAGCCTGTACTTCACAGAAGTAGATACCAAACAGGAGAGGTCCCAGGACTGAACCTTGTGGTACTCCACTTGTCACTGGTTTGAAGTCAGATTTGGAGCCTGCAACTTTTACAGTGTGGGTTCTGTCAGTGAGCCAGTTGGCAATCCATCTTGTGACGTAGGGATTTATACCTAGTTTAGTGAGTTTGGCTATAATTCCAGAATGGCGAATGGTGTAGAAAGCCTTGGAGAGGTCAAGATAGGCTGTGTGAACCACCTTACCCTTGTCTACGGCTTTGGTGACTACCTCAAAGAAGTTGATCAGGTTCAGGAAGCATGATATGCCTTTCACAAACTTGAACTGGGTGGGGTCCAGAGTTTGGAGGTTACCAATGTCTTTGTTTATGAGTTCCATGATGATACGTTCCATAGCCTTGCAAACCAGGCTCATCAGGCTAATATGGCGATAGTTCCTGGGATCAGTGGTGGGTCCCCCTTTGTAGAGTGGGATAACTGTTGCTGTGCGCCATTCAGTGGGCACAAAGCCTGATGTGAGGCTATGACTGAACATGGTGCTTAGGTGGGGAGCCAGTTCATTCTGAAGTTTGTATAAAACACAGCCTGGGATGTTGTCCAGTCCCATGGATGCTGTATTTTTGGCTTTAGAGAGTGCAGCTTTTACCTGTTTAGTTGTGATTACAGGGACTCTGCATTTTTTCTGTATAGCTATGGGCCCTTTAGGGGGTGAGAGGGAGGTAAAGTTAGCACCGAACCTATCTGCCAGGATGTTGGCAATATCAGTTGGTTCCGTAATTTTCATGCCGTTGTGCTGTAAGTCAGAGCAGATCTGGGTGTTGCCATTGAGATTCTTGACATAGCTATATAATGCTTTGTGGTTGTCCTTAGAATCAGTGGCGATTTTGTTTTCGTAGCTAGCTTTGATGGATCATATAAGGGATCTCAGCTTCTTACTGAGGCTGACCAGGGAGCTCCTCCACTCATGGGATTTTACTCTCTTTTGCAACAGTTTCTTCCTTCTGTTGTAGAGTTTGTCTATGGCAGGGGACCACCAGATTGGCTTCCTTTTTTTGGAGGATAGCATCTTGGTTCTGTTTGGGATAGCACAATCCATGCACTTGTGTAAGTGCTTATAGAGTGCATTTGTGCGGGATTCAGCAGTCGTAACTGTATTGTCCATCTGCATGGGTGTCATGAAGTTTGTCACTTCTATCTTAAGAAGCATGAAGTTGGCTTTGGAGAAATTCTTTACCGTGGTTTCCTTAATGGGGGGGTTGGGGTGGGATGTGGATATCTAGGGTGATTAGCTTATGGTCGGATCGGACCAGTGAGGAGTTGACTTCAGGTGTGGAACACTGGTCACTCATGTTGGTAATGACTAGGTCTAGGATATTGTTGCCCCTAGTGGTATTGTGGATAAGTTGATCCAAGACATTGGAGTTTATGAATTCCAGAAATCATTGAGTGAAGGAGTTGGCACATAAGTAGTTTTCCCAGTTAATGGTGGGGTAGTTGAAATCACTCATTATTAGGGTGTTTGGTTGAACCCTAATATTTTCCAATATATCAAGAAAAGAGGAGTGGGAATCCTGGGGCATGGTGGTGGATCTGTAGCAAACTACAATTTGGATTGCAGTTTTGCCCACAGCTAGTTGCACTTGGATAACCTTGGATACATTATGCTGAGCAACTAGCCTAGAGGTGTGGATATCCTTAATGAATATGGACACACCTATGCCTTTGGTGTTCCAGTCCAGGTTACATGGCCAAAAAGTGTGGTATGAGTTATAGCCTGGTAGTGCAGTGGTGCTCTCTGGAGCCTTGAACCAGGTCACTGCACAGATATCGATGTTCGTCATTTTAAGGAGTGCCTCGAGTGAGTGCATTTTGAGATTTAGACTTCTAGCATTGAGTAGCATTACCCTCAGTTTTTGCTTGCCTGTTCCTGTTACGGTGGTGAAGTTGTCATTTGAACCTTGCCTAAAAAGGCACTATAGGGACGGCAAGAGCCTTAACCAGTATCCGGAATCCCAGGGGCGACAGGTGCAGGCCATCTCTGGCAAAGCATCGTGGTATGTCGAACATGTCGTCCCAGGCAGACAGATACTGGATTCCCTTAGAATGACACCAGAAGCTTAGCCAATTGTTGAAGTCAATCATTTTTTCCCTGTTCTGCGGTACCAGTAGCACTACAGTGGGGATAAGGGAATATATCTGTTTCCCCACTGTAGTGTGATCTCTAAGTTAGTATATTTAATGTAGCGGGGGTGTGGGGGGGGCGCAGGTGGCCCCCTGCAAAATGGAGTTTAAATTGTTAATTTTATTTTAATTGCTGGTTTGCTGATCCAGAATTCACGCAATTTTGTGAAAGTAAGGTTGTGCTTTCTTTGTTCGAAATAATGGTATTTCAATCAAAGAAAGTAGACTCATATATACATATATATATATATATATATATATATATATATATATATATATATATATACACACACATATATAGTATATTTGTAAGATGTCATTCACAGTTCATTAAAAGACCATTAATAAAGATATGTTTTCATGGTATACTCATCGTTCCACATGAAAAGACAGTTAATGCTCATTTTAATAAATGTATTAGTTTACAGTTCAGCATTGATTGTCATTTATTTTGTACTGGACTTTTATTGCATTTGACATCTCTTAATTTCTAAGTTGCATTTTGCTTTACTTTTTCTTACTTATATTTTATTCTCCAGATGCTTTCTCTGCATTTAAATTCTGATGATCTTTTTTCCGCAAGGAGACCAAATCTAGCAGTTTCCCAAAATGCCAAAAACATAGGTTTTCTCAGCATACAGTCCTGGAAGACATATGTTCAGATCTCAGTTTCCCACCCATACATCTTCATTTACAAATCCAGTGCTATGTTTTTGGCAACAAGATATTTTGGTTAATGCAGTTAATTGAGCTTGAGTCTTATCTATGAATGAGTTTTGACATGCAAACTTGTGTTTTGAGTCATTCGTTCTGTGCAACAGTTAAGTGTAGGTGGAATCTTTGGTTTAGAAGGGACTAAACAAAAATATAGTCATGATGGAAACCAGTCTGTGGACTGATTCTGTCTTCTTAGTATCTGTAAGACATGTGGCCTATAGAAAGTTCTAAATGCTTTCTGGTAAATCTCACGGTGGGAGGGGGTGATTCCATGGCGGGGAGAGACATCTCACTTTATCCAGCTAAATATAACCTAGTGCAAGTTTATAGTATCTTAGGTTATATTTAGTTGTGGATGTTTTCAATTGCCCAAAAGATTTGAAGAAACATATCAGGAGAATCAAGCTTTTGCTGAGTGTGACAGCAGAATAAGTATTGCATCCCCCCTTTACAGTAATATATAAGTTAAAGTTTGACCAGGAGTTTTGTAGTCACAATAGCATCTGCCTTTCACTTCTAAGTTATTTTTTGTCTATAGATCCTTGTATTCCACTGTCTGTATTGAGTTCCTTGTCACACTGACCTGCAATTTGATATCATTGCTAGCTATCAATAGACCTCTCAAGTGTCTCTTGGTTTGTGATTCTGTTCATTTGTTTGCTAACCAAGTTGGTAGACTGATCCACGGATCCTTTTCAGCCTCAACAAAAGCCAGAGGCAGTCAGAATTACATTCCATTGACCATTAACATAGCAAAGTAACACTGTGTGTTTACACTGAACATTTACAATGGGAAGGTCTGTTAAGTCATTTACGTAGCAAAATCATTCCCATCCCTAAGCAGCATAACCACATTTTGGCAGATCAGGTACCCGAGTGTGCTTTTCTGACAGTGAAAGCAGTCAGCATAATGCTTTAGGTAGGTCATTGATGCTCTCTGCAGTTACCTTCCTGCTACACCTCCCCCTGCAGATTTTTATTTCCTCTGCAATAAAGTCACATCTCCTCAATACACCAAGCTACAGTAATTCATATTTCTATTGAAATGAGCAAAAGCAAATGCAATTTATGACTAATTTTCTTGAATCTGTCTCTGCTGTCCTGTTTTGTAGATTTCTGATTACTATAACATTCTGTACTTTACTCTTGCCATAAACTGTGTTTCTTATTAAATGACTGTATCTGTGGTTTTATTTAACCACTGGTTCTGAAGTAGTAACTCCTAAGTTAACTGTATTACTCGCTTTTGTGCATAGGTTCATAGGTTAGTACTAAATTAATTGCCCTTGCGAGCCATTTTAAGCCTAGCCAATTATTCCTTGTGAGACTCAAATCCTGCATCTTGTGTTTGTAAGGCAAACACCTTAACCACTAGGCCACCCCCCCCTTCTGGCACAAGGTCTAAGAAAGCACTACAAAGCAGTAGCACTGCCATGCAGCAGGCCTGCCAAGTTACAAAATATAGATGAATACTGTGATGTTTGCTCTATGACCATGCATGTTGGCCAGTAAATTATGGGTCCTAAAAATAATGGCAGATGATTTAAAAAAGAGTTCTGTATTTCTCGAAAGAAGAAACTAGGAAGGATGTAATGCATACAATAGAAACAGTGATTCTGTAACTTAGACGTCATGCTAAAAATAAGTAACACTACAGAATACAGGACAGATATTAACAAAATACCACTGTGTGGAAAGAGTAATGGAGTCACATGGGAGCTTAGTGGGGGACAAGCAAGATGTCTTAGATATTTGGTAGAATACAGAAAAAAGAACAATAGCTACAGACTCATTTATTAGTCCGAGAAAGGAGATAAGCTGAGGATGGAAAGTGACCAAGAGTACCTCAGAGTAAATGCAGTAGTGGTGTCCTTTTCTGAGCTACCATTGAGTTTAATGAGGGTCTGACATCACAAGTAAGGCATAGAGAATTTAACTGGTACCATGCACTTAGGCTCTGACATCACAGCTAAGAGACAGACAAAATAGTTTGCACCATACAGTTGTGTGTGTGTGTGTGTGTGTGTGTGTGTGTGTGTGTGTGTGTGTGTGTGTGTGTGTGTGTGTGTGTGTGTGTGTGTGTGTGTGTGTGTGTGTGTGTGTGTGTGTGTGTGTGTGTGTGTGTGTGTGTGTGTGTGTACATATGCATGGGTACATGGGTACTTGTTTGTGTCTACAGATGTTTTAGTGCATTGGGGAAACTGATGCAGTTCTGTTATAAGATTCAAGTGCATATACTTTTCTATACCTCGGCAGTACACCTGGATCTACATTTGTCTGTTTTACTGTGATTCACATTTATTTTCCATAGGAACAACAACATTCAGGATTATTCAGGACAGGCAATGCTTATGATGAGTGGTCACCATGAATACATGAACTCAGATTTCTGCTCAGTTTATCTGACAGAAAACTGTTGTCTGAATGAAGGGAGAACACTCACCATTAATATTTGTTGTGCATTGTAAGACTTGGTTATCTAATAGCTAGGCAGGCAGAACTGGTGTGATACATACAAAAGTACAAAGAAAACAAGATTTTCAAGCTGTCAGTCAAAAATAAAGCTATAAACAATATTTAAAGTTTCTACTTTAGGAATGTAGGAAGAACATGGTATTGAGGGAATAGTATTTTTTTCCTGATGACTATCAAGCTTTTGCTTTGAGTTGGTCCTCCTTCACCTCATGGGTGATCGTGAATAACATATTCTGCTATGCTTTAATGTCCCTAACTCTGCCCACAATGGCTAATGTGGTCACCTCATGCCACCATGGGGGAATCATATGCTCTTCACATGACATATGCGTGTGGGTTCCTGCACACACACCTCCTGAGAGCTACCATCACTAGTTTGGGATCAAGAAATCCACATCCAATGATCCCAGGGTAATTAAGTGTTTAAGTGTTTGCTTGCATGAGAGCAACTGACCAAGAGTCACAATATCTCCTCCTCCAGAATGGGCAAACTAGTAAAATATTCTCACTCTGGCTCTCCCCTGTCCAGCAATTCCCTATACCAAGCTGCTAATCAATCTCATTACTAGCCATTACTAGTGATGTTGGAGATGGATGATCAGTTTAGCTGAACTGTGTCTGCCTAGGTCACAGTAAGTGCAAGGATTGTATTTGATGATGCAACATTTTTAACATTTGGGTAGTATTATCTGACCCATCCTGCATCACTGCTGTGAAACTGTCAAATCATTTAACAGTTTCTGGAAAAGCCATGTGCTAACTCCATCTAAGACGTTGATTCAGTTTATGATGAGCTGTGTTCTCCATGACCCATACCCATCTTTTACAAGACAGAAGTTTTACATGCAAATGTCAGTAGTTTTTACAGTCTCATTATAACTCAGCAATAGGTTAACAATCTGCAAACAGCTGCTATTGCCAATTATTTTCTAAGGTCAGGATTCACAAACAATGGCCTCAGTTATGCACAGCTAATGCATGATGCAAACCAAATAAGAGAGCCCTACATAATTCACACACATATGAACAATAGAGTATCAATATATACCACTCTGTATCTACAGTCCAAGTATGCAGTAGGTATGCAAATGTCAATCTTCAGCATAGTCTAAAATTCACAAATGTGACTCATGGTCTGCACTGCAGAATAGTGATAGGGATTTAAGGGGGTTCAAGTTTGGACATACCGCACCGATATCTGTAGCCTAGTGTCCAATGTCCACAGAATGGGGGACATCTTGCAAAGCAAAACATAATGGAGAAACATCATCATTACTTGGACAGGCACCACATAGGATGATGTATTATATAAAGTGATACTGTGGCACATTCTGTTGTGGAATAAACTGCACATATATGCACTGCCACAAACATACCTGGCCCACCCCAAAACAGCGACATCACTGAGCTCCCACCAAGGGAAACTGCGGCAGTACCCAATCCATTTCTTAGCATAGTATTTTAGTGAGGCCAGCTCTACAAACATGGCAACTTCAACCAAACCTTTGATGAATGAGACCTTTACTAAGACTAAAAAAATACTGCTTACTATAGGTGTACTATCTTGTTCAAAGGATTCTGGGCCCAGCCTAGAATTAATCAAGGAGGGCACATTATGAAAACATGTCTCTGTTATTTTAGAAGTACACAAAAAATAGTTAAAAAAATGGTACCTTTGTTCACATGTGCTGGGAAACACCAATGTAAGTAGGGTGAGATGTGTGAATTCAGTACTGTTTACCACCATCACTGCATCGAGAATAATGAAAGTCAAAATATGTACATGACAATGGGTATTGAGACTGAGAAGAGACTATTTAGTGGGCAATAATATAATATATGTCTTACAGAAACTATTGTAGCAATAAATCTGAAGCATTCAGAAAGTCAGCATTCTAGCAGTACTAACAGTATTAAAGGAAGAAAAATGTGCATGATGCTTAAAAACTGGACTGTCATATGAGCAGAGACTGCAGTCCAGCATAAGCAGTGTCAGTGCCACAACAGGTAGCACAGCTGCCTTTGGTGCAGAAGGCTGTGGGCTCGATTTGCTCACCAGGTAAATCGATTACTGACACTGCATTGTACCCTAAGGGGGAGCTGCACTCTTGCGTGTGCCATCCTTCAGATGAGACGTTAAACCAAGGCCTCATCTGCTTGAGTTGGTGGTAGCTCAACTGAATGTAAAAGATCCCACAGCACTTACTGAAAAGAGTAAAGGAAGTTCTCAGATGCCCTTGCCAAATTTCCACTAGTAGTGTAAATACAACCTTGAGTCTCCCCTGAAAAGATGTTACTAGCTTAGATGGACTAACCTGGTCAACAAATGATAACTAAATAAGTAAATAAATATAAATGAAAAACTGTGTAGTAAAATGGAAAGTGTATTGTTGTTGGAAATTACACATTACTTATAGACTCTGACTTGCATACAAAAATCAATTAAGTGGCTCCTCCAACATACCCAAATCTGACGGAGGTGAAGGCAAAAAGATAGAACATACAATTATAAATACATAATGAAGAGATTTAAGCCTGTTCTCATAAAAAGCCTCTGATGCACAGAAGATAAGAAATGAGTGATGTGAGTGTATGTAATTAGGTAAGTAATCAGGCTCACCCTGTAAACTGTACAATGCTAAGGACTTAATTTGGATGTCTTGTGGGTGGACTTTGTCCTCAGGTTATACTCCTAGGGTGTGTGTTGTCTGCATTATGATACCAGCATTATTCAGTTTTATGAATCATGCTACTGTTATAACTGTTCACAAGCCATGCTGTGCACTGTATTTACTAGTTCGCACTGTGTATGTCAATATCATGACATCACCATTTCTCATCACAGGAACAAGTGTGATGTCACAAGTAAGATACTAGGATACTTGGTATGGAAAATGAATTAAGAACATCTGTAAAAACAAATAGTATAACATATATATATATATATATATATATATATATATATATATATATATATATATATATAGTGAACAAATAAATAATGTAAATGCAAGCTAAATTAAAATGTAAGAATAATCATAAAAATTCTAACAGAAGTTGGCCTACTGGCAACGCTTGTAGCTCTGGCTCAGACATAGAGTAGGTTGAGGGCTAGTGTTCACCAAGACCAACCACTAACTGCTTTCTTGGCATGGAGGGGGTGGCACAGCTCTCCTGTGGTAAAGAAAGACAGAGGAAAAGCACAGGAGACATGAGAAAAATGAGAATGCATAATACGCTACTTCTAAGTTGTGAGAAAATGCACATGTTTGAAGTGAATTCATTATTCTGGGTACATGTAAGGGAAGAAGGGCAGACATTTCAAAAGCACCCCCTGCCCACAGCATAGTGACAGGAGAAAAGTGTAATGTGGGGTGTGTGGAGGAGTTTGGTGAAATGGGTAACGAATGTTAAGAGGGGTAAAGAATATTGCAAAAAAAAAAAAAATGTACGGAATCAGCTAACTGCTGTTGAAGTTTTCTACAGAACTTTTAATTCACAGACGGCCGAGCTCTGCAGCTTGTCGGAAGTGTACTTCCTGCTTTTAGTAATCAGATAATAATGGAGAAGAAACATGACTATATTTCCTTCTTTTGAACATCTTTCTAAACCACAGGTATGAAAAGCCACAGCCCTAGCATGAAGCATCCTGGCTGCACAATATGTTCACTCGCTTCACAGTTATATAGTATTATCACAACATATTGTACATACCTATGGAAATCATATTAACGTTAAGTGAAACTGCGTTTATAAGAGCATACAGGCAGTCAACAAACTAAGATGGACACTGAAGAGCAAGAAATATGCAGCTCTGCGTATTGAAGTAGCATGTATAACTGCATGGCTGAAAAACACACTGCTCATGGCCTCAGAAAGATAAGCCTAAGTGAGATAATATATTACAGTTATTTGGCCGTAGTGGTTCTCTATGAACTACATATTTTACAATAATTTTATTTAGCATATGCTGTTAATGGAATAACAAAATGAATCATATCTTTTTAAAAATGCTGTTTGTTTCAGTAGTCCAGGAGACAATGATATTTAATCTACAATATTTAAATTCAAGCTGCACTTTTTAGATAGCTACATACTTATAGGTTCCTTAATAATGCTTTAATTAAAGGGTCTGCACAAAAATACTAAGCAGTTCAAAACAATTGCCTTTCACTGATATTTCATGTTTCTCTTTAAGTCATAAGGCATTAACGGGGCATTTACTTGGTTTACCTACACAAATGAGAAGCACTGTTTTTCAGCTCACCGTTCGTCACAAAATATATACTGAAAAACGTGAGCCAAAAACCATAAAAACACAAGTGAACTTTTTTTCAGGGGGCAAGCCCTCCTGCACCCCTGATATGGGGGGAACTCTTTCACCCCCAAAATTATATATATACCAACTCCATGTTTGCACAGCAGTGAAGAAAAGAGGAAACATACCAAAAAATGTTCTACTGGCTCACACAATACTTTTCAAGGTGATGAAACTTACTGCGATGAGACACCTTCACACTAAATACAGCACATGATGGCAGAGTCAGCAATTACTGACAGGTTTGCCCATTTACTCATATATCGTGTTCCATCTTAATACACAGTTGAAAGAATTAACCACATAAGAAGTGGGTAAATTGTGCACTAAATCATAGTAAAATATGCTTTGTGATAGTTATAGGATCATAGGATTATAGGAGATTACTAGGCTATCGACCTGTAGGTCATTTTAAGCCTAGCCGTTTCAACCCAATGTAATACCATAGAAGTGCTAGTCAATATCCAAGGCTGCATTTAGTGATAACTGCCATGTCCAGGAGGATTGTGGGTGATATCCCCGGTAAGAATTTCCAGTGCCACATCCACTCATCCAGGTTCCTCCTGAACAGTGTCATAGAGGTGTTCTGTTTCACGTGAATTTTTAGCCTGTTTAAAAGATGTGGTAGTCTCTGGGAGCTAAATCTGTCCCTCCAGCAAGTCCTTTTTAAGTCGCAGGCCATATTTAAGTCCCTGGAACAAGTCGCTGTAGACCCATTTGATTTATGGCTATGCAGTAAGTTCATTAGGTTTGGGTCTTGGGTTGCTCTGTAGGCCAGGCATAAGTCTCCCCTAAGAAGTCTATGTGATACAGAGTATAGTGGCAGGGACTTTAGTCGATCTGTGTAAGGCACATGCTGGAGACTCTTGATCTTCTGTGTTAGAAACCTCTGTGGTCACTCTAATTGCTGCAGGTGCTTAATATGGTACATACCAAATGGGGTGTTATACTGAATTATGGGCCAGATAAGTGCCGAGTATAGGGGGGTTATAACCTCTTTTGCTCTCAAGGTGATGGTGGTCAAAGTTAAGATCGTGGTCAACCTGTGATCCCAAGTTACTTATCACTTCATGGGTACTTAGGGTATTGTTGTTGATTTGATAGTGTGAGGGGACATTGTTTGTGCTGAAGGGAATGATGATGCATTTCTTTCATTCAGTATGAGACCGTGACTAATACACCAGCCGTTGGTCTGTGTGAGACCCTCCTGGAGTATACTGACATAATTTGGGGATTCATTGATTGCACCTAGTTTGCAGTCATCCACAAACTTGGTCAGCTACAACCCTTTAGTTTTGACCTGAACTTCTGTAAAGTATATAGCAAACAGTAGGGGGCCCAGCACTGTCCCCTGTGGCACCCCGCTGGTAACAGGTCTGCTGGTTGATGTGGAGTCACCCACTTTGATAGTGTGTGTTCGGTTTGTGAACCAGTTGGCAACCCATCTTACAATGAAGGGGTTTATAACCCATCTTACAATGAAGGGGTTTACATTCAGTTTGCTAAGTTTATCGGTAATGCCTGAATGTGGGATTGTGTCACAAGGCGTTGCTAAGTCGAGGTACGCTGTGTACACAGACTTGCTCTCATCATTGGCACTGGTCACACTTTCAAAGACATCCACCAGATTTAACAGCCAGGATCTGCCCTGCACAAAGCTGAACTGGGTAGGATCCAGGGTTTGGAGGTCATCTATGTCCTTATTTATGAAGTCCATAATGATACATTTCATGGCCTTACAGATGAGGCTGGTCAGGCTTATGGGTCTGTAATTCCCTGTGTCTATTGCTAGGTCACCTTTGTGGAGGGGGATAACTGTAGCTGTTCTCATTCCGCAGGAACAAAGCCTGTGGATAGGCTGTGATTGAAAAGGGTACTTAGTGGTGATGCTAGTTTTAGCCTGTTTAGATGACAGCCTGGGATGTCATCTGGTCCCACAGAGGCCGTGTTTTTTGCTTTGGACATGGCTTTGAGGACCTGCTCTTCAGATGTGTAAGGTGGGAGGAAGTTTGGGGGAGGGTTTGCTGTAAGTTAGGAGGGAATAAGGGAGTGAAATTTTGCCAAACCTATCCTCTAGCAGGTTCGCTATCTCTGGGGGCTCAGTGTGTGTGATACCATTGGCCACCAGTTCTACACATGCTTATGTCCTACCCTTTAGGTTATGTACGTAGCTGTAAAAGGCCTTATGGTTACCCTTGCCAGTACTTGCTAAGTTTCTCTCAAAGGAGCTCTTAGAAGATTTGACAAGTTGTCTTATTTGCCTGTTAAGACTGAGGAGGGTGTTTTTCCATTGTTGGGTCCTTGTCTTTGTTTTCTTGGACAGCAATTTTTTGCATTTATTGTAGAATTTGTTGGAATGTCCAACATGGATGTTTGATTTTACTTGGGGCTCTGGCTTTGATTATATCTGGCATAGCCAAGTTTATACATTTATGCAAGTGATTGTACAGGGCTTTGTTGTAAGTTTTGGTGTAGTTGCCACTTTCAGCATGGGGTGGAGCTTGGAATGCATTGATACCTTCACCTAGGAGGGTATAGTTTGCCTTGGTGATGTTTTTTAGTCTGATTTCACCTTTTGTGAGTTCCGGTGTTGCTGTCAGTTCGAAGGTGACTGATTTCTGGTCAGTTTTAACTAAAGAGGGTCCAACAGTTGTAGCAGAGCACCTGTTTGACATGTTGGTGAGGACCAGTTCTAAAATGTTTGTTCCTCTTGTTGAGGAATGGACAATTTGCTCCAGGGCATTTGAATTCACAAAGTCAAGGAATGTTTGGGCTAATGTAGGTTTCCCAGTTGATGGTGGGATAAATGAAATCCCCCATAACCTGTGCGTCTGATAACATTTGGATTGTCTTCAGTTTGGTTAAGTAGGCTTCATGGGTGTCATGACCTATACAGGGGGATCTATAACTGGCTAGAACTTGAATGGGAATCTTACCCAGCATTGCCTGGACCTGGAGTAACTCCATGGAGTTGTTCAGTCTAACTAGACATGAGGTGAATTTATCTCTAATATAGATTAAAACACCACCTCTTTTGGTTTTTACATGTTCATTTTGTGGTCTAAAAGTATGGAAGGCATTGTAGCCTTGCAGGACTTTGGTACTCTCAGAGGTCTTAAAACCAGGTTTCTGTGACTGCACAGACATCTACATCTTCTAGTGATAGAAGTGCTTCTCGAGAGTGCAGTTTTTTGCTTTATGCTCCTAACATTTAGCAGCATGACCTATATTTTGGTCTGATTGGTTAATTTCATGTCAGTAATGTTGTTTTTGAGATCTTGCCTAAAAACGTAACTATGGGGGAGGCAAGAGCCTTTGCCAGCAGACAAAAGTCAAGGGGTGCCAGGTGCAAACTGTCTATGGCAAGCAACAAGGTTTGTCAACCATGGCTTCCCAGGCAGACGGGAACTGGAATGAGAACAAAAACTAAGCCATTTATTGAAATCAGTCATCTTTTGTTTATACTCCACAGATGTGATTTAAAGTTAAAAGTGTTTTATTATGTTTTGCCTTGAATGTACTTGCATCTGACTAACATTTTTCCAGGAGCTGTGAGCAAAAGACATAATAGGACAGATGTTTGCTGTATACATGGTACAAAGTTTATGATCCTGAGTAAAGCCATGAGCATTTTGAAGTTCTGTGGAAAAGGAGAAGAAACAATAACCTCGGCACTGTAGCATAATTCTCTCTCCCTCAGATCTTTAGACTATCACCAAACCCTACCTTTTCCCGTAAATGTAAATAAATCTTAACCATATTTATAATTGTATACTGCTTTTCAATGCTCCTTTGTAAATGAAATTTGTATATTGCTGTATATGTAAATGCAACCTGTTTATTACTGCATAACACTCCTACAGATATTGAATTGTATTAACCTCTGTCTTGACTGTATTACCCATTGGATGATTCAGACAGTATGCGTTAGTGCAATATAACTTTTATAATCATTTGACGGCATAAGCAACACTAGTCAGTCTTCTTTTCTTGCATACTTTCCACTTGATTTGAATGAAATAAAAATTTGCTCTAATGACCCCACCCCCAAGTAAAGCTCATTCTGCAGAAGTGGTAAATTCTGCACATGGTTTTAGAATGCTGCAGAATTTTTGGTGTATAGCTAGGTCCTCTCTGTAGTCCATTTCAGAATAGTAAGTTAAGAGGAGTTTCCAAAGTCTTTCTTAATTGCTCACAGAGTTCATTAAAAAGCAGCAACAGTTAGAAAAACTTTTGAAAAAATGTACACTTATAAACATTCTCTCATTAGCAACTGTTTTTATCTGGCATTTGGTGCAGAGGATTAAGGAATGGTTAAGAAGCTGTTTCCTGTGGTCCATTAGTTAAAGGTTTGATCCACTCAGCCTGCACTGTGTGACTCTGAGCAAGTCATTTGCTCAAACTGTGCTCTCGAGCTGAGTTTGAAAAAGGTCAGCGATGATTAGATCTCTACTCCAGTCAACACATATAAATAAATAAAATTAACCGCACACAGTGTTCTACTAGCCAGAGGAGCTACATCCATTAATTTTAAAAGTGGGGACAGTAACTGCTCTAGAAACATATAACCACTTGACTCCACAGACATGCATAAGAAAATATGAAAGTATCTGTTGAAGAAGAAGAAGATAAAGGTGAAGAAGATCCATGGTTTTTCGGGTTTATTTATGTTTTTTGATGTTTTTGTTGTTGTTTACTTGCTAACTGGGTAGATTGGATGTTCCAGGGACACTTTACTGCCATGAACAAGGCCAAAGACACAATTAGGCATAGAAATAATGTATACTTTAAAAGTAATATTGGAGCCCCACCCACCCAGCCCCTCCCCCATCTTCAGCTGAAAGATCTCTCATCACAATCCCTGTATCACCACTGTGGTTCATGAAACTTCCAAGCCAGGTACCTGAGTCAAGAATCAAACATGGGTCACCTGAGTCATAATGAGGGCTTTATCCTTCTATACCAAAGAGGCTGCCATTCAAAAGGAGTTCTTTGTTTAATGTTACTTAGATTATCAAACAGTTACATGCACCTTTAAAAAAGTAATAATACATGGAGCATTCTGCTTATGCTGCAAAACTGATAGAAAAAAATAAACTTGTTCTAGTGAGGTTCATAGGTAAGGACTGGGTCTATATTATATCTTCAACAGCTTAGGTTGTCGAATGCTCATTGATTGACACCTAAGCATCGAAATTTCAAATTTGCGAATGACCATATACGAAAATTCTTTCCTCGGGAAAGAATTTGCTTGTCCGTTATCAGGCATTTGCCCTTTCCCCAATGTAGAGCGATCGTGTAGTTGGTATATTTAATAGGGGGGCACAGCCCCCCATGTCAGGGGGTGTGTGGGGTGGTGAAGCCCCACACTATATTTAGGATGAAAAGTTAATTTTATTTCCGGATGGCCTAGTGAATTCTTTCCCGAGGAAAGAATTTGCTTATATGGCCATTCGCTATTTTGAAACTTCAACACTTAGGTGTCGATCATTAAGCATTCGACAACCTAAGCTGTTGAAGAAATAATATAGACCCTAAGGACCATGGTATAAGAAATGTGTTATAACAAAGTTACTGGCCACTAACCTTAATGCTGTAACTAACAAAACTAAAGCTGACACATAGATGGCAGTTGCCACAGAAGTGTACTTGAAACTGATCAATAGCTTTAAAAGTTGTAACACACCTCACAAAACCACACAAAGGACAGTGAGAAGGGAAACACACCTCTAATCAATCAACAGCTTTAAAGGCTGTTATACACTCTGTGCTCCCATATTTTTTTAACCCGGCAGTACATCAGGGTAGCTATCTTCCCATGTACTGCAAAGAGCTATAACTGCATTTCTGATCATGACTGTTTTTGTTATGTGTACTTGAAATAAACTCAAGATATTTATCTATCCAGCTTTACTCTTAATTGGAGATATAAGACCTGGGTTATATTCACAGACCCAATCACAGTCCTGCCCATGTAAGGGAGTTCTGAACTAGTCAATGTGCCTTCACATATAAGTTACTGAGAGGACCCTAAAATGAGTAGTAAGATAATTATCAGAAGGCAGGGGGGTATGCTAGACAATAAGTATTATATTATATTATATTATATTATATTATATTATATTATATTATATTATATTATAGCTTGGGGGGATGGAAAGCTTAGACTCAAGTACTATTGTACATTAAACAATGGATTGGGGGAGGCATGGCTTTTACAAAACTTTACATCTAACCTCATGTACATGCACATGCACACACAAACATAGACACCTACTCATACACACTTTCAGACACACACACACACACACACACACACACACACACACACACACACACACACACACACACACACACACACACACAAACACAAAGGACAGTGAGGCATGTCTACAAATTATTCCTGCAGTGACCTCTGTAGAACAGAGTGCATTTCTTTACTCAGGGATGTTTGGGGAAAGAAAGGTTACAGTCAAGGGAGAGACTGTTCTTTCTTTCTCTTTTATTTCTTTCTTTTGTTATGGAAATATACTAATACACGTATTTCTTAGCCATATCAGGGGACACTTGAAACTGTTTATAAAAAGCACTGTTCCCTATACTCCTGCACTAAAGTTATCTAACACCCAGAGAGCATGCTGTTAATAAAGCAAAAAGTATCCCTTTCACCTCTGATACCACATCTAAACTGGTGATGATGCTGATAGCAGACTGAATCTGAGTCAGGTTATTAAAGGCCCAGTTTACACAATATTTTATTATATTTAAATAATATTTGCTCTTACAATGAAGATACTACATTTTTGTTTAATTATGCAACTGTGACCTGTGTGCTTAAGCAAACACTGATATCATTTAAACATTATTCAGGATGGCATTCCATTGTTTTAGTGTTCCTTTAAAATCTGCTAAATACAGCAATAGCTGGTTATGATGATAACACAGAGCATGGCAGGAAAAATTAATGAATAATTCATAAGGTCAGGTTCTCTGATCTAAATAAGAACTCAGAAACTGTTCTTGCAATGACATTTTTACCATACTCTGCTTTACTCTTCCTTCTCAAAAGCAATTTTAGAATCGGTCAGATTTTGAGGTACTCACACTCACACACACACACACACACACACACACACACACACACACACACACACACACACACAAAACACATGTACAATAGCATGTCATGAGAAAACAATACAATTCATGTTCTCTTTAGTATTCATTTCAGCAGCCCTGCAACTAGTACATCACTATGTATATAATTCATTCTTCAATTACCTGTTTAATCCAATTCAAGGTCATGGGACAGCTACAGCCTGCCCTATCACTCAAGTACAAGATGGAGAAAGTAATCTTGCACAAAGAACCCGCCCATTGCAAGATGTACACACCCACTCAAACAAACACACACATGCACATGCACACATATACTCCTACACATACCTCCCAACTGTCTAGAATTTCATAGAATATCCAGATTTTTTCTCCACATACATTTGGTTTGAACTTCATAAAATATGTTATTTTATGGCAAATCACTGAGGATTGAAGTCAATAAATAATAACAGGCATTTTAACCACATGCAAAAATGGGGAAAAAAGGGTTGTTGGATGGATGAATTTGAGTTCCAGACTTTATATACTTCAGAAATTCATGCTAATACAAAGCCTGTTATTCTTGCGTGTTTATAAGAGCAATACTTAAAATCTGTCCCTGATTTTAGGTCTTTGAAACCCCCCCTTATTAAGTCCTGTCCTAAGAAGTTCATATGATGTGCAAATCTATGGGATGTTTGAAGGAATGCCAACTGACCTAATGACCTATGCCACACATTTGAGATGCAGGAGAAATCCAAAGCACATGACAAAAAACCCTTGTGGATGTACAAAAGAAATTCAGACTCTCTACACAAGGGATCCCAAACAAGAAATAAACTGGAAAACCAAGCAGATATACACAATAAAGATTGTTTTTGTTTGCTTTTTGTTTTAAGTTCTGAGAACTTATTTTTTAGAATCCTTGTGAATTAGACTCCACCATGTATTACTGCGTAAATAAATAACTTACAGTGCCTGCATAACATTCTTTCATTCTTCTATAAGTGGAATGCCTTTCATAACAGAAATATAATTTTTCAAGGAAGCTTTATTTTTTTTGGAGACAAACATCACGTGTGTGTGTGTGTGTGTGTGTGTGTGTGTGTGTGTGTGTGTGTGTGTGTGTGTGCGCGCATGTGTGTGCGTGTGTGTGTGTCTGTGTGCGTGTGTATGTACAAAGACATTCAGTGTTACTACACAACAATAATGCACACTTTTTTACAAACTTTATTAGCTTCATACAGTATATTACATTCACATGCAGTCCTCATGCATGGTGCACCATATCTCATTAGTGATTGGCTGCTTCATTTATTACCTATCCCTATCCCCTCCCCGCCACCCTTAGTTTCTACTTGAGTTCACTCTCCTTCCTCCTGGTATGATTTTCACTCTTGTAGTATTCTGTTACCTCTTTCTAATGATGTTTAATTTTTCCCTCCTTTCCTCATTATATTCAGCGTTTGCCATCAAGAACCTCTTGTGCAATTCATGCTGCTGTACTGTCTTTCTCCTCATCCAATTGTCAGTGATGGTTTTAACTTTGGTATTTAACAGTCTGATTTCTCTTTCACTACAGATGCTAGCCTCTTTTTTATGTCCGTGGCGACCCCTAACCGGGAAAAGCCGAAAGACACAAACAAACACAGAATTCCCAAGTATACTTTGCTTCCTTTTGTAATCGGCATCGGCAGTGACACTCTTTTCCCCATTTTGTACATGGGAGTGGGGAGTCACATCAGCACTGACTATCACTTGGAGCCACTGTTTACACCGCTGAGTGGATATCCCTCAACAAATCTTTTGCACTTCATAGGTTCAGAGGTTCATAGGTTGATACTAGGCTATCTGCCCTAGGGCATTTATAAGCCTAGCCAGAGTGTATTTGGCTTTCACCACCCTTTTAGATTAGTTGACTGTGCCTCTGTATAGTAGGTCACAGGAGGTAGCCCTTTTAAGGTTAGTTTACTGTACCTCTGTCAAGCAATGACACAGAAGAGATCCCAGGGGTAAACTTACGATCTCCCATCCACTCATCAAGATTTCTCTTGAAGAGGGTCAGCGAGGGGCTCTGCCTAACATGGATTCGATTTTGTTCCAGAGTGAGGGGAGCCTCTGGGATATGAATCTGTCCCTCCAGCATGTCCTATTTATTTCTGTGCTGAGGTTCAAGTCCCTGGAGCGTGTAGCTCTAAGGGATTTGGATTTCCTGAGGTGAAGCATGTCCATTAATTCTGGGTTGGACATGGCTTTATACGTCAGACACAGATCGTCTCTGAGTAGGCGGTACGCAACTGAGTAGAGCTGGAGTTTCTTTAGTCGAACTGCATAGGGCATCTGTTTGAGTCCCTTGATCCTCTTGGTGAGGTACTTTTGGGGTCTTTCCAGTTGCTGCAGGTGTCAGATAAGGTACATCCCAAATGGGGCACTGTGTTCAATTATGGGCCTGATAAGTGATGAGTAGAGGTGCACAATGACCTCTCTTGATCTAGATGTGAACCCTTTCGTGATAAGGTGGGCTATATAGAAGGTGTTTCTAACCACTTTGGCAATGTGATTGTCAAAGGAGAGATTGCTATCTAATTGGGTCCCCAAGTCCCTAATTACTTCTTCCATATTTAATGGACTACCACCTATGTGGTAATTTGTGGGCACTTTGTTTTTCCCAAAGGGGATGACTATGCACTTTTTGGCATTTAGCTTTAGGCCATGGCTCTGGCAGCAGTTATCCATCTCTGTGAGACCCTTTTGGAGGATGCTTGTGTCAGCTGGAGAGTCGATTATGGCACTCAGTTTGCAGTCATCTGCAAACTTGGTCAGCCATAGTCCACCCGTGTTAGCCTGCACCATGGAGAAATATATACTGAACAAGAGAGGTCCCAGGACTGAACCTTGTGGGACGACACTTGTAACTGGTTTAGAGTCTGACATGGCACCTGCTATTCTGATCATGTGGGTTCTATCCCTGAGCCAGTTTGCAACCCATCCTGTGACATAGGGGTTGATATTTAAGCTGGTGAGCTTATTTATGATGCCAGAGTGGAGTATTGTGTCGTAGGCTTTTGCGAGGTCCAGGTAGGCTGTGTGGACTACCTTCCCTTCATCTATGGCTTTGGTAACTGTTTCAAGAAGTCGACCAGGTTCAAGAGGCAAGATCTGCCCTTAACAAAGCCGAATTGGGTAGGATCCAGTGTCTGGAGGTTCCCAATGTCTTTGTTTATGATTTCCATGATGATACGCTCCATAGCTTTGCAGACCAGGCTAGTCAGGCATATAGGGCAATAGTTTCCGGGGTCTGTTGTGGCACCACCTTTGTGGAGTGGGACCACTGTTGCTGTACGCCATTCCTTGGGTACATATCCTGTAGTAAGGCTGAGATTGAACAGTGACTTTATATAGGTTCATAGGTTCATAGGTTCATACTAGGCTATCTGCCCTAGGGCATTTATAAGCCTAGCCAGAGTGTGTGTGGCTTTCACCACCCCTTAGGATGAGAATACTATACCCATTAGTTTGCTGTGCCTCTGTCCAGCAGTGATACAGAGATGATTCCCGGGGTAAACCTATGATCTCCCATCCACTCGTCAAGATTTCTCTTGAACAGAGTCAGTGAGGGGCTCTGCCTCACATGGACTGGGATTCTGTTCCATAGTGTAGGGAGTCTCTGGGTGATGAATCTGTCCCTCCAGCACATCCTATTTATATCCGTGTTGAGGTTTAAGTCTCTTGCTCTCGTGGCTCTGGTGGATTTGGATTTTTTGAGGTGTAGCATGTCCATTAATTCGGGTTGGACATGGCCTTGTATGTCAGGCACAGATCACCTCTGAGCAGACGGTATGCGACTGAATAGAGCTGGAGTTTCTTCAGTTGGGCATCGTATGACATATGTTTGAGCCCCTTTATCCTTTTGGTGAGGAACTTTTGGGGTCTTTCCAACTGCTGCAGGTGTCGGGTGAGGTACATTCCGAATGAGCTGTTGGACTCAGTCATTGGTCTGATAAGGGAAGAGTACAGGGTACAATGACCTCTCCTGATCTGGATGTGAATCCCTTCATGATCAGGTGGGCAATGTAGAAGGTCTTCCTAACCACTTTGGCAATGTGAGTGTCAAAAGAGAGGTTACTGTCAACTTGGGTCCCCAGGTCCCTGATAACTTCTTCCGTGTTTAATGGATTACCACCTATGTGGTAATTAGGGGTTACCTTGTTTTTCCCAAAGGGTATGACTATACATTTTTGGCATTTAGCTTAAGGCCATGGCTCTGGCACCAGTTATCCATTTCTATGAGACCTTTCTGGAGGATGTCTGTGTCTGATGGAGTGTCAATTATGGTGCCCAGTTTGCAGTCATCTGCAAATTTTGTCAGCCACAATCCCCCTATGTTTGCCTGCACTTCAGAAAAATAAATGCCGAACAAGAGGGGGCCCAGGACTGAGCCCTGTGGGACACCGCTCATGACCGGCTTAGAGTCTGACATGGCACCAGCAACTCTAACCCTGTGTGTTCTGTCCTTGAGCCAGTTTGCAACCCATCTTGTGACATATGGGTTTACATCTAAGCTGGTGAGCTTTTCTATGATGCCCGAGTGGGGTATTGTGTCGAATGCTTTTGCTAGGTCAAGGTAGGCTGTGTGAACTGCCTTACCCTCATCAATGGCCTTAGTGACTGTTTTGAAAAGTTGACCAAGTTCAAGAGGCAGGATCTGCCCTTGACAAAGCCAAATTGGGTAGGATCCAGTGTCTGTAGGTCCCCAATGTCTTTATTTATGAGTTCCATTATGATCCTCTCCATAGCTTTGCAGACAAGGCTCATCAAGCTTATGGGCGGTAATTTCCAGGGTCCGTAGAAGCACCGCCTTTGTGGAGTGGGACCACAGTTGCCGTCGCCATTCTTTGCACGTATCCTGTAGTAAGGCTAAGATTAAACAGCAGCCTTATGTGTGGGTTTAGTTCCTCATTGAGTTTGTGTAGCACACAGCCGGGGACACCGTCCAGTCCCATTGATGCTGTGTTTTTGCTTTAGAGAGAGCAGCTCTCACCTGGGCATCTGAGATGTTTGGGAGGCTAGACTCTGGTGGGATAGATATTTCTCCTTTTGGGGAGGGAGGGAGAAATTTGCACTGAACCTGTCTGCCAGTATGTTGGCAATGTCTGTGGGTTCAGTGATTTTTTATCATTTTGGACTAATTCTGAGCATATCTGGGAGTTTCCACCCAGGTTTCTAACATAGCTAAAGAAGGCTTTATGATTGTCTTTTGTGTCATTAGCGATTTTTCTCTCAAAGTTGGCCTTGGATGATTTTATGAGTGATCGTAGTTTTTTGCTAGTATTGATCAGAGATGCCTTCCCATTTAGGGATTTTGCTCTGTCATGTAGTAGCTTTCTCCTCTTGTTGTAGAGTTTGTTTATGGCTGGAGTCCACCAGACCGGGCGCCTGCCTTTGGTGGAAAAGGTCTTGATTTTATTAGGGATTGCTTGATCCATACATTCCTGGAGGTGCTCGTAGAAGCATGAGGGTTTAGTTCTTTTTGAAGCTCATGTAAGATGCAGCCCAGGACACCGTCTGGTCCCATTGGTGCTGTGTTTTTTGCTTTGGAGAGGGCAGCTCTCACCTGTGCATCTGTGATCTCAGGAAGGCTACACTCTGTTGGGATAGACATTTGCTCTTTTTGGGGGGAAGGGGGGGAGAAGTTTGCACTGAACCTTTCTGCCAGGATGTTGGCAATGTCTGTGGGTTCAGTGTATTTTTTGTCATTTTGCACTAACTCAGAGCATATCTGGGAGTTGCCTCCCAGGTTCCTGACATAACTAAAGAAGGCCTTGTGATTATCTTTAGTGTCTTGTGCAATTTTTCTTTCGAAGCTGGCCTTATATGATTTTATGAGGGATCATAGTTTCTTGCTAGTACTGATCAAAGACGCCTTCCCTTTTTGGGATTTTTCTCTATCATGTAGTAGCTTTCTCTTTCTGTTGTATAACTTATTTATGGCTGAGGTCCACCAGACAGGTCTCCTGCCTTTGGAGGAGTGAGTCTTGGTTTTATTTGGGATAGCATGCTCCATACATTCCTGTAGGTGTCCATAGAATGCTTTTGTAAAGGATTCTGCATTTTGGGCCATATTTTCCACTGGCCCGGGGGCTTTGAAGGATTCCACCTCGGATTTGAGAAGTGTGAAGTTTGCTTTTGAGAAGTACTTCACCATGGTTTCCTTGGCTGGGGGTGGGGACGGAATATGGATGTGCAATGAGATTAGTTTATGGTCTGATCTTACCAATGCTTCTTTAGAGACTTCTAGTGCCCCCTCATGGTCCCAGAAGGTTTGAATAGGTTCATAGATGCTTACTATGCTATTGATCTGTGACAATCATAAGAAGCCTAGGTTTATATCCCCCTGGTAGATTTTAGCCCTTATAGTCTGTCTACAAATAACCCAGACACGGACAGAAAAGGACATGTTGGTATATTTACACACTGATCCTACCTTATGCATGAGAGACAAGAATGGCAATCTAGAGATGAACTTGCAGTCACCCATCCATTCATCCAAATTGCATTTGAATAAAGTTAGACAAGTATTTGCTTTATACAGAGTGGAAGACAGTTCCATAGAAGTGGAATTCTCTGTGATACATACCTGTCCTTTGAACATGTGCTGTTTATATTGCAAATGAAATGGAGATCCCTTGAGTGGTTGTTAATCCACCATTGGACTTGCAAAAGTGTAATTGGTCTTTCGCGACAAGGTCTGTTTTGGCTCTATACACAACCAACACAAGGCAGAGGCTGTTTCTCAATATTCTGTATGATACAGAGAAGAGGGATATGGCCATAAGATGGTCCACATAGGTATTATGATTTACATACTTGATTTCCTCAGTGAGAACCCATTGTGATCATTCCAGTTTTAGGGTAAGTAAATACCAAAAGGGACATTATTCTCAATCTAATGAGTGCAGAGCACAGTTGAGTGATTACATCCCTGGACTTTGATGTCATACCTTTAGATATAACCTGTGTGATGAAAAAGGACTTCCATGAGTTGCATCCAGCATCTACTATCCTCCTTTCTGCCTTCCTTTACTAATCTCATAGGGTTAAATACCATCTATGCAGTATTCTCAGGCTTTGGTCTCCAGATCCATGTACTTTCTGCCAGTGTCTCCCTGCCTGAATTGTCTTATTGCAACATCTTGCAACTCCCTTCCATCCTTTCTCAATTTCCCAATCCTTTCTCATGCCATCTTTTTTGACCTTATCACTTCTTTATCCTAACACTTCATAGGTCTGCCTCATCCTTTGCCTCCTTTAACATTTTCCACTTCCTCCAGGGTCCCATCTCTCTCCTTTTGTCCTCCCTTCCTACCTGTTTATTTATCCAGTACCTGATCTGCATTCTTTATACAAGTCTAAGTACCAGGCAATTCCACCTTTTGTATTAACTCCCCCTTTGTATTAAGTATTTTCCCAAAATCCTTTTCTCTGTATACCGATTCTTCCTCTTGAATTAGCCTACTTCTCCAGATTTCTTAATTTTTTTCCCTGTCTTTGCCCCCACTATTCTGTTTCCCATACTTTTGAGGATTCTTTCACGCCACTTCATGTGGCCCAGTTCTTTTAGTGCTGTTCAGTTCATATCCTTTAGGAGGCTTATCAACATCTCCTCTCCCATATCTTCTTTTGCTTAGACTTCTTCTCTTCTATTTTTATCCAGTGAGTGATATTAATGTCGGTGCATTGGTAGGGAGATACGGGAGCACCCCTCCCCTTTGTTATTCATTCTCAGTTTTCCCTTACTCACTTTTTTTCCACTTGCAATTATTGACCCAGTCGTTTATGTTTACTTTGTGATTATGTGAATTTACAAAGACGTGCATCTGAAGTGTTTCTCCCTGGGCCTCTGCTGGAAATTGGCTTTGTTCCAAGACTGATTTTCCCGGTAAACAAATGTTAAATAAATAAAATAAAAAATAAAATGATGTCTTTTTTCATTTGTTGTAGGGGTCCGTTTGCAAATTGTGGGGTACATGGAGGATTACTGGTCGTATCATCACCCTTGCTACATTCATTCTCCCATGAAGTCTAAATGTCTTCTCACTCCCTCTATGGAGAGTGCCCCATAACTTTTTTCCAACTTCCACTAAATTGCCCCTATTGTCTCTCTCACTGTGTTCCCAACAGCTCCAGTTACCCAAGGAGCTCCACCTCTTTTTATTGCACCCGCGCCCCGTTCCCGTTACATAATCTCACTACCACCAGCTTTTTGTTGTTACACCTGTGTCCTGCTATATCACTAATTCATTACATGCCAACCCAGTACTGATGTCACAGTCATTTTATATCACAGCTATCTCCCCTACCCACTGTTGATCACTGGTGTGGTATAACCGTCCACTCTGTTTTGCTTTCTAAGTTTTTATTGTGCTACTTATCCTCTAACATTCCTTTATTTCCCACTTTTCCCACTTCCTCCCATGCATTCCTAGTTGTGTCCCTCATTTATAACATCAGCAAGCATTTCTTACTTCTTCTTAGACTTTGATGTTACACTGACATTTATTGCAATTTATTGTACATCCTTAATTAGTTAAGAGAAATATGTTGCCGACTTTGGACACTTGCCCCTATGCCTCCTCTTGACTGCCCTACCCATCATTGTCCTGGGAAGTGAGTAAGTTTCTCCCATTTTTTGTAAAGTTCTAATTCCAATTTTCCATGAGGTATGTTTCAAGGATCCATTTCATTTTCTTTTCCTGCCACAGTTACCTGTTTATCAGAGTCCATTTACATCCATACATTTATTTATTTCTTCTCTCTTTCTAAAGTCACTTTTATTCCCTCTATATTCCTGCCTTGTACCTCTTTAACTCTGCCATCCATCATAAACGCCTCTATATAGCTTGTTTAGTCCCTCATGTGTCCATCTGTTCACTAATGAGTTGCCCAAAATATCCAATACACTGTCCTATTTGTTTTTTTTTTAGAACTCTCCAGTGTCAGTCTCTGCTTCTACTTCTTTCTCTGTATTTGTACCTAAATCTCCCTTGGGATAGGATGCTCATTGTTCTATTCCTTTGATATGTGTTTTGTTCATTTCCCCTCCTCTATTGTATTTCTTTTCTTGTGTCCTTGTTGTTACATTTGTGATTTGTTTGCTTCCTGCTCACCTCTTTTACAGGCATATGACCAGTCTGCACTTCTTGGTCTTGTCTCCTTCCCACTAGGGGTTTTAGCATTTGACATTGCATGTCCTACAAGTTTCTCTGTGTCACCTCTCCTGCCTCTAAGGTTGCTCTCCAAGTCCATGTCTGGTGGACTATTCTGATTTTTACTCCATATTGTGTACCATGGACAGTTCCCCTTCCTGCTCAACTTCTAAAAATAGCTGCTGCACTCATTCTTAGTTTGTTAAATACCTAGCACACAGCTCCTTACCTTCTCTTGTAGAAGGTTTCTAAGTATTCCTTGACCAACATTGTGAATATCCCTACAAAAGGGATCATTTTATGTCCTTTTGTTGGCCTTATTATTCCATTCTGTTACAGAAAAGCAATGGAAACATGCCATAGCTTGCCTGGGTCTACTTTCTGCTGCTGCTTGCCACAATTACACTCTAATAGTGCCTCTTGATTTCCTGTATTGCAGATCTCTGCTGTAATAGTTGCATTACAAACAGCTCCATTTCACTGTTGCCCATTCATTCTCATGCATTCCATTTATTCTGATGACATTCCTTGAGCGATTTTCAAGATCATCCATCTTTTCTCCTTGTCTTTTAATTATGTCTGTTAGTTCTTACATTGTGCTCCTGCAGGGCACTTTTAACTGCTGTTTTGTCTTCTCTCAGATCTTAACACCTTCCTTTGTAGCTTCTTTTTAGCCTTTCCACTTCTCTTGCTTGTTTCACGGAACTCACATCCCAGTATACTATGATTACCTTTTCAAACAAAATGCACAGCTGGTCCTCCTTATTTGCAACATTAAAAGCAGCCATCTGTCACCCCTTTTTGTTCCTGCACACTCATGCTTCTTCATTGGGTTGTTTCTCCTCCATTAGAACACTATTTTTATCTAGATTTCTGCAGTCTCTGTCCAGAGACTTTGGCTTATGCATGCATCTGTGCACTCCAGCATCCTCCCACAGAAGTGACACACTTTTGGCAGCAAACCATGATTACGTAGTTGGTATAGAACTACTATATATTATTTATCTTGCATATTACAGTCATATTATACCTATAAGTCAAAACAATGATAAGGCATAGCTGTGTATGCATTTGCTACAACTGGCTAGAGGTGTATAAGAAGGATGTTTTTGGCTAAATGAAGCAAGTGGGAAAGCATAACTGTATATGTATTACACGGTCTTACTTTATAGAAATATTGTGCTGAGGCATGCAGCCGGTGACCAAAATAATTTATCATGCCTAGCAGTGCATTAAAATGATGTGATGCTTTTAATTGATTCTGCTTCTTAAGAGAATAAAATTGCTGGTGGCTGAACTGGCTGCATTAGTTTATGTATGGGGTGGACATTTTAATGTGCCCATAATGACCAGTCAAAATATTTAAAAATACTTGACATTTTCAAAAACATACAGAGGAATCAAGGTTAGCAGACATTCATTCATAACAGTTATCCTAAGAAATACTTTTGTTATCATCCATAACAGCTATCCTAAGAAATACTTCTGTTACCATCCATAACAGCTGTCCTAAGAAATACTTCTGTTACCGGGTCTATATTATTAACTCGAACATCCAGAATAGCGAATACAACTCTGTCGACACATAAACATCGATCTACAAATTCAGCGAATTACCAAACCATCGAACCTGAAGACATTGAACATGTTTGTTAGCCAACAGCGTGATCATGTGGATGAGGAAATATATCCTTTTCCCACTGTAGTGCGGTCCCGGAGTTGGTATATTTAAGTAGGGGGTGTGTGGAGGCACAGCCCCCTACATGGGGGGTGCAGGGGGGTGCTTGTCCCCCCTGCAAAATGTCTGTTAATATAGTTTTATTTAGTTGGGTTTGACTTACCTGTATGGTGCTTTTGATGACGTAAATGTGTTCGATGTCTTCATTTTCGATGGTTTGGTAGTTCACTTGATTTGCGGATCGATGTTTATGTGTTGACAGAGTTGTATTCTCTTTTCTGAATGTTTGAGTTAATAATATAGACCCCTGTTACCATCTATAACAGCTATCCTAAGACATACTTCTATTATCATCCATAACAGCTATCCTAAGACATACTTCTGTTATCGTGCATAACAGCTATCCTAATAAATACTTGTGCTATCATCCATAACAGCTATCCTAAGAAATGCTTCTGTTATCATCCATAATAGCTATAATAAATACTTCTGCTATTGCTCTGCCATTTATGATGGCATGTGATATAATCAAATCATTCATAAATACAAAATAAAAACACAAATATTAGTGGCTTGTAATTCAGTTTGCTTTTCATCCAAAATGTTGTAATAATTTAAATAAGTTTAAAGTACAGCATGATGGTTGAAAGCAGTAGAGTGTAATCTGGAAAAGTGAACTTGAGTCTCATGATCTAATAACTTCCATTCTGTACAACTCTAAGTAAGTTCATAGGTTCATAGGTTGGTACTAGGCTATTGGCCCTAGGGCCTATACAAACCTAGCCATAATAGTTCCCTGTTTTTTATATCAGAATATTACTTCCCTGGACCCCTGTCTAGCAGAGCTATTGATGTGATCCCTGGGGTAAATTTCCTGTCACCCATCCAATCATCAAGGTTCCTTTTGAAGAGGGCCAAGGAGGCACTATGCTTGACATGCATGGGCAGTCTATTCCAGAGTATGGCCAGTCTCTGGGTCAGGAACCTATCTCTCCAGCATGTCTTGTTAGGTCTCTGGAGCGTGTGTCTGTGAGGGATTGGGATTTCTTTAAGTGTAGCATGTCCAACAGCTCTGGGTTTAGGTTCATAGGTTCATAGGTAAGTACTGGGCTATCTGCCCAAGGGCTTTTATAAGCCTAGCCAGAGTGTGTTGGCTTTCGCCATCCCCTTAGATGAGTTCCCTGTGCCTCTGACCAGCAGAGCCATTAGTTCCCTGCGCATCTGTCCAGCAGAGACTCTGCAGTGATCCCTGGGGTAAATTTTCTGTTTCCCATCCACCTATCAAGGGTTCTCTTGAAGAATGCTAGTGAAGGGCTTTGCCTGATATATATTGGAATCTTGTTCCACAGCATGGGGAGTCTCTGGGTCAGGAATCTATCCCTCCAGCGTGTCCTATTTATCATAGTGGTAAGGTTTATATCCCTAGAGCATGTGGCTCTCACAGATTTTTTTTTTTTAGGTGGAGCATATCCATCAATTCTGGGTTTGACATTGCCTTGTATGTCAAGCAGAGATCACCGCTGCGTAAGCGGTATGCAACCGAGTACAGCTGGAATTTCTTTAGTCGGGCTGCATAGGTCATCTGTTTGAGGCCAGTAATCCTCTTGGTGAGGTACTTTTGTGGTCTTTCCAGCTGTTGCAGGTGCCTTGTAAGGTACATCCCAAATGGGGCGTTGTATTCTGTAACGGGTCTAATAAGTGATGAGTAGAGAGTCATAATAACCTCCTTTGTTCTGGATGAGAACCCTTTTGAGATTAGGTGGGCCACATAGAAGGATTTTCTAACCACCTTGGCAATATGATTATCAAAGGAGAGATTGCTATCTACATGGGTCCCCAGATCCCTTATTACTTTTTCTGTATCTGGGGGACTACCACCTATGCTGTAGTTTGTGGGTACTTTGTTTTTTCCAAATGGGATGACTATGCACGTTTTGGCATTCAGCTTGAGGCCATGATTTTGACACCAGGTATCCGTCTCAGTGAGACCCTTCTGGAGGGTGTCTGTATCAGCCGGAGAATCAGTTATGGCCCCTAGTTTGCAGTCGTGTGCGAACTTGGTCAGCCAAAGTCCTCCTGTGCTTGCCTGTACCTCTGAGAAGTATATACCAAACAGGAAGGGTCCTAGGACTGAGCCCTGGGGGACGCCACTTGTAACCGGTTTAAAGTCGGACCTAGAGTCTGCAACTCTCAATGTGTGGGTTCTGTCCGTGAACCAATTTGCAACCCATCTTGTGACTTAGGGGTTAATGTTCAGGTTGGTGAGTTTGTTTATAATACCAGAATGGGGATGGTGTCGAAAGCCTTTGCAAGGTCTAGGTAGGCTGTGTGGACCTCCTTACCCTCATCTGATACCTTGGTAACTGTCTCAAAGAAGTCCACCAGGTTTAGGAGGCATGATCTGCCCTTAACAAAGCCAAACTGGGTAGGGTCCAAAGTTTGGAGGTTCCCAATGTCTCTGTTAATGAATTCCATAATGATGTGCTCTATAGCCTTGCAGACCAGGCTAATCAGGCTTATAGGGTGATAGCTCCCGGGGTCTGTTGTGGTGCCACCTTTGTGGAGTGGGATAACTGTTGCCGTGCACCACTCTGTGGGTACGTAGCCTGTAGAGAGGCTGAGTTTGAACAGTGTGTTTAGATGAGGGGTTAGTTTATTTTGGAGCTCTTGTAAGACACAGCCTGGGTCACCGTCTGGTCCATTGAGGCTGTGTTTTTGGCTTTGGATAGGGCTGTTTTAACCTGTGTGTCAGTAATTGCTGGGGCCTTACATTCTTCTGGTATGGTTATTGACCCTTTAGGGGGTGAGAGGGGTGTGAAGTACTGAACCTGTCTGCCAAAATGTTGGCAATATCAGTGGGTTCAGTGTATTTTGTGGCATTGTCCACCAACTCAGAGCAGATCTGAGAGTTTCCACTTAGGTTCTTGACATAGCTAAAGAATGCTTTGTGGTTATCTTTGGAGTCCTTGGCAATTTTTCTTTTGAAGCTAGCCTTGGATGATTTAATGAGGGATCATAGTCTCTTGCTGATACTGATCAGGGATGTCTTCCCTTCTTGGGATTTTACTCTTTTCTGTATTAGTTTCCTCCTTCTATTGTAGAGCCTGTTTATGGCAGGGGTCCACCAGACTGGTTTCCTTTTCTTGGAGGAATGAGTCTTGGTTTTACTTGAGATAGCATGATCCATGCATTCCTGCAGATGATCATAGAGTGCCTTTGTATAGGTTTCAGCAGCTTGGACAGCATTGTCCATTGGCGTGGGAGTTGTGAACCTTTCCACCTCGGTCTTAAGCAACGTGAAGTTTGCTTTTGAAAAGTTTAGAGGGGTTGACGTCAGGTGTGGAACAACGGTCACCCATGTTGGTGATGACCAGGTCCAATATGTTGTTCCCTCTGGTGGGGGTGTTGACCAGTTGATCCAGGGCGTTCGAGTTTATAAATTCTAGGAAGTGTTGTGCAAGGGAGTTAGTACTTGAGTAGTTCTCCCAGTTAATGCTTGGGTAGTTGAAATCACCCAGTATTAGGGTGTTTGGTAGGACCTTCATATTTCCCAGTGTCTCCAGAAATGTGGAATGGGGGTCCTGGCTCATGGTAGGTGATCTGTTGCAAGCTACAATTTGGATTGCAGTTTTGCCCGTTGTTAGTTGCACTTGGATGATCTCTGATGCATTGTGCTGTGCCACTAATCTGAAGGTGTAAGTATTCTTAATAAATATGTATACACCCCTGCCTTTTGTGTTTTGGTCCGGGTTCTGTGGCTGAAAGGTATGGTATGAGTTATAGCCTGGTAGTGATGGGGTGCTCTCTGGAGCCTTAAACCATGTTTCTGTTACTGCACAGATATTGATGTTCTCCATACTGAGGAGTGCCTCGACTGCGGACATTTTGAGGTTTAGACTTCTGGTATTGAGTAGCATTACTTGTGCTATTTACGGTGGTGGGTTTGTCTTTTGAGCCTTACCTAAAAGGTTTAACACGGCCTTGTATGTTAAGCAGAGATCACCTCTGAGTAGACGATATGTGACAGAGTATAGCTGGAGTTTTTTTAGTTGATCAGTATAGAGCATCTGCTTTAGACATGTGATTCTTTTAGTGAGGTACTTCTGCGGCCTTTCCAGTTGCTGCAGATGTCTAATGAGGTACATACCAAATGGGGCGTTATACTCAATGATGGGTCTAATGAGGGATGAGTAAAGTGGGACAATTACATCTTTTTTTCTGGATGAAAAGCCCTTTGTGATGAGGTGTGCCACATAGAAGGATTTCCTAATTGTTGTGGCAACATCATTATCAAAGGTGAGACCACTGTCCACCTGTGTTCTCAGGTCTCTTATCATACTTTCAATGTTTAGTGTGCTGCCAATTATGTGGTAATTCATGGGTACATGGTTTTTCCCAAAGGGGATAACTGTACACTTCTTGGTATTGAGCTTGAGCCCATGGCTCTAGTACCAAGCATATGTTTCTGTGAGGCCCTTTTGTAGAATATCCATGTCTTTTGGGGATTCAATAATGGCTCCCAGTTTGCAGTTATTTGCAAACTTTGTTAGCCAAAGACCCTTAGTGTTGGCTTGTACCTCGAAGAAGTAGATGCCAAACAAGAGCAGTCGCAGAACCGAACCCTGAGGTACTCCACTTGTCACTTGTCTGGAGATGGATTTGGAGTCGGCTACTTTTACAGTGTGGTTTCTATCAGTAAGCCAGTTTGCGACCCATCGAGTGACGTAGGGATTAATGCCCTGTTTAGTAAGTTTATCTATGAATCCAGAGTGGGGGATGGTGTCGAAGGCCTTTGCAAGGTTCAGATAGGCTGTATGGACTGCCTTACCCTCGTCCACACCTCTGGAGACTGATTCAAAGAAGTCAATCAGGTTCAGGAGACACGATTGGCCCTTCACAAACCCAAACTGGGTGGGGTCCAGTGTTTGAAGGTTGCCAATGTCTTTGTTTATAAGTTCCATGATAATATGTTCCACAGCCTTGCAGATCAGGCTCATCAGACTGATGGGGTGGTAGTTCCCAGGACCCAAGGTGGATCCCCCCTTGTGGAGTGGGATGACTGTAGCTGTGCACCACTCAATGGGTACGAAGCCTGAGGTGAGGCTGTGGTTAAACATGACACTTAGGTGAGGTGCCAGTTAATTTTGTTGTTCATGTAGTACACAGCCCGGGATGTCATCTGGTCCCATGGAAGCTGTATTCTTAGCTTTGGAAAGTGCAGATTTTACCTGTGTGGCCATGGTTACTATAATGTGGCAATCTTTTGGTATTGTCATGGACCCTTTAGGGGGAGAGGGGGGGTGAAGTTGGCACTGAATTGATCTGCCAGGATATTGGCAATGTCCTTGGGATCAGTATATTTAAAGCCATTCTGTTGTAGCTCAGAGCAGATTTGAGTATTGCCATTTAGATTCCTGACATAGCTATAGAATGCCTTGTGGTTTTCTTTGGAATCTTTGGTGATTTTATTTTCGTAACTATCTTTGGAGGATTTTATGAGGGATTTCAGCTTCTTACTGAGGCTAGTAAGGGAGTTTTTTTGCAGCCTGGGATTTTCCTTTTTTCTGCAAGTGTTTCTTCCTTCTGTTGTATAGTTTTTTTTATGGCAGGGGACCACCAGATTGGCTTCCTTTTTTTGGAGGAGAACATCTTGGTTCTATTTGGGATGCATGAGTATATGTGCTTGTACAGTGCTTTAGTGTAGGATTCAGCAGTCGAACTTTCAGTTCCCAGCTGCATGGGTGCCCTGAAGTTTGTCACTTCTGACTTGAGTAGCATGAAGTTGGCCTTGGAGAAGTTTTTTTACGGACGTTTACTTACTGGGGTGGGGTGGGATATGGATGTCGAAGGTGATTAGCTCAAGGTCAGACCTAACCAATGAGAGGGGTGATCACTGGTGTGGAGCAACAATTTCCCATGCTGGTAATGACCAGGTCTAGGATATTTGTGCCCCTGGTGGGACAATGGATGAGCTGATCCAGGGCATTGGAGTTTATGAATTCCATGCAACGTTGGGCAAAAGTATTGGTACACGAGTAGTTTTCCCAGTTAATGGCAGGGTAGTTGAAATCACCCAGTATTAGGGTATTTGGTTGAATCTAATCCTTCAGCCACTTTTCAAATCCAATCCTCCAAAAACACAATCATAAACACCAGCTCACATACCAAATTACTAGGTGTCACAACTGATAGCAAATTAAAATTTGACCTATAACCTCTCTCAAACCATTAAAAAAACCCATCAAACTAGGCTCTCTTTACCAAATTAATCCTTTCTTAACTAGCCATTCTAGACTAAGCATCGCCAGGACTCATCTGTTATCTACTGTTCTCTATGCTTCTCTCATCTTTACAAACCTTAACAAAACTGGTCTTACTAAACTTGAATCGGCCTACAATAAAATAGCCAAATTCGCTACTAGCTCCCCATATAGGTCCCACCACTGGTCTGCCCTACAACAAATAAATTGGCTAGAATTCCCACAACAACTAATCTATACCCAACTTGTCTTTACTCACCAACTAATGTACCAGCCAAACAGAATCCCAGCCCTACAACAATTACTCCAACCATATACCAACACTCAGCAACTCCGATCCTCACACAAAACACTCCTCCAAGTATCCAAAAGCAACAACAAAGCCGGGGATGCCCTCTACTCCCACCACATTTCTAAACTTTGGAACTCAATCCCACAACACATCCTAAATGCTTCAGAAAGGTGCAAGAAAAACAGCGAACAACCAATACCACGATCTGAGACCAAGGAAACCAAGGAAAATCCACAAGCTGTTTAACGTACAATCCTTTATTCACCGCTTTCATCAAAACTTCATCAGAAATAAAATCCTAAATGCTACCAACCTACACCAGTTCAAAACTCTGCTCAAAGACACCTCACTAACAACTGGCTCTGCTCCTGCACCAGGCCAGGCTAATACTACATAAGCCCACATCAAATTTCATCCTTTAAATTTTATAGTCTCCATGTATACCTCGCTCCCACTTGTATTTCATCCTCTAAATTTTATAGTCTCCATGTATACCTCACTCCCACTTGTTAACACCACCTATCAGCTACCTACAATGAGTATAATTTGATAATTTCTTTTTTTTGTAAAGGTATACATATGTACACTTATTAAAGTATACTAAAATGATCAACTAAAGATGGACCCCTGCCCTCAAAAAAAAAATATATAAAATATATATATATATATATATATATATATATATATATACATATATATATATATATATATATATATATATATATATATGACTTTACTATATTTTAATAACTTTCTCCTTTTCACTAAAGTGCCTATTGTATATTGTACTTTCTTTATTGCCTTTAGATATTTCTGTTAAATTCTATGTAAAACTGACACTGTACCTGTCAATGTTGTTTTTGTTTTACTGAAGCTTTTCTCCCTGGGCCTCCACTGAGAATGGGCTCACACCCAGACGGACTATCCCGGTCGACAAATGTAAAATAAAATAAAATAAATAAAATTATGTTTAGAAATGTACAGTGAGAATCTTGGGGCATTGTGGGGGGATCTGTAGCAAGCTATAATTTGAATTGCCTAGTGTTAGTTGCACCTGCAGAATTTCAGATGCATTTTGTTGGGCAATTAGCCTGGAGGTGTGGATATCCTTGGTGAATATGGACACTTCTCCACCTTTAGTGTTTCGGTCCTGGTTGAGTGGGTGAAAAGTGTGATAAGAGTTGTAGCCTAGTATTGCAGGGGTGCTCTCTGGAGCCTTGAACCAGGTCTTAGATACTGCACAGATATCAATGTTCTCCATTTTCAGGAGTGCCTTGAGAGAGTGCATTTTGAGGTTGAGACTTCTAGCATTGAGTAGCATTACCCTCAGCTTTTGTAAGCTTGTATCAGTTACGATGGTGGTTTTGTCCTTTATTGACATTTATTTGTTCAGTGTTTCAAGGATGTTCTTGGAAATAGTCTGAGTGACTGCATCATTTAAAAATTAGGGAAATCTAAATTTATAAAACAAATACAAAAAAGTGACTGATATGTTACAAATAAATGCACTAAATGCCACTACCACTTACATGATAGTTACAATGAAACCCCATAACAGATATACTGCAACTGTATGTCTTGGACTAGCATAACTGACTATTATGCATCTATTAATTATATGTCCTTCTTCTTTAGCTAGCAATTGAAGGATGATACTTACACACAAACACACACACACACACATGCACACATGTATATCTATATCTATATCTGTATCTATATATGTGTGTGTGTGTGTGTGTGTGTGTGTGTGTGTGTGTGTGTGTGTATATAGATATATATATATATACATATATATATGTGTGTGTGTTTTTTTTAAAGTTTCCACTTATTTTATCTTATTACATGCTGCAGCCAGCATACAAAGTATTATGCATATGTCACACGTACCAAGGATACTTGTACATCCAGAGGTTTTCTCATTTACGTGAGTCCCAAAGAATAGCGTACATTGTTATAAGAATAGTGTACACTGTTATGCAGCACAAGGTGATTGAAATTTAAATGCAAGTTTCTTTTGCCACAGGAAATGGATTTTTTAAGGAGAAATGCTTACTAGACTCTTTAGGCTTCACTGCTTACTTCATCACTGCATGAGTATTTGATGCAGAAGCAGAGTTGTTAATTTAGCAAGCTGCCCAGGAGTGCATAGCAGCTGTGATCATGCAAGAGCAGTAAAACAGTATATGGTAAAGATTTCCGTGCTAGGTAATGTTTGACCAGAAGCTAGAAACAGAGTAGTGGTGTTGTTGTTGTTTGACTTTTGGCTTTTCCCGGTTAGGGGTCACCACAGTGGAACTCCGGTCGACTAATGATTGGCAGTAGATTTTCACGAACGGCGAGATGCCAGCTTGACGTTCAACCTTCAACGAAGGCACGCCCATTTACACATGTCTTTCAAGCGCCCACCCACCCCCGGGGAGGACATGCAGACTCCACACAGAAGGCACTCCCTGCACCCCAGCCAAAAATCTAACGGGAGAACCTCTTGCTGTGAGGCAACAATGCTACCACTGCACCACCGTGGATACTGTACAGGGAGTATAATGAAAATATCACATCCATTTCAAAAGTAGGGAATAATATATAAATCCCAAGGGTGAAGCATGGGGGGATTTAGCAAACTATCCCACATCATGATCAGCTTCATTCTTTAGTTCACATCCTTTCCTTTTCCTTTTGAAATAACTCTCTAAGAAACACAGCTACTACAATTCAATTCTGTTTTTTATATATACATGAAAATCACATATTAGTTTATTGCTTGCTATGCAGGTTTACTTGAAATTTGTAGAATTATGTCTGTGTTCTGTTTTTCCACACAGTATGTTACTTTTCATTGTATCTTGGACTTTTAGGCATTGGTTTTGTGAAAAGCAAACCGGTATTTTAAAGTGTAGTTTGATTTCTTTATTGATCCAGTTTTATTTTAAAGTGTAGTTTGATTTCTTTATTGATCCAGTTTTGCTGAGTACCCTAGGGAAAAGGAAAATACTCATCAACAAGTATTGCCACAGCTATTTTTTTGTATTATACTTTAGTGATTTGCTTAATCTCTGCTTGCTTTAGTTTTAGTGAAGTAATTTGTTATTCATCATGTTCTAAATAAGCTGTCATGACGAGATATACCTTGGCTCTAGATGGTTTCACCATTGAAGTAACACCCGACCCCACATGCAGAAATGGGAAAAGGGGTTGGGGATGGGTGAATGGGCGAATGGGTGGATGGATGTATGGATGGATGGATGGATGGATGGATGGATGGATGGGTGGGTGGTTAGATGGAAGAGATATGTCCTTTCAGCACGGGCTTTTATTATTCCTCCTTGGCTATCTGTGACTTCAGAGAGATGTGGGAAGGCTGACTAGCAGGTGCTGTGACAATTCTGTATTGCTTCATTACATTAATGCTTTATTGTGCCATTTGCATTATTTCAGACCCTGTTCATTGACGAAGTTATGCCTTTTTGTAAGCTGTTATGATGTGAAGCTGTACAGTTTTAATGTCACCACGCCATTATAAAAACACAATGCCTAACCAAAGAAGTACTACGACATGGATAACTGCATTAGTTATTGTCATGAAAAGAGATACTGCCAGCCCAGCTATCTGGAATTTTTTAAATAATTATATGTCATTGGTGAATATCAAAATGATCTATGTAAGATGCTTGTGTACAACTGTATTAGAACTGTATGTTATGTGTATATCAAACTGCTGGTGCAGAAGTGTGTGTTGAAAAGGTTTTTGCAAAGTGCTTAAAATGTAACCACAGCATATCCTACTGGAATAGAACAGAAATCTGCCTGCACTATTGTAACTGTTTAGATGTATATATATTAACAGTGGAAACTGGAATGCAGGAAGTTAACTTCAGAAAAAATAGCTGAAATTAAATTACTTTATGGCCAGGCAATAAAAAAGATGTTATCTTTCAGTTTCAGTACAGGAAGAGACAGCATGTCTAAAACTAGGGAGTTTTCTGTATTGTCTTGGAAGTGTTTTATTGTTTTATGACTTCCACCATTTGCCAAAGATCTGAGGAAAACCCTTGTCTGTGTATTTTCCCAGGTGGATGCTAAATTCTGCTAGCTTTCAGCAGTGGGGGTTGTACCTGGGATAGAGTCAGATGACAAGAAAATTATGTCATTCTGCAAGCTATCCCAGCAGTAACATTTGAGATATTAATTTAAGAACTCTGTGAGAGAGACTGGGCATTGTGTAGTCTGTCTTGGACCTGACTAGGAGACCTATTCACCACACATTTGCCTTGCTCTGAAGTAAGTTATTAGAGTATAGTAATTCTGTTAGATACAGTCAGGAATATACCAAAGCTTAATTTAGATGTTTTTCTTTATTTATTTGAGACTGTCCTGCAATGTCGTTTTAAATATTTCCTGTGATTTTGAACTCTGATGTTACTGTGACTATATACTGAAAATTTTCTTGTTCTTTTATTATTTATTATTCAACATATTTAAATCTTTCATTATGGCTGATCTGTCTAGAGATATTTAAGTTATGAGAGTACTTGCATATTTATTTGGTGACACTGTGTAGGCCACTCCTAATACCCTTTCTGTTGGTCAAACTACCATTTGTATTAACAGTAACATTACACAGTAAAATTGGACAGCCTTTGTTAAGGGCCTTAAAAAAGCTGATAAGGAGTGACTGGTGGCAGGGGAAACTACCTCATAGTCTGGGCAGAAGGGTACATAGCTAATAAACCTGTGCCAGCCTTTCCCAGGTGTGTGTATAAATCAAACCTCAAAGAGTGTGTGTGTGTGTGTGTGTGTGTGTGTGTGTGTGTGTGTGTGTGTGTGTGTGTGTGTGTGTGTGTGTGTGTGTGTGTGTCAGCTACTTGGGCAGCCACATAAAGTACCGGTTGGACAGAAAGAGTGCTAGAGATCTTAACTTGGTCACTCAGCTGAGATCTCAACTCTATAACATTGCCAGTGGGGAGTCTTACTGGGAATCTGGAGAAAGAGGGAGAAACCAGCCCCAGACTGGCTGTGGTCTCTGTGTGTTCTTAAGGGAAATTGCACTTGATACAGACAGCTGCATCTGGAAATAATGTGTGTGTACCTGTCACCCTCCCAACGTACATCCCCTACTGGTGGTAGTGGTGAGGATTCAAGCTCCTTCTTTACTGGGGGGGGGGGTCACAGTTACTACCTTCTATGAGGGCTGAGAGGAAATCTGAAGTGAAGGAATTCTGTCATTGTCCTCTCCATTAGTCTAGAGAGTATGGCTGAAACAATGTTAGGGGAATTTGTATGGGTTCAGTGCACAGGGCTACTTTAGCCTATTTCATATTTGTTGACCCTTTTTTAGCATGGTTTCACTGTACGTAGATTATACAAAATGAATTTTCAGTGCTTTTGGTAATGTCACTTAAGTTTGTGAATCAGGAACTGCAGATGAATAATCTTTTTCTTTTTCATTACAGACACTTGTAGCCAATAGTGCTGTTCATTTTAAGGGAACTAATTTCCACACAGTGAATGGTTCTCAAAGAACTCAAAAACTAAAGGAGTAAAAGGCAAAGGAACAAAATGGAATTTAGTCCTGAATTCCAAAGAATAACTTGCCATGTTGCACTAGCAGTATTTTTCCTACCAACAGCAGTATTCCATTTAACATCCTTACTTCTTACTTACCTTTAGGCAATATGATAACGTGGTTGCCCCAGATCCATACTTTCATGTATCCTTGCTACTATTTATTTTCTGTTTGTGTTCTTTTTTGGGGTTTTGACTTCTCAAATGCAGTTTTCCAAGCTGAAATTGCATTTAGACTGTCATATCTAGACTAGACCTCCAGTACTGTCAAACATCGTCTCATTCTTTTTTACACATTCATGTATAGTAACCCTGTAACACACTCTGTCATCAGCAAAAAGGCTGACTTTCTCTTGCAGTTTTTTTCTCAATTTCATGTAGACAAACTTTGAAAAGGAGCAGACCCAGTACTTACCCTCAGATAAGTGTTATGTAATGGGCATTTATTACAATGTGTAAAATATTTCAAGAGGACTGCTTATGCATATACACTCACATGTGAACAGCAATTCTACCTTATAGCTCAAGCAGCTCAGTACTACCTCACTGCCTTAAAGTGTTAAGTACCAATGAGCTCAGTGTAACCTTGCTGCCTTAAAGTGTTAAGTATCAATGAGGTCAGTACTACCTCACTGCCTTAAAGTGTTAAGTACCAATGACCTCAGTGTAACTTTACTGCCTTAAAGTGTTAAGTACCAATGAGTTAGGTACTGCCTCACTACCTTAAAGTGTTAAGTACCAATGACCTCAGTGTAACCTTACTGCCTTAAAGTGTTAACTACCAATCAGCTCAGTACTACCTCACTGCCTTAAAGTGTTAAGTACCAATGAGCTCAGTATAACCTTACTGCCTTAAACTAAGTACGAATGAACTCAATACTACCTCACTGCCTTAAAGTGTTAAGTACCAATGAGCTCAGTGCAACCTTACTTTCCTTAACGTGTTAAGTACCAATGAGCTCAGTACTACCTTATTGCCTTAAAGTGTTAAGTACCAATGAGCTCAGTGCACCCTCACATCTTAAAGTGTTAAGTACCAATGAGCTCAGTACTACCTTACTGCCTTAAAGTGTTAAGTATCAATGAGCTCAGTACTACCTTACTGCCTTAAAGTGTTAAGTACCAGTTAGTTCAGTACTACCTTACTGCCTTAAAGTGTTAAGTACCAATGAGCTAAGTACTAACCTTAAATTGTTAAGTACCAATGAGCTCAGTACTACCTTATTGCCTTAAAGTGTTAAGTACTAGTGAGCTCAGTGCAACCTTACTTTTCTTAAAGTGTTAAGTACCAATGAGCTCAGTTCTACCTTACTGCCTTAAAGTGTTAAGTATCAATGAGCTCAGTACTACCTTACTGCCTTAAAGTGTTAAGTACCAGTTAGTTCAGTACTACCTTACTGCCTTAAAGTGTTAAGTACCAATGAGCTTAGTACTACCTCATTGCCTTAAAGTGTTAAGTACCAATGAGCTCAGTACTACCTCATTGCCTTAAAGTGTTAAGTACCAATGAGCTCAGTACTACCTTTCTGCCTTAAAGTGTTAAGTACCAATGAGCTCAGTACTATCTTACTGGCTTAAAGTGTTAAGTACCAATGAGCTCAGTACTACCTTTCTGCCTTAAAGTGTTAAGTACCAATGAGATCAGTACTATCTTACTGACTTAAAGTGTTAAGTACCAATGAGCTCAGTGCAACCTTACTTTCCTTAACGTGTTAAGTACCAATGAGCTCAGTACTACCTTATTGCCTTAAAGTGTTAAGTACCAATGAGCTCAGTGCACCCTCACATCTTAAAGTGTTAAGTACCAATGAGCTCAGTACTACCTTACTGCCTTAAAGTGTTAAGTATCAATGAGCTCAGTACTACCTTACTGCCTTAAAGTGTTAAGTACCAGTTAGTTCAGTACTACCTTACTGCCTTAAAGTGTTAAGTACCAATGAGCTAAGTACTAACCTTAAATTGTTAAGTACCAATGAGCTCAGTACTACCTTATTGCCTTAAAGTGTTAAGTACTAGTGAGCTCAGTGCAACCTTACTTTTCTTAAAGTGTTAAGTACCAATGAGCTCAGTTCTACCTTACTGCCTTAAAGTGTTAAGTATCAATGAGCTCAGTACTACCTTATTGCCTTAAAGTGTTAAGTACCAATGAGCTCAGTGCACCCTCACATCTTAAAGTGTTAAGTACCAATGAGCTCAGTACTACCTTACTGCCTTAAAGTGTTAAGTATCAATGAGCTCAGTACTACCTTACTGCCTTAAAGTGTTAAGTACCAGTTAGTTCAGTACTACCTTACTGCCTTAAAGTGTTAAGTACCAATGAGCTAAGTACTAACCTTAAATTGTTAAGTACCAATGAGCTCAGTACTACCTTATTGCCTTAAAGTGTTAAGTACTAGTGAGCTCAGTGCAACCTTACTTTTCTTAAAGTGTTAAGTACCAATGAGCTCAGTTCTACCTTACTGCCTTAAAGTGTTAAGTATCAATGAGCTCAGTACTACCTTACTGCCTTAAAGTGTTAAGTACCAGTTAGTTCAGTACTACCTTACTGCCTTAAAGTGTTAAGTACCAATGAGCTCAGTACTACCTCATTGCCTTAAAGTGTTAAGTACCAATGAGCTCAGTACTACCTTTCTGCCTTAAAGTGTTAAGAACCAATGAGCTCAGTACTATCTCACTGCCTTAAAGTGTTAAGTACCAATGAGCTCAGTACTACCTTTCTGCCTTAAAGTGTTAAGAACCAATGAGCTCAGTACTATCTCACTGCCTTAAAGTGTTAAGTACCAATGAGCTCAGTACTACCTTTCTGCCTTAAAGTGTTAAGAACCAATGAGCTCAGTACTATCTCACTGCCTTAAAGTGTTAAGTACCAATGAGCTCAGTACTACCTTTCTGTCTTAAAGTGTTAAGTACCAATGAGATCAGTACTATCTTACTGGCTTAAAGTGTTACGTACCAATGAGCTCAGTACTACCTTACTGTCTTAAAGTGTTAAGTAACAATGAGCTCAGTACTACCTTATTGTCTTAAAGTGTTAAGTAACAATGAGTTCAATGCAACCTTACTTTCCTTAAAGTGTTAAGTACCGATGAGCTCAGTACTACCTTACTGGCTTAAAGTGTTAAGTACCAATGAGCTCAGTGTAACCTTACTGCCTTAAACTAAGTACGAATGAACTCAATACTACCTCACTGCCTTAAAGTGTTAAGTACCAATGAGCTCAGTGCAACCTTACTTTCCTTAACGTGTTAAGTACCAATGAGCTCAGTACTACCTTATTGCCTTAAAGTGTTAAGTACCAATGAGCTCAGTGCACCCTCACATCTTAAAGTGTTAAGTACCAATGAGCTCAGTACTACCTTACTGCCTTAAAGTGTTAAGTATCAATGAGCTCAGTACTACCTTACTGCCTTAAAGTGTTAAGTACCAGTTAGTTCAGTACTACCTTACTGCCTTAAAGTGTTAAGTACCAATGAGCTAAGTACTAACCTTAAATTGTTAAGTACCAATGAGCTCAGTACTACCTTATTGCCTTAAAGTGTTAAGTACTAGTGAGCTCAGTGCAACCTTACTTTTCTTAAAGTGTTAAGTACCAATGAGCTCAGTTCTACCTTACTGCCTTAAAGTGTTAAGTATCAATGAGCTCAGTACTACCTTACTGCCTTAAAGTGTTAAGTACCAGTTAGTTCAGTACTACCTTACTGCCTTAAAGTGTTAAGTACCAATGAGCTCAGTACTACCTCATTGCCTTAAAGTGTTAAGTACCAATGAGCTCAGTACTACCTTTCTGCCTTAAAGTGTTAAGAACCAATGAGCTCAGTACTATCTCACTGCCTTAAAGTGTTAAGTACCAATGAGCTCAGTACTACCTTTCTGCCTTAAAGTGTTAAGTACCAATGAGATCAGTACTACCTTATTGTCTTAAAGTGTTAAGTAACAATGAGTTCAATGCAACCTTACTTTCCTTAAAGTGTTAAGTACCGATGAGCTCAGTACTACCTTACTGGCTTAAAGTGTTAAGTACCAATGAGCTCAGTGTAACCTTACTGCCTTAAACTAAGTACGAATGAACTCAATACTACCTCACTGCCTTAAAGTGTTAAGTACCAATGAGCTCAGTGCAACCTTACTTTCCTTAACGTGTTAAGTACCAATGAGCTCAGTACTACCTTACTTTCCTTAAAGTGTTAAGTACCGATGAGCTCAGTACTACCTTACTGGCTTAAAGTGTTAAGTACCAATAAGCTCAGTATTATCTTACTGGCTTAAAGTTTTAAGTACCAATGAGCTCAGTACTACCTTATTGGCTTAAAGTGTTAAGTAACAATGAGCTCAGTATTATCTTTCTGACTTAAAGTGTTAAGTACCAATATATCAAACCTCACTAACTCACTATGGATATTGTGTTCATGATGACACAACAACATTCTTGTTTTCTAAAATGCACAGAAGTTAACTATGTTTTGCATCTATTATGTTTTGCAAGGCAGACTATTGCCCCATTAACCCCCCCAACATTCTCATGTGTCACTGAATAGATGGTGTTATTTGAGCAAGGAATGTGGGAATGCAAGTGTGTGTGCGTGTGTGTGTGTGTGTGTGTGTGTGTGTGTGTGTGTGTGTGTGTGTGTGTGTGTGTGTGTACATTGGTCAGCTGACAATGACAATACAGATATATAAGTAACGAGGTGTGTGCCCAAATCCTGTCCTGGGACTGGCAGGCCCACAATGTAAAAATATGTTTTGGTCTTTGCTTTTATACGGGATAGTATAAAATGCAACAGAGAAAGCCCACTGTAGTATGAATAGAAATTATCTAAGAGGGTAACAGTTAGTGCACATAATTAAGACTATGGTGCTGCGGTAGCGTTGTCACCTCACAGTAAGACGTTGTCCTGTTCGATTCTCAGCTAGAGCGTCTGCTGTGTGGAGACATGCGCGAATGGGCGTACCTTCGTTGAAGGTTGTGCATCAGGGCCGGCAATTCAGCATGTAAAAATCTACTACCAATCATTAGCAGACCGGAGTTCCGCTGTGGTGACCCCTAACCGGAAAAAGCCGAAAGACACAACAACAACTGTTAACAAACTATTTGCTATAACCAAGGTTTGATTCCCTCAGAACTACTCTATGATCGAGCAAGTCACTTAAGCAGTCAGTGCTCATAAGATAACCCTGGAAATTAACCCTTGTGTACATTTGTTTGGCCAGGCAATAAAAAAATGAATCTTTAAAAGTAGTCTTAAATATATATAATACATTGTATGGGAAAGCATTACAACTGTATAATGTGGTTTATGTTGTAAGAGTTACTTTTCTTATTTCATAATGCGTAAGAAGTTATGTTATCTGTTACTTTCATTTTTGATTAGTTGTAATTAAATGCTATTTCTTATTGATGAAAATATATATTAATGCATGTGGTGATGTGTGCCAGTGCACATGCGTGTGCACACCCACACCCACACATACACCCACTCTCACACACACACACACACACACACACACACACACACACACACACACACATGCAAACATACACGCACACACACACAAACACACACACACATGCACAGACATATGCAAACATGCACACACACACACACACACACACACACACACACACACACACACACACACACACACACATACATGCAAACATACATTTACAGATTTGTTTACTTCTTTATTTATTCTAACAATTTTAGACTGATAAAGGGGTATACGAATGTTTATTACCTATATGCTGTATATAATTATATAACTGTAGTTATATCTATCTAGTGCATGTCACCAAGCACTTATCACCCATCTCTGTGAGTTATCTACCCCTCAAGCACAGTAGCCAGTCCACATACACTCAGCCGCATTCAGAAATCATAAAATATGAAAATTCATGCAATTTATATACAAAAATAAAAAATATATAAGTTGCAAAAGCTGTAAAATAATTAGAATTAAAAAAGCAAACCAAAAATAATTTAAACCTAAAAGAAAATCACAGCTACAATTGACCAACATGGGCCTGATGCTAAATAACTAAATTAACTGTATTCAACAAGAGCTAAAAAACATAGCTATAAAACAAACTTATCTAAACAAAATTCTGACCACACTACTAAAATGCCACAAAGTTTAATCCACACCTGTTAAAAAGTTACACCAAAATAATTCTCAGAAACTTCAGATCACTGGAAATAGACCCATATGACAGCACATTCAAAAAAATGTACACTTGTTCCCTAACTAATAGATATTTAATGTATTACACACCGCATCCCAATGTGTTACATATAGATATATAAAATACACATATACATATAAAGTAAAAATCAACACAGTCAACACAGCCAGGATGCACTCTTCAAAGCCAAAAGAACAAAATATAAGACAGTAAAATGCACTGGTCCTTAATAAAAAGCTATAAAATACATATAAGCGCTTTTGGATCCTATAAACGATCCTTCTTCAGCTCTCTTGAAACACCAGTATGTAAAACGATATATACTGTCATTCAGCCAGTCATATTAACAAATAGTGTATGTATACATGGGTTTCAAAGCTTTTATTTGAACTGCCTGCTTTGTTGAAATGGGAATCATCAACTCTAGTCATGTTCTGTTTTGTTACTGTAACGGCATCAGTTTTGTGTGAGACCGACATACAGTGGAGTTAAGGATGTTGCTCTTCCCCCCACTGTTATGCAGTCTTGGAGCTGGTATTTTAAGTAACAGGGGATATCAGAGTGCCATGCCACTCCCCCCCCCCCCTAGCAAAAATCACCTATTCTGCTGCCATTTGCTTGTTTTCAACTGAACATTTTGCCTGTGTTTGGTGACTGGTGGAATGTTAGTCAGCTTTTCACTATTTTGTTTTGTTTTTAGCAACACTTCCTGTTTTCTAGTAGTAGTAAGTATTCCTTTATATCTAATTACTTTCTTATCTTGTTCTGTTGTACATGGGAAAGGAATGCTGTACCTCTGTGCATTTCATGTAAGTACGCATAAAAACTGTGTACGACAAGGCACAAACTCATAGCATGCCTGCATACTTTATCACTGGGAGACAATGTGGGAGGTGTGGTCCATGTTTACATTAAATGTTGTCACTTGGATGTCACAATTCTATTAAAGCACTGATATTAAAATATGTCACATACTACACCTGATTTTACTCTGTAGTATAATCTGGCACTGTAGGTTTTGTCTTCCTTTACCACAGTCTGAGCTGCGGCTATAATGACCTTATTATACTCTCTAGAGGGAGTCTAAGGCTCAAGTCTGCATTCAGTACACGCAGAACTTCATTTATATTTATAACCTGTTATGATTAAACATGTGCCAACCTCTTTTTTTTTTAGTCTGTATACATCTAACTCTAAATTCTCAGCTTTTATGTGTCATGGACCCATTTAGAGGAACAGATATAAACAGAGACATATATTTTCATATGTCTACCCACTAAAATATAGTTCAGATATTCTGACAGGTAATTAAGATATGTATAAATATATTGCAAATATCCATGCACATAAACATTCAGACATACACACAGACATATTCACCACAGATACGTGCATGCAGAGAAAGACAAAGATGCATAGAAAGTCTGAAACAGAAACCATATGCCTCTGAAAGTTAACAAATCTATTAAATTACAAGGCAGATGCTTCTTACTAGCATCACTAACATGTTATAAATAGAAGGCATAATTCAGTTATCACATCAGAATAGTGTGGGATGTTGAATGTAGCAGCACCTTAACCACTGAAGGGCTTGGAGTTTTTCATTTATTCAAGAGAGGAAATGTATGCAGCTTATCATTAGACGCACTGATATATTTCCTTTATATAATGCCACCAACTTTTACAAATCTGCAGATCACCCACCCAAGCTATTGCTCTGAATGATTACATTTATTGCAGTTGATTGCTGTAGATTTCTATGTTTCTTTAAGTCTGACTTGTCACGCATATTTCATGCATGTCACCATGCAGAACAATTACAGCACACTGAGAAGTGACTTTGTAGTCCTGGGGTGGCTGACTGTTCTGGTCAGTGTCATAGATAAAGGGTCATCCTAGAGCAATGCTGGAATCCTACAGAGGTTAAAATGTTTCTTCCACTGGATGTTGTGGGGATCAAACCCAGGCATGCTGGAGATATCAATCCGACCTGTGATTCATTATTTTAATAATCATACCATTTAGTCTACGGTATTATTATTATTATACAGTTTTTTTTTTCTGATCAGTGGCACTCAGCTGCACAACTTTTTGGTTGCCAAGATGCTGATCTACATTTTAAATGGATCCTACCCTTTTGTAAAACTCAGTACCAGTCACAGAGAAACTAAGGTGGTTAATAAAGTGATGATCTACATTTTAAATGGATCATACCATTTTATACAACTCAGGGTATTCACAGAGAAATTAAAGTGGTTAATAAGATGATGATCTACATTTAAATGGATCATACCATTTTGTAAAACTCAAGAGTATTCACAGAGAAACTAGGGTGATTAATAAGATGATGAACTACATTTTAAATGGATCCTACCATTTTGTAAAACTCAAGACCAGTCACAGAGAAACTAAGGTGGTTAATAAAGTGATGATCTACATCTTAAATGGATCATACCATTTTATAAAACTCAAGTGTATTCACAGAGAAACTAGGGTGATTAACAAGATGAATGATTCATTGAGCATGGAAATATGACTAAATAGTATTGTAGTATCAATTGTGGGTCACTGTGCACAACATATAGTGCGGTATGAGACTCCACTCCAAATGGAGTTATGATTTTGGGGGGTTCGGGTGCAATCCTGAATGGAAAAATAATATTGAAGAGCAATCAGAGATCCATTGCTGTATCCTGTTGTTGCCTTCCTCCTCCCACCAATATTCAAATACACTTTCTTAAGTGGATAGGTATTCCCTGAGGGATCAATTGTACTCTGTGAGCCTCAGAAAACAAATGGTAGCACACAGCTACAGTGACATAATAAGAATGTGGGATAGAAATTTTAAGTGCTAAAAGCCTACCAATTTCTCAAGGGAAGGGTTATGACAGAACAAAGGCCATGCTATGTATAAGTGTTTATCCTTAATGAAAATGAGCTAACTCTACTGACTTGCATGGCATGGATTACGCAGAAGTTGCAGAGAGCTCAGTTGGAGTATTCTGAACTGTATTGCTAGTATTCAGGGACAGTCATTATGTTTTCATGTACAGAACTTCAGCAGGGCACTATGGCTATGAGAAGTACAGGATATTTGGTGTTTCATAATTTTTTGTTCAGATATTAAAATGGGTCTTGAATTTTCTTCCTAATTTTCATCCCAAGGGCACCAGTTAGTGGTCTTCACTGCCTTGAGGGGGGGGGGGGGTGATATGAAATTGTCACTCAGCTTGGCTTCCCTACACATATTCGAGTTGAATTTATTTGAGCATCAGTAGCCTGCAGAAAAAAAAAACGTGCTGAACTGCATAATGCCAAATGCTTTTTGCCATGGGAAATCATTGCCGGTGGGATTTCTAATTGTGCACAGGTAATGATTCACTTTTTTAGAAAGACTTTTCCATTCTTCGAGTTGAAGTAACTGGGCAGTTGGTATATATAGGTCTCGGAGGTGTGGGAGGCTTGCCCCCACATGGGAAGGTGCACAGGGGGCCTACCTCCCTCCAAAAACAAAAAAAAAAGAGTTTTTCGCCCTTTTGATTTTAGGGCATTTTTTTCGTTTTTTTTGAAATGTCGACATTCAGGAACTCTGCATTTTTCATAGTAGAACCTCCTAGCTTAGGAACCTGGTCAGCATCCCTTAGTTGCAAATAAAGGCTTGTAATACACATGCAAATTTCATAATACAATAAACTTAGTCATAGATCATTACTCTAATATCCAAGTTAGACTGCCAACTAAATTTTTCTCAAGACATTTGAAGCTATCTTTAACCTCTTAGAGAATCACAAATTTCCCACTTGTTATTAGCACTATGTCTGAACTCATCAGTATTTGTATGTATCTCACACACACACACACACACACACACACACACACACACACACACACACACACTCACACATACCTATATATATATATATATATATATATATATATATATATATATATATATATATATATATATATATATATATTAATTAATCTGCCACTGTAAAAGAACTGGCAATCAGAAATTAGCAAGAGAAGTAAGCAAAGGCCATTCACTTTTATGACTTGTTAACGATTTCTGATGTAACATGTAAAGTTACTTAGATTTACTTAATTTCAGTGTGATTGGAGTTTGTTTTGTGGCATTTATTCAAATGTTATTTGTATTGTAGCTAAGAAATGTTTTTAATATGATGTCCACAGAAGGATATAGACAAAAAAAAATCTATTGCTGTCATCAGCAGTTGGTGTTATCGCACATCCTAAGTTGACATCATCTGCACAGCTGGAGTTTTTATCACTTTTTTTTCCCACTTTATCACTGCCTCCTTTCTGAATCATCACATTTACTGCACACAAGTGTTTTTTATCCACAACACAGTTTATGTATGAACTGAATGCTTGCACTTGTATCTTCTATGTTTATTTATTTTTCCTGCTATATGAACTGCCTATACATCACAAGAAGTGTCATACATTAGATAAGCCCAGACTGAAGAGTGCAGTGTAGTTGGCATTCGTATATGTAATTTAGTGTCACAGGGCTTTTGTACAGACATGCTGCTATACTTCCATATAGCCCTATGACTAAGGGAATGTGCCAGACTATCTGTTTATACTGCAGTAATTTGTTGAGAGATTGAACGCTAGATTAAAAGATTAAGGAGGTTGCAGACAGAGACAGTGGAAATTTGGCATAATTCTTGCCATTTCTACACTACAAGTTGTGATTGTCACAGTTTTTCCAGTGAGATTCAATGAAGATGGATTTTTATTCATTGAATTTTATAGACAAGAGAAAGCACCCTCAAGACAATATGATCTACTCTAAGGTGTGTATACCCTAGGAGAGGAAGGATTTCCCCTTAAGTTTATAGGTGACAAAACACAACTCCATACAACTTTGTTTTGCATCTCTTTTTCAACTGTACTAGGCATCTGCTAAATCAGCCCATTTACATTGGTAACAAAAATAAATATCTAAGTAAAATACAAACAACAAAGCAAATAATAAACCAGTACATAATAAAGTACAAAAGAAAATGCAGTCATTACAGACATGTAGTGTTATTCACCTATCAGAAGGGGATGGGCAGGAACTGCCCTCCTTCCTAAGTACATAGCATTGCATTCCAGAACTCCAAAACAGAACAGCATAGCAGTGCTTAGGAAACTCACCAGTTCCTTCTCGGTGTTCTGGAAGCATGGATTTCTGCTGCAGTTCCCTGCCTCATGTGAAGTGAGGTCATCACCAGAACAGGTGGTGATGCCTTTGTCCACCACACCATTCCCCATGATCATAAATAAGACTGCAAGGGCAAGAGGCAACATATAGATGATGACTGCCACTGACCATTGTAATACACCACTTGCTTCTTTTTCATTCACATAGCTTACTTGATTCATGTCTGGCAAAAAGAAACATGTAAGACATCAAAAAATAGAAGCATAACAAGACAAGACATTGTAAGCAAAATTGTTAAGCATGACAGTCTGTATAACTTGATAATCTATCCACTGGGGTAACTTGTGGTGATTGCCCTTGGCTAGATGGAGTAATAGGGAGAACCAATGCTGCCTTGGCCAATAGGGACTCACCAACAAGATTTGAGGTTGTTCCTTCTGAATTTTCAGCAGAACGTTTTGTATGTTTGGGAAGGGGGGAATGCATAAGCGTACATCCCCTTCCAAGGGAATGATAGAGCATCAATCCTCCATGCTTCGGGGTGAAGTACCCTGGAGCAGAAGGTTGGAAGCTGTCTGTTCATGGGGGAGGCAAACAGATCCCATCCAGAATACCCCATCGGTGGACCAGGTCCAGGAACACATCCCTGTTTAGCATCCATTTGTAAGATAAAGTCATGGTCCTGCTTAGAGTATCTGCCATCACATTGTCTGGTGAGGGTATGTAGACAGATAGGATGTTGACTTGTCTCTCTAGGGCAATTTCCCATGCTTGCAGGGCCAACTTGCAATGGAGACAGGACCTTGTCCCCCCTGTTTGTTGATGTACCACAGCACAGTGATATTGTCTGTGTACCACCTCAGTGTGCCTGGAAGGAGATGATTCTTGAAAATTTGTAGGGCAAATATCAGGGCTCTCATTTCCTTGATACTGATGTGCTGTTTCTGTTGTGTGAGGGTCCATGAGTTTCTTACTCCCCATTATCCCAAGGTTGCCCTCAACCTGTGTCTGAAGCATCTGTGAAAAGGTCTTGTTTCGGGGGGCAGGGGTTGTAGGGGCAGGCCTGCGTTGGCCTTTATCTGGGTTATCCACCAATACAATTCCCTGGAAAGTCATGAAAGCATTAGAACCATGAACTCCAGCTGGTGCAGATGTTGTTTCCAGACTGTTCTCATGTACCATTGGAACTTCCTCATGTGAAGTTTTGCCAGGGGAACCATGGAGATTGTATAAGCCATGAATCCCAGGAGCCTGAGAAACTCCCTGGCTGATATGGCTTTTAGAGGGAGTAATTCCTTGAAATAAGTAATGAGAGGCAACATTTTTTGTGGGGGAAGACAGGCCATCATTTTTCCTGTTAGGATCCTGCACCCCAAGAACACATGATCCTGTGAAGGTATCAGAGATGATTTTTAGAGATTTATAGAGAACCCCCAGACTTCTCAAGTTGCAAATGGTGAAGTCTAGGTGTTGTAGTACCATTGGAACTGATGGGCCTGGATCAGGATATCATCTAGGTAGGGGAAGAGTTGGATTCCCCTTGTCCTGGCAAAGGCCATGACTAGTGCCAGGCATTTTGTAAACACTCTAGGGACCATAGAGAGACCAAATGGCAAAGCACAGAACTGATAGTGTGCAGAACCCACTGAGAAGCAGAGAAATTTTCTGAAGAGTGGATGGATTGAGATCTTTTATATCCAAGGTCTTGGGAAGGATTGGGGGAAGAAGGGTAGGAAGAATGAGCATCCGAAAGGAGGTCACTTGGACTAAGGTGTTGAGATGAGACAAATGTATTTATTTAATATTTGTTTACTGGGAAAGTCCGACTTGGAACAGAGCCAATTTTCAGCAGAGGCCCAGGGAGAAACACTCCAGCTGCATGTCTTTGAAACATAGGGAGGAAACCAGAGCACCCAGTGGAAACTCACACGATGCAGGGAGGACATGTATACTCTGCACAGAAGGCACTCCAGCTGAGAATCGAACCGGAGAGCATCTTGCTGTGAGGCAAAAATGCAACTGCTGCACCACTGTGCCATCCATCAAATCCAAGATTGGTCTCCATGGACCTTCCTTCCTGGGAACCAGGAACATCCTGGAGTAAAATCCCTTTCCTCTTGCATGTGTAGGGACTACTTGAATTGTTCCTTGATCAAGGAGCTCCTAAATAACTCGGGGGAAGGAAGACAGTTGTTCTTGAGGTGGTTGAGGAATGTCTTTGGGAGTAGGTTTGTTCTCCCATGTCATGAAGTGTTTTTACAACAGAGAAGACCCAACAGAGTCCTGGGTAACCCGATTCCAAGCTGGTAGAGAGGGAGAGAGAGAGAGAGAGAGAGAGAGAGAGAGAGACATGGAAAGTGGATCTAGTGCCTGGTAGTCACAGGCTATCAGGCTTGTCCTGAAAGGGCTGTTTCATAGTAGGAGTAGAGGGAGCAGAGCTGGAGGAGGGCTGTTTCCTGGAGTCCTTTTTGCTTTTGGCTGGCATCTGTCTGGCAGGCCTTCTCACAGAGGAGGTTTTGGCAGGGTAATTTCTTTGGAAGCGTGGAATTGGGGAGACAAAAATGTGTCTCAGATCCTGTAGCTCCTTGCCCTTCACTTGAAGGGCCTTGAAGAGGTCAGCAGCTGCTGAACTAAATAAATCTTTGTTGTCTAGGGGGTGCGTCCAAGAGTTTAAACTTAATGTCATCAGGGAGAGGCTGCAACCTAGGCCAAGAGTATCTCCTAATGACAGACCCTGAAGCTGCAGCCCTAGATGAGGCCTCTACTGCATCATAACTGCACTTTATTGAGTGCTTTTTTACCTGAGTGCAGAAATTTAACAGGGTAGATATTTTAACCTTGGCTGGGGAGTCAGGGAGATCTCCCAGTTGTTTTGTCACATCAGCCAGCAGAGTCAGGGAGTATTTGGCCATGTGGGTTTGGTAGTTAATTTCTTTTACTGCTGGCGCAGCAGAAGTGTAGACCTTTTCCTTAGGTGCTCCATTAACCTGCTCTCCTTGTCAGAGGGCAAGAGGGAGGTGGAAGGGAGTAGCTTAGTAGTTCTTTGGTGTTTTAAATGTTCTGAGGAAGACCCGATTGTGGGAAGAAAGCGCTGAACTTGTATTTTTGGAGAAATCAATAAAGTGTTTGGATGCCTACAGTGGTTGTGGAGTGGAAATCTGTATCGTTCTTAGCTTAGTAGTTTTGTCTGTAGCCACAGTAATGACTGAAGGGTCTGGAGAAGGAGCTTTATACAGGAATTTTGCATCCTTAGGGACCTTTTAAAACCTACGACTCTGGGAGAAGAACGTAGTCCAAGCACCAAAATGGAATCTATTGTTGTACACCACGAACCAAAAAAACAGAATGAACAACAAAATTGATCTAGATTTCGTCCTGTTACCTGGACTTCTTCAGAATAAAATTATCTAAGTAACAACCATCCTATATATATATCAATGCCTATTAATCAATAAAATCAATTAAACAATAAAACAATTAACAAAAACTTAATTGATTACTATTAGATTAATATTAAAAGGAAATGTAAAAATGCAAAAATGCATAAAACCTCATAACCTAATATAACAAGTCAATGTAATACTAATAAGGTAATATTATAATACCTATAATTATGTTAAACATGGTAAATAACCCTATACCCTTAACTTTAGCCTAAAATATACTTGAGCTTAAGTAAGGGTTTAATGGTTATATAATCATTGATACCAGGATAACTTTGCGCATCTAATCTCAGTTGCCATTTTAGTTCACATATATCTAGATGTATATCCAAAATCCTGCCTTGTTGATCAGCCTTAATTTGTTGCAACACACAAAATTTAAAACAATGACCAGTATTACCAGCTATGTGCCTTGCTAAGGCATTAGTGGACTTAAGATGCGTAATAGCCAAAATGTGTTCCCTGATTCTTTCTCTAAAATGCCTACATGTTTTTCCCACATAAAAAACGGACATTCCTGGCATTTGGGGTATTTTAAAATTGGATAAAAACGTGGGAGCAAGATTTGTGTGTGAGCCTAAATTTATATACAACAAGGATTCATCATTTAAAGACATTTTTGAAAGATGTTCTCTGGTCAAAGATCCACCAACTAGTAGGAAGTGTGGGAATTTCAAATGTGGAAGATGTTCCACTTGTCCACATATATTATTAACCGGAAAACATTTTATGATCAATAAATATCATATAACTATTATGGGGCATTTTGATTGTTATGTTCAAAATGTGGTATACCTGGCTAAATGGCAGGAATGTCCGTTTTTGTATGTGGGAAAAACATGTAGGCATTTTACAGAAAGAATCAGGGAACACATTTTGGCTATTACGCATCTTAAGTCCACTAATGCCTTAGCAAGGCACATAGCTGGTAATACTGGTCAATGTTTTAAATTTTGTGTGTTGCAACAAATTAAGGCTGATCAACAAGGCAGGATTTTGGATATACATCTAGATATATGTAAACTAAAATGGCAACTGAGATTAGATGCACAAAGTTATCCTGGTATCAATAATTATATAACCATTAAACCCTTACTTAAGCTCAAGTATATTTTAGGCTAAAGTTAAGGGTATAGGGTTATTTACCATGTTTAACATAATTATAGGTATTATAATATTACCTTATTAGTATTACATTGACTTGTTATATTAGGTTATGAGGTTTTATGCATTTTTGCATTTTTACATTTCCTTTTAATATTAATCTTATTATGCTTAGGGCTGATAAAGGCCATGGTTTGAATGAGAGGGCATCCATCAAACCACATTTGAAGAAACGCAGGCATAATAGGTTTTGAACTTTTGAATATTATTATACCATAGTTATACACATACAACATAATATATATACATTTTAACTTCATCAATTCATAATATTTATTTATTTATTTATTAATTATAATTATTTATTCAACTATTTTACATATACATACACAATACATATTTTATTCATTTTAAATACTGTAGATCCATTTTTAGTATGTGACATGTATACATTGCCACATTTGTATTTATATATGTATTTATATATACATATATCATTTGTATAGACACATGTACAGTCATATTTTTACGCCATTAACATAGACATTATTTGTATACATAATGGTTTTTATTCAAATAGTATATTGGTTTAGTTAAACAACAGTATTTATACTCCCAACTTATGAACGTGGCAATGTTTTTGGTTTATGTCCACTGCTATGCTTGATTTTCATTTTAATATGTTATGCATGTATTTTAACATGGTCAGTATTCTGTTGAATAAGTATTGCCTTATTTGAACAGTATTTATATCAATGAGACTGTTATATATAATGTTTATTATGAGATCCATTGCATTTTATTATGCTGTATAACACACTGAGATGCTTCAATTTTCTTTAAAGTGGCTCGTTTCACTTTTATTTTTTGCATCAATTAATCAATGTAATTTCTGATTGACTATATAATGCAGATGGGTGTGTTTCCAGTATTTCGATCTGAAGAAGCTACCAGTTAGTGAAAGCGCTTATCGTGTTATAATCGTGTTATAATCGTGTCATATTTTTAACTTCATTAAAGTGTTTATGCAACATTCGAAGCGTATCTGTGAAGAGTTATTCTGCAGAGTGAACAGCACTTCTCATTCCGGTCACCGCTTGCCTCAATATTTAGTTTTTATCATACATTAATCTAATAGTAATCAATTAAGTTTTTGTTAATTGTTTTATTGTTTAATTGATTTTATTAATTAATAGGCATTGATATATATGGGATGGTGTTACTTAAATAATTTTATTCTGAAGAAGTCCAGGTAACAGGACAAAACCTGGGTCAATTTCGTTGTTCATTGTGTTTTTTTTTTGGTTCGTGGTGTACAACAATAAATTCCATTTTGGTGCTTGGACTACGTTCTTCTCACAGAGTCATTGGTTTACGGGGTTTGGTTCTTAATCAGTACCTTTTAAAACCTGTCTCGACATTTGGGTGCAAGAGGTTGAGAGTCTGGGTTCTTGGAGGCAGCCAGGAAGGCATCCATGAAGGCAGGGTGCACTGGAGGTACAGCAGATGGGTTGTGAGACTCCATTTGCAAAAGGTCATAGGTTCATAGGTTCATAGGTTCGTACTAGGCTATCTGTCCTAGGGCATTTATAAGCCTAGCCAGAGTGTGTGTGGCTTTCACCACCCCTTAGGATGAGAATACTATGCCCATTTAGGGTTTAGTTTACTGTGCCTCTGTCTAGTAGTGACACAGAGATGACCCCCGGGGTAAACCTACGATCTCCCATCCACTCGTCAAGACTTCTCTTGAATAGAGTCATTGAGGGGCTCTGCCTAACATGGATTGGGATTCTGTTCCTGAGTGTAGGGAGCCTCTGGGTTATGAATCTGTCCCTCCAGCACGTCCTATTTATTTCTGTGTTGAGGTTTAAGTCTCTTGCTCTCGTGGCTCTGATGGATTTGGATTTTTTGAGGTGGAGCATGTCCATTAATTCAGGATTGGACATGGCCTTGTACGTTAGGCACAGGTCACCTCTGAGGAGGCGGAATGCGACTGAATAGAGCTGGAGTTTTTTCAGTCGGGCAGCATATGACATATGTTTAAGACCCTTTATCCTCTTAGTGAGGAACTTTTGGGGTCTTTCCAACTGCTGCAGGTGTCGGGTAAGATACATCCCAAATGGGGCGTTGTACTCAATCATTGGCCTAATAAGAGATGAGTACAGGGGCACAATGACCTCTCTTGATCTAGATGTGAAACCCTTCATGATAAGGTGGGCAATATAGAAGGTCTTCCTAACCACTTTGGCAATGTGAGTGTCAAATGAGAGGTTACTGTCAACCTGGGTCCCTAGGTCCCTGATTACCTCTTCCGTACTTAATAGATTATTACCTATGTGGTAATTTGTGGGTACCTTGTTTTTCCCAAAGGGTATGACTATACATTTTTTGGCGTTAAGCTTAAGGCCATGGCTCTGGCACCAATTATCCATTTCTATGAGTCCTCTCTGAAGGATGTTTGTGTCCGCTGGAGTATCAATTATGGCGCCCAGTTTGCAGTCATCTGCGAACTTTGTCAGCCACAATCCTCCTATGTTTGCCTGTACCTCGGAAAAATAAATGCCAAACAAGAGGGGTCCCAGCACTGAGCCCTGTGGGACACCGCTTGTGACTGGCTTAGAGTCTGACATAGCTCCAGCAACTCTGACCCTGTGGGTTCTGTCCTTGAGCCAGTTTGCAACCCATCTCGTGACATATGGGTTTACATTTAAGCTGGTGAGTTTGTCTATGATGCCCGAGTGTGGTATTGTGTAAAAGGCTTTTGCAAGGTCAAGGTAGGCTGTGTGAACTGCCTTACCTTCATCAATGGCCTTAGTGACAGTTTCAAAAAAGTCGACCAAGTTCAAAAGGCAGGATCTGCCCTTGACAAAGCCAAATTGGGTAGGATCCAATGTTTGTAGGTCCAAAATGTCTTTGTTTATGAGTTCCATAATAATCCTCTCCATAGCTTTGCAGACCAGGCTCGTCAAGCTTATGGGGCGGTAATTTCCAGGGTCCGTAGAAGCACCGCCTTTGTGAAGTGGGACCACTGTTGCCGTACACCACTCTTTGGGTACGTATCCTGTAGTAAGGCTAAGATTAAACAGCAGCCTTATGTTTGGGTTTAGTTCCTCTTGGAGTTCATGTAGCACACAGCCCGGGACACCGTCCGGTCCCATTGATGCTGTGTTTTTAGCTTTAGAGAGGGCGGCTCTCACCTGGGCATCTGAGATGTTAGGATGGCTACACTCTGCTGGGATAGTTATTTCTCCTTTTGGGGGGGAGGGGGAGGAGAAATTTGCACTGAACCTATCTGCCAGAATGTTGGCAATGTCAGTGGGTTCAGTGTATTTATTGTCATTTTGGACTAACTCTGAGCATATCTGGGAGTTTCCACCCAGGTTTCTAACATAGCTAAAGAAGGCCTTGTGATTGTCTTTTGTGTCTTTTGCGATTTTTCTTTCAAAGTTGCCCTTGGATGACTTTATGAGTGATCGTAGTTTTTTGCTAGTACTGATCAGAGATGCCTTCCCATTTAGGGATTTTGCTCTGTCATGTAGTAGCTTCCTCCTTCTGTTGTAAAGTTTGTTTATGGCTGGGGTCCACCAGACTGGTGCCTGCCTTTGAGGGAATGGGTCTTAGTTTTATTTGGGATTGCATGATCCATGCATTCTTGAAGGTGCCCGTAGAAGGCATTTGCAAAGGATTCAGCAGTGTGGGTTGTGGTTTCCACTGGCCCAGGGACCTTGAAGGATACCACTTCAGTCTTAAGAATTGTGAAGTTGGCTTTTGAGAAGTTCTTCACTGTGGTCTTTTGTGCAGGGGGGGGGGGGGGGATGTGGATTTCCAGTGAGATTAATTTATGGTCTGATCTTACCAATGAGGGATATACTTCCGGTGTGGAGCATTTTGTCCCCATGTTTGTGATGATCAGGTCTAGTATATTGTCTCCTCTTGTGGGAATGGTGACTAGTTGTTCCATCGCATTTGAGTTTATGAATTCTAGGAACCTTTGGGCTAGGGTGTTTGGACTTGAGTAATGTTCCCAGTCTATGTTTGGGTAGTTGAAGTCGCCCAATATGATGGTATTTGGAGAGACATTCATACTCTCCAGTGTCTTCAGGAAGGCTGTGTGAGTTTCCTGAGTTTGAGAGGGTGGTCTGTAGCATGCTACAAATTGTAAGGCAGTTCTGCCTATGGTTAGTTGCACCTGGATGGTCTCCGATGCTTCGTGCGTTGCCACTAACCTGGAGGTGTGGGTATCTTTGATGAATATGGATACTCCCCCTCCTTTTGTGGTTTGGTCCAACTTTTGGGGCCGGAAAGCATGATATGAGGTAAAACCTGATAGTGCTGGGGTGCTCTCAGGAGCCTTGAACCAGGTTTCAGTCACTGCACAGACATCAATGTTCTCCATACTGAGGAGGGCTTCGAGGGCATGCAGCTTGAGGTTTAGACTTCTGGCATTGAGCAGCATTACCCTTATTTTTTTCCACTTGTGTTTTCTAGGGAGGTAGGTTTGTCATTTGAGCCTTGCCTAAAAAGGCACTATGGGGGTGGCAAGAGCCTTGGCCAATATCCAGAAGCCCAGGGGTGACAGGTGCAAGCCATCCCTTGCGAAGCAGCGTGGCTTGTCGAGCATGTCATCCCAAGTAGACAGACATTGGATCCCCTTTGAATGACACCAGTAATTAAGCCAATTGTTAAAACTGATCATTTTGTCTTTGTACTGTGGCATCATTCTTGGTGAGGGTAAGATGCTGCTCAGGGTCAGGGTCATACCGGCCTGGGCTACATAATCAGAGAGCTCCTCTATGTCTCTTTTCATGTAGTCCAGGGAGGTACGTCTCAGGTCATTCACACCGGCATGTACAATGACTGAGTCATATTTGTACTTGCTGTGGAGTGACCTGAGTGCTTGTGTTATGTGGCGGATTCTAGCTCCCGACAGGCAGCTTACTGTGACCTTATCCTTGTTCAGTCTGGTGAGCGGGATGTCAGTGTGTCTGACTATGGAGTCACCTATTACAAGTGTGTCTGGCATGTTGTTTGGCCTTAAGGGCTGTGACTGTTTAGCACACTGACTTTGTGAATTATGTGTTGCATGTGCTATGTCTTGAGGTGGCGGTTGCTTGGGTGTCTGCTTTGGAGGCCTCTGTTGTTTTGGTAGATTTTTAATCAGAGCCTCCGAGTATGTTTTTGTGTGTTTATGTGTTTGGTTTGCAGTTGTGATAGTTCTATGTGAGACTGGTTTTGTGGTGTGCGTGGTTACCTTCTCCTCCTGCCTGGTCTTGCCAGTACTGAATTGAGAGAGCTCAGCCTCCAGTTTGGCTATATAGTTGCATCTCTCGGATATATTTGTATTTGTTGGGAGGAGGAGAGGGTTGTCTGTGTACATGAGGCAATTGTAACATTGCCTCAAGATTCCCAGATTCACCAGCTGAACAGGAAAGGATGCCAGCAACTGACCCTTCGACATGCTAGAATAGTGAAAAGATTGCTGTGTAACTGAGTCAGAAAGGATCTATAGGAAATGGGTACTCAAGGGAATTTAGGTGAAAGAAGTACTTTCTTTTGTTTAAGAGTGCTTTACCTGTATAAAAATGCTTTAGGAGCAAGTGCTGAGCTTTTCAGTTAGAGAATAGGCTGTTTAGATTGCAAGTAGAGCAGTTCTAAGGGAAAAATTGAAGAGTAGACTTTACGGAGCCAGAAATAGTTTAAACTTGATTAACCGGCGCTACCCTATGCTGCTCTATGAGCAACTTGCTAATTGGTTAAAAGCGCTAAAGCGCGCAAAAGCGGGCTTTATAGCAGGGGGTTGAAAAGAGCCAGGAATTGACCCAAAATGGCCAATAAACTACAAGTTGCTGGGCTGGAACCAATCCTCTAGGGACAAATAGGTTGCTCAGTGCTCCCCATTCCCACTGGTGAACAAAGAAGCTTCCTCTTATCTAAATAAGGATATGGATAGCACAGGAACTAAGACAAAGCCCAGAGATCAGCAAAATCTGAAGACTGGACTATTCTAGTTCAGAAAAGTGGGAAAACAAGGATTTTTTTTGTTTTTTTTTCTTTTTTTTTTACAGAGAAAGTAGAAAAAGATACAGTAACAAACAATAAATGCTATAAAAAGGCTAGCGCACTTGAGTGTGTTAGCCTAACAATTAAATTAAACAAAAAAATAACTTTTTAAAGTGCTAACAGTATAAATTCAACACAAGTACAGTAAAAGCAATATGCAGAGCTGTTTTTTAAGCGAAATGCAGTCGAGATGCAGTAATTTGAGCGAAAGCCAGAAAAAATACTTATAAATCCAGGAAAGTCACTCTTTCACTCTCTGCTACTTGTAGAACTCTGCAGGACACCACGAGGAGCTGTGCTGAGTCTTTTACAGTGAAAAAGCACGCAAAAGCGGGCTTTATAGCAGGGGGTTGAAAAGAGCCAGGAACTGACCCAAAATGGCCAATAAACTACAAGTTGCTGGGCTGGAACCAATCCTCTAGGGACAAATAGGTTGCTCAGTGCTCCCCACTCCCACTGGTGAACAAAGAAGCTTCCTCTTATCCAAATAAGGATATGGATAGCACAGGAACTAAGACAAAGCCCAGAGATCAGCAAAATCTGAAGACTGGACTATTCTAGTTCAGAAAAGCGGGAAAACAAGGATTTTTTTTTTTCTTTTTTCACAGAGAAGTGAGAAAAAGATACAGTAACAAACAGTAAATGCTATAAAACGTCTAGCGCACTTGAGTGTGTTAGCCTAACAATTAAATTAAACAAAAAATAACTTTTTAAAGTGCTAACAGTATAAATTCAACACAAGTACAGTAAAAACAATATGCACAGCTATTTTTTAAGCGAAATGCAGTCGAGATGCAGTAATTTGAGCGAAAGCCAAAAAAATACTTATAAATCCAGGAAAGTCACTCTTTCACTCTCTGCTGCTTGTAGAACTCTGCAGGACACCACGAGGAGCTGTGCTGAGTCTTTTATAAGCAAAAAAGTGCGCAAAAGCGGGCTTTGTAGCAGGGGGTTGAAAAGAGCCAGGAATTGACCCAAAATGGCCAATAAACTACAAGTTGCTGGGCTGGAACCAATCCTCTAGGGACAAATAGGTTGCTCAGTGCTCCCCACTCCCACTGGTGAACAAAGAAGCTTCCTCTTATCCAAATAAGGATATGGATAGCACAGGAACTAAGACAAAGCCCAGAGATCAGCAAAATCTGAAGACTGGACTATTCTAGTTCAGAAAAGCGGGAAAACAAGGATTTTTTTTGTTTATACCTCTTTTGGGTCTCTGTGACCTGACTCATGTCCCACTTGAAGAATTCTTTCATTTGAGCAATAGTTTCCCTGAACATAATATCTTCTCCTGGGGAATCTGTGTCATTGGACTCCTCCTCTGGGAAAACGTACCCCAGAGGGGAAGCAATTTGGGAGGTGTAAGTGAGGGATTCATCCCCTGATGAATCCTCTTCTTCGGATGAGACATCCAGAACAAGTTTATCTTTAGGGGTAGATGATGTAGGGGCCTGGACTGTAGTATGGGCCTGGCATAAGGCCAAGAAGGCATTTAAAAGGCCTTGGGTGAAGGCCTGTCGGTCAGGAAGTTGTTCGGGGGTTGCGGGCAACAGTGAAAGAGCAAGATGTTTGTTTTTTGCTTCTTCTTTTTATGGGACTCTGACGTCATGGTATCCGAGATACACAGTGAAGAGTGGGAGGTCCAGACATTGGATGGCACTCCACAATGTCTGAGTTAACATCCTTATGAACTACAATTTGTGAGACCCCACACAGACCCTTGGAGAAGATGAGCCTAGGCTCCCTCTTGGCGACTGATTCAGATGCCTGCGATTCCCTCTGGGATGTGCCCTTGGCTTCTTTAATGGCTTTCTCCTGGATACCCACCAAAGGAAGGTCCAAGGATTCTGGCTCAGACTTTGGGTCTTCACCAGCCTCGAGAGGTACAGCTGGAAGGGAGGGTGCAGCAGTCAGTTCAGGTCTTCATTTTTTGGCCATTTTGGCTGGCAGCTCATCTAAGGGACCTGACATTGGATCCCTCACTTTAGCCAAATGCTTGAGTTGCTGGTTCTCTAAATAAAATTTTAAGGCAGCTAGGTGACTTCTGAGGGTTTTGGGGACAAAGGCCTGACAGATACCACAAGAAGTGTGGTCATGTTCTTGGCTAAACAAAACAGGCACAGCGCATGCATATCTTTATGTGGAATTTGCCTTCCACACCTACACTTGCTCTTTTTACCTGACATGAAACCCAAAAGCAGTAGCAAAGGATACCTGTATGGGGTACTTATCTGAAGTTGTATAAGAAGAACGAGGCACGCGTATCACTTTTTCGAAGGAGCGATGACCGCAGCTGGCAGTCACACAGGTGGCAGAAAAGTTCATAGGTAGGTGCATGCTGGCATCTGTTTTGTACCCGACATCTGTTTATGGCTGATGTCTGCACAGAGAGATGCGGGACATCACATGCACCCTAGCGGTAGCATCTATCTTTTGTAAAAAGGCTGGACGTTGAAGAGTCGACCAGAGGTGGACTCCCCTTGTGTAATTAATACAACAGCATATGAATAGAAGGACATCAACAGAGACTGGCTTGCCCTTCAGAGGCATCTTGGCTTGCTACATAGATTAGTAGTTCATAGATTAGTACCAGGCTAACTGCTCTTGTGGACCATTTTAAGCCTAGTCAATTACCTCATGTGAGAATCAAACCTTGCACCTTGTGTCTGTAATGTAAACACCTTAATCATTATGCCATCCTCTCACCATATGATTGGAAATATCTGCAGAAATATAGATGTATGATGAGCAGCAACATAAAGAGCCTTGAGTGTTACAGCTGCAAGAGGTGTGCTGCTTGATTTGAAGGCTGTACAAATATGAAAGCATGCATGGACCTCCCAAGGCATTTATAGCAGAGAATGCAGGCTGCTGAGGAGGTTGGAATAGGATGGATCATAGGATATGCAGACTGGTTTAGTCCCCAATGCCTGACTCTAATCTCCACCGGTGAATAAAAGGGCTGGAGAGGTCTAGTCCCGAGAGAGAAATGAATGTGTCAGTTGGATACTGGAAGGGCAACTATTAGGCTGATCCTGTAGACCTAAAAAATACGTAACATTCATGGTCAAAGCTAAAAATAATGGAGGGAGGTTTCAAACCCAAAATTGGGGTCAATTTTTAAATATTACTCTAATTCACTTAAAATGTTAATAGAATAGCATATTTACTTCAACATGCATTCTCTAAGGAAGAAGTATGTTACTCTAATATTTGGCATTTTGACTGCCTGTAATCTTCAGTAAATTACCAGCAAAACAAAACAATTGTATGAGGGATTTGGAAAAATAGGAGGTAAATTCAGGAATGTTTTGCAGCATCAAGGGCTGTTGAGAGCTGTGGCTTGACCATTCAAAACAGAATGTACATCCTGCCAGTGATACTTTGTAAATGTAGACCACAGCAATGTCACAGCCAGCTGCATACAACACATTGCCATTTTTAATTTCTCCAAGTCTTTTGGGTTTCTAATACCATGACAGGAATGGACCCCATTCCTAAGTCAAAGTACAATTAAAATTCATGAAATTAGTGTTGTTTCACTCTTTGATGTCAGCCAAAAGTGCTCTTCGCAGCACCCACAATGTGCCCAGTAATGACTCCTTCTGCAATTCCTACAGTGTTACATGAATTGGTAACATATCTAAATACGAATGTAAATTCTTTTTTAATAAGACCCGTTGCTCCTACTACTATTGGAACTGTCTCGGTATCTTTCTTCCACATGGCTCTCATTTCTGCTTGCAGATCAAGGTATTTTATGACTCTGTGTCTCTCTGTACACAAGACACTTAAGTCACTAGGTGTGACGATTTCAATGATCAATGCTACTTTTGACTTCTTTTCTTGGACCACTATATCCAGTTTTCTAGCATCTATCTTTTGAACTGTTGGTATTGGGTGATCCCATGTGATATAAACGTCATCTTTTTCTATGATTCTTTGTGGCTCATGTTTCCAGTGTTTTTCAGCCACATTGATACTATAATGTTTGCACAATCTCCAGTGTAACAGTGTCGTCACATTATTATGCCTTTCAGTGTACAGTCCCTCTGCCATTATTGCATTGCAACCAGCAACAAGGTGTGTAACTGTTTCCAGTTTGGTTTTACACAACTTACATATGTCAGTTTCTCCCACATGTTCAATGGACTTTGTAAACCAGTGTGTACGTAGCCCACTATCTTGGGCTGCCAATATTAACCTTTCATTTCTTGATGTGAATTCACCTCTCCTTAACCATTCCTGTGTTCATTCTTGATCAACATGAGGCTCCTCCAGACGTTTTCCATACTTGGAACTATATTTATGTTTTTTCCACATTTCTTGCCTTCTCATCTGGTCCTTCACCTTATATTCTTTGTTTTGTTATTTAGCATATTCAGTTGCTGCCTGGTTTTTATCTACTTCTGGTTTGATTTCCATTCCTTCTAGACGTCAATATCCTTCTGCTAAATTAAGCAGAGATGTCATCTTAGATTTATTCTCCTCATGTTTCAAAACTTTTACTACATTTGGATCTTGTGAGGTCAGTAAATATGTGTGGAGTCCCACGATTGCAAATCTGTATATGTAATCAATTTCAAGGAGGCCCATCCCTCCTTCGGAATGGGGAATGTATAATCTTGGTATGCACTGATTTTTATAAATCATTTGGTGAGCATGAAGCATCCTTCTTGTTTTAATATTCAATCTATCCAACACTTTTTGGGGTCAGTCAATCACTCCAAAACTGTAAGTTAGGATAGGAAGATCAAAATGATTTATGGCTTGAATCTTGTTCCTAGATGTCAGTGCTGTTTTCAGGATTAATTTAAGTCTTCTAAAGTACTCCTTACTGAGTTTTATTTGCATTTGTTCATGTTTTATCGCTGACCCTTCATCAATTCCCAAGTATTTATACACTCCCTCTTGCTCAAGTTCTTTTATATCACATTCTTGTCCCAAGCTGATGTTTTCCTAGTGCTGCAGTTTTCCTTTTTTTAAAGGTTGCTTTTGCACATTTATCAAGACCAAATGACATTCCAGTATCATCTGAAAAAGTTTTGACAACCTGGAGCTATGCTTTCAGTTTCTTGTCTGATGAGCTATACAGTTTTAAATCATTGACAAAGAGAAGATGAGGAGTCATTAGACTTTGATGTTTTCTAGGAGCCAAACTGTAGCCATGGCCTAAGCAGTTAAGTAAACAGCTTAATGGGTTAATGGCAAGGCAGAATAGCAACGGTGATGAGTCACCCTGTAATATCCCCTTTGAATTTTTATCCCTGGGATAATAATCTGTCCTTTATCATGGCTTAATTGCAAAGTGGTCTGCCACTGTTTCATGGTTACTGTAATGTAGTCAATCAGTGTAGGGTGTATCATACGTTTTTAAGCACTCTTTTATCCATAAATGTGGGATATTATCAAATGTTTTTTTTTTGTATTCAATCCATGCCATACTTAGATTCTTCCCCTTCTTACAGTTCTCCACTATAACTTTGTTTAACAACAAATAATCCTTTGTTCCATATGACTTTCATTTATTGCCCTTTTGTTCTACTGCCATAATTGAGTTTTCTTCTAAATGACTATAAACTCTGTCGGCGTCAATTCCCGTGTATAGTTTATATGTCATTGGAAGACAAGTTATTGGTCTATAATTTTTAGGGTAGCTTGCAGGTTCACTCTTAAGTAAGAGCATTGTTTTTCCTGTTGTTAACCAGTGGAGTGTGTGTTTGGGGTGCACATATAAATAGTTCTTTCTCATGGCTAAATCCTTGTGCAAAGAAGTTAATACTTTAAGCCAAAAGTTAGGTACTGCATCTGGGCCTGGGGTTTTCCAGTTAGAGGCTTTTCTCAACTTTGTTTCAATCTCTCTGGCTGTTATTTCATCCCATTTCATATCCTGTAGCTTTAAACTTCTTATTCTTTCTTTTATTTCTTCTGTCCATTTAGCATCTTTATGTTCCACAGGATTTTCATAGATACTTCTCCAAAATGTATCTGCTTCCTCTTTTTTGGCAGTCATTCAATTCCTTTTACATTATTTCCCAATTCTCTATAAAACTTTTTTGAGTCATCAATAAATTGCTTATTTTGTGCTTTTCCTTTATATTTATCTTCGTATCTTCTAAGTCTTTCCACGTGTTTTGAAATTTTTAGCTTGTTATCTCCAATAGTGCATAATAGTTCCTGGTCTGTTCTAATACTGCGCATTGCTTTTATCACATCTATCATTCTTAACATTTTTGTTAATCTATTCCCTCTTCTATAATCTTCTAACAATGACACTTCTTGTCTTAGCTGCTTTATAATTTCTCTATTCGATATTTCCATTATAGCATTCGCTTTCTCCCCTTCCTTTCCCTCACTACCCTATGTTCTTGTGGTAGAACTTTGGATCAGTTATTAATTTAGCAGCACAGTAATATATTCTGTTTAATTCGCATGAGTCTCTATGGACAGTCCTAATTACTGTGTTCATTTGTTTTATCAAGCTTCTGACCTTGGGGTTTTATTAACCTTCTGCAGTCTGTTTCTCTCATTGATCTTGATATATCTGTCTTTGTCTATTAAATCAAGCAACTCTTGTCTTAACTCCTTTTCTTCCATACTGTGAGGGCACATCCCTTGTTTTCCATTTCCTGTGGGCATTCTATAGAAAGTTCTATAGCATCTTCCTGTGAAACATTCTCTTCAGTTTCATCCTGTGTCATCTGTTGTTCTGTCATATGGGAACTCACTGGCCTATCAGTCCTCAACATTGACCGCATCAGAGTTTCCACAGTTTCCTATTTCTTTCCTTGCTGTCTAGCTTCAAATTAACATTTATACTGGTTTCCTGTGGAAGGCTCCAAACTATCTTGATATGGCACATGACCAATTGCTTCCTGTTCCACTGGTTTCCCCTTAATTTGGATATCCATTGCTCTATCCTGTTATGGTACTTTCTGTATTCGATTTACTACACTGAATCCTTCTCTTTGCAGCTGCTCCATAACCTCAATTTCTATTTATTTTACTTCTCCATTACTAAGCTCTTTTTCTACTTTTCCTCTTAGTCTTCTTATTTTTTGTATTGTAAAGTTTTCCATCTCCGGATTCCTTACCCTATATTTTTCTTCAAATATCTTTGGCACTGCTCTTTTTGTATTGGTTGATTTTGCTTTCACCTTTGCATAAATATTACACCATAGTCAATCTCTTTTCCTTTCCCATGTCCATATTTCTTCTTCACATGTCTCCTGATCTTCTTGCTTTTCCTTATTGTGGGGACTCACTCCATCATGCTGTGATGTAGTCTGTGTCAGATCTCCTACATTAAATCATTCACTTCGCAGGCCCTCCATAACTTCAGCTTCTGTTTTGTTAACATCTGCTTTACTAATGTCACTGCCACTGCGGGTCTGATGGTGTCCCAGAAGCATACCTGCATAGTCTGCATCGTCCACAGAAAATGATGTCACAGCTGACAAACAGGGGGTGAAGTGAGCTGTATTTGTCACTGGCTCCAGTCATTCTTAGGCAATCTGCCACCTTCTAATGGGGTTGGATCTATGAGATTTCTTCAATACAGAGTTATCCGCTTGTAAGGCATTATATGACTAAATGTAACATAGAATGAAGTATGACACGGAGATTAGGGTTATTACGAATTTGCTTATAGTTAGGTTTTGGAGGCATTTTTAGTCTATGGGAAACGTGGTTAAACAATAAGTCCAGTTATACAGTGGAACCTGGATGGATTCAGAACTGAGTTTAGGTCACAGGAGAGTTAGCTTGACTGGATGAGGCAGGCAAAGGGACAGCTCCCTATCTTGGGTCATTGGCTAAAGTCTGAGACATTTAAGATGTGATTCAATATTTTGTTAAATACATCTAGGTTTATATTAAATAGTATACCTGGCAGGCTGGCACAGCCTCCGTCAGATCATATCAGACAACGTACTAGGCTGCACTCTTATCAGTGCCAAGTCTGCAGTATTTGAGCCTCTACTTAAACTGGCCAGGTTCAGTCTATCCACAGTGTTTGTGCCCAATGACTGGCATACAGCTACTGTGACTACCCGATACAAGGGTGGCCCCTCAACACATGGGTAGTTATGGGCCCATCAGCTCACTTATCTTCTCTGCAAAGCCATAGAAAGTATTATAACAGAACTCACTTATGCAGACATAAACAACTTCACTGATCTAGGCCACAGCCAGTTCCATTTTGTGAAGCGCATTGCACCAGGTATGTGTATGTGTATATCCCATCCCTTCCCAGAGTTGTTTAGTATCAGTGCAGGATCCATCTTGCCATTATCAGTATGTTTGATCACACTTCTGAGATATTAATTTTTATATCTGTTGTACCCCACTTGTTAAAATTTTATATGCAGAGAGATTATCAGCAACTTTCCCAACTTGTGAACTATTGTATAGCAACACTGCAATCCAGCAGACAACATACAGATTTATATTAAGTTGGGTTTAATTTTTCAATAATGCCAGCATGGGTGATAGTGCCAAAAGCATACCTCTTGACCTCTTAGAGCAAGAAATCCTGACAAAGCCATAAGTAAAAGTGGGAGAAAAGCCCAGAAATATGGACAATTTTTAAAAATTGCTCTTAAAAACTTAGAAAGTTGATAGTATAACATGTTTTGCATTAGCATAAAATTTCTGAAGGATATGAACTCTGAAAATGAAATGTCTGCCATTGTTTTCTAACTTCAGTCTTTAATGATCTGCCACTAATTTGCCAGAAAACCACAAATTTATGAAAAATGGACCAAAACAACGAGGCAAAAATCTGGAAATTCTTTGAAAATCTGTACAGTTGAGAGGCATGGAAGCCTTGACCAGGCTGAGATAAGCAATGTACCCTGAGTGACCACTGTCCACAGCCTCTGCAACATTTTTAAAGAAACTCTCCATGAGAATATCCTAAATATCCTCAAGATCCAAAGAAATCCTCTTAGCATTGTAGTCCTTCCTTACAGACCCATTTTCAAATACAATAACCCTTCGGTATGTATAAATCCAGGAATATTACTGAACTTGAAAAGGACCCAAAGATTTCTAGCAAAGACAATTAAAGGTCTTAAATCTTTCAGTTACCATGAGACGTTAACATGACTCGCCTTATACAAATTAGCCTACCAGATGATCCAAGTTGTCTTATGTCTCACTTTTCAAGCCATGAAAAATGGAGTCCTACTTGACTTCCTGTTTCTTCACAAAATTAGTTGATCCACAGATAATCACATTAGAGATCTAAATGTACACTAAAAAACAAACAAGATCCACTGGATGGATAAGTTCATAACTCAATGTATTCCCTGCCTTTGGAATAAGTTAACAATAGAGGCCAAACAAAATACTACCTTGATGATTGGATAGGTAGACACAAATTCACACCAAACGCATCATGCATGATGCATGGCCCTGCTCTGTTTGAGAGCTGAGCATGATTAAATGCTCAAAAATGGTTAGAGGAACTTGTAAATGTGTTGACTTAAAGGTGTATATGGTGGGAATTTCATGGTCCCTGTGACTGCTTACCTAGTATTGTTTGTATGTTTGCATATTCTATTGAAGAGCTACTAGCCACAGCATGTTCTGGGGTTCAATCTTGATAAAAAGTAAAATCAGATATGGGTATTTTTCATTATTATTAAAAACATTAGGCAGAATTCACAGGTATCATCCACACTACAGCGTAGGTTCATTGTTCATAAAACAGACACACTAAAGGCAGAGATGGTGTATCTCTGTAACAGTGAGCATGAATACAAAGGGACTAAAGGCTCTCTGAGCTTTGAAAAACTGTATACAACACACTGTGCACTACACAAAACAAGTACACAGTGAGAATGGTGTAAAGTGTGCTTGTAGCAATATACACCAGCCTTGAGGCCGAACTGTACACCACCTATCTTATGAATCACTGACTGCAGTTCTGGCAGATTTACTAAATATAAAAAGCAGACTGTGGAGCAGGAAGGTTCACAAAATACATCTAGTTTAAAATTAATATATCATTAAGGAAAGGTTAAAACAGGCAAGATATGGAGAAGAATACAAATGTGTGCATTGGAAGTCCACTGCACACAAAATGCATCTGTGAAGTGTGTAGAATATACTTAGGAATGGTATACTACTGAAGTATGAAGCCAGCGGTAGTGTTTTAATCAGTGACTGCATACAGATAGCTGATATGGTATATATGTGCACAATGGAGTAGGAGCATGTTCTTAGCACTGAAGGCAGTGCCATTACATCGATATTTCTGACTAAGCTTGCACTGGAGCTGCAGATGAGGAACTTAGAACTTTAGTCTGCATGGCACACTGACCACATACACAATACACACTATAAGCACACTAGAGAGGTCTATGTCAAAAGACTGAAAGTTCAAAAGACTGAAAATCAAAATGTCTAAAACTCAAAATATCAAAAATATTTTTCATGTAGGGGGCAAGACACCCTGCACCCCTCATGTGCCCCCACATTCCCTGCTAATTATATATATACCAGCTCCAAGATCGCACAACACTGGAGAAGGGGCAAATTCCATTTTTTATATTTTGAGTTTTAGATATTTTGATTTTCAGTCCTTTGAGCTTTCACTCTTCTGAAGGGGAGCCCACTAGAGATGTAACGTGCGCTATTTAGATAAGTGTTGTTCTAAATGCATCCCCAGCTGATCTCAATACAAACAAACAAACAAGGCATACTGCAGAGCTGCATTACATACCACTGATATTTACTGCACAATAAATGCAAACATATTGTATAATACATGGGTAAAGCATGCAGGAGACTGTATTGTGCTCTATTACTGTAATGCAACACAGAAGTTAGGAATAGCTAATGGAACGCATGGGTAACACACGTCATGCAGCTGGTAGTCTGAAGGCACGTGGATGCCTTTCATGTGCGACTATGTTTAGGATTGTAACAGGATTTCCTGTTCATTTTCACTGGCAACACCTAACCACATAATAATTGCAGTCTGCCTTGTGAATATTTTCTGTGAGTTTATGTAACCATCCTTGAATCACTGTAGTTACTTTATTCACACAGTTTCTCATTTCCCATGTTCCTGCTCCATATTTTGTGTACAGTACAATGTTTACCACAGAGGTACACAGTAATATTTCACGTAATTTCCCTCAATACACAGTTTCTTTGAATTGTATGTAGCCCTTTACCCCTTCATTTTACCATACACTGGCCACTTTGTCTCTGTTTTCAATCCAGAGTTATATAGGTAGGAAAATAATAGACTCTGGGACTGTGCTGAAGAAACATGACCCAACATGTTTTGCAAGGCAATGCAATTTGATTCAACAAACTCCAGGTATGAAAGGTGAGGAGCACCTCACAAATACTGTATGCATTTGCAGAAAGTAATATGTCATTACTGGATATGATATGCCTTAGTTATTCATCTGTTGATGTTGTTGCTGTTGGTGATACTAGGCTGATGGCACAACCTCTGTGATGAGTAACTGAGAACCCCAAAGAAGGCACATTCTAAACCTCAGTCAGTTTTCTGAATGTGTATAAACTGTATGTAACTGAATGACTATAGGTCAGTGAAAATTAACATGTCTACACAGGTCCATAGCTTGTTACTAGGCATGCAGCCTGGAGATCACTGAGGAGGCTAAGCCATTTCCCCAGAACATTATCTGGTTTAAATGACTTGCTCAGAGTCAAAAAGTAGGCAAATGGATGCTTAGGGAATGAAAGCCTGGGCTACAGGAAGCAGCTCATTAACAGCTCATAGGTTCATAGGTGTGTAATAGGCTAATGGCCCTGCGGCCTTTACAAGCCTAGCCATAGGATTACCCTGGCATAATGCCACCTGACCTTAGTTCCAAGTGCCTCTGTTGAGTAGCGCCACTGGAGTGATCCCCGGGGTGAATTTTCTGTTTCCCATCCACTCATCAAGATTTCTCTTAAAGAGGGTCAGCGAGGTACTCTGCTTGACATGTATGGGAAGTCAGTTCCAGAGCATGGGCATTCTCTGGGTTATGAACCTGTCCCTCCAGCATGTTCTGTTAATTGTGGTAATGAGGTTGAGGTCTCTGGAGTGTGTGGTGCACAGAAATTGGAATTTCTTTAGATGTAGCATTTCTAACAGAGCTGGGTCATGTATGAGACAGAGAATAGTTGGAGTGTTTTGAGTTTGTCCATATAGGACAAATGTTTAAGGTCTAGGATCCTCTTTGTGAGGTACTTTTGCGGCCTCTCCAGTTGTTGCAGGTGTCTAGTGAGGTACATGCCAAATGGAGTATTGTACTCGATGATTGGCCTAATGAGGGAAGAGTAGAGGGGAGACAATGACCTCTTTCTTCCTGGATACAAAACCCTTAGTAATGAGATGTGCCACATAGAAGGACTTTCTGACCACAGTGGCAATGTGGTGATCAAAAAAGAGGTTGCTGTCAACCTGTGTTCCCAGAACTATTATAACGTCTGCTGTGTTCAGTGTACTACCATCAATGTGGTAATTCATGGGAACCAGGTTTTTCCCAAAGGGGATGATGATACATTTTTTGGCATTGAGCTTAAGACCTTGGTTGTGACACCAGTCGTTGGTCGCAGTGAGGCCATTCTGTAGGATGTCAACATCACTTGGGGGGTTAATAATAGCTCCCCAACTTGCAGTTGTCTGCAAACTTTGTCAGCCAGAGTCCCTTCGTGTTAGCCTGGACTTCAGAGAGGTAGATACCAAACAGGAGAGGACCCAGGACTGAACCCTCTGGTACTCCACTCATGACTAATCAGCAGTCTGACTTGGAGTCAGCTAATTTCACACTGTGGGTTCTATCTGTGAGCCAGTTTGCAACCCACCTAGTGATATAGGGGTTGATGCCAAGCTTAGTGAGTTTTTCTATGATTCCTGAGTGGGGAACGGTATCAAAAGCCTTGGCCAGATCAACTTAGGCTGTATGAACCACCTTGCCTTCATCCACAGCTCTGGTGACTGACTCAAAGAAGTCGACCAAGTTGAGCAGGCATGATCTACCCTTCACAAAACCAAACTGTGTGGGATCCAGAGTTTGGAGATTCCCTATATCCTTATTTATTAGGTCCATGATGACGCGTTCCACAGCTTTGCATATCAGACTTGTCAGGCTAATGGGGCGATAGTTCCTAGGGTCTGTAGTCACTCCTCCTTTGTGAAGAGGGATAACTGTAGCAGTGCGCCATTCAGCAGGGACAAAGCCTGAGGTGAGGCTGTGATTGAACAGAGCACAAAGGTGAGGTTCCAGTTCACTCCGTAATTCATGTAGAACACAACCAGTGATATTGTCAGGTCCTGTAGAAGCTGTATTCTTGGCCTTGGACAGTGCTGTTTTAACCTGTGCAGCAGTAATACTGGGTGCCTGGCATTCTACTGGTATTGTCATTCATCTTTTGGGGGAGGAGAGAGGGGTAAAGTTGTCACTGAATCTGTCGGCCAGTATACTGGCAATATCTGTTGGCTCAGTATAGGAGGTACCATTGTGCAGTAGCTCAGAGCAAATCTGGGTATTGCTGTGGAGATTCTTTGCATAACTTTAGAAGGCCTTGTGGTTGTCTTTACTATCTGCTGCAATTCTGTTTTCATACCTAGCTTTAGAGGATTTGATGCGGGATCTCAACTTTTTGTTGAGGCAGATAAGGGAGTTTTTCCAGTCTTGTGACTTCACTTTATTCCGCATCAATTTCCTCCTTCTGTTGTAGAGTTTGTTTATGGCAGGGGACCACCAGATTGGCTTCCTTTTTTTGGAGAAGACTGTCTTGGTTTTACTGGGTATGACGAGATCCATGCATTTGTGTATATGTTTGTACAGTGCACTGGTGTATGATTCTGCAGTCACGCAACTATTCTCCATTCGCATGGGTGTCATGAAGTTAGCCACCTCTGTTTTTAGGATCTCAAGATTAGCTTTGGAGAAGTTTTTCATGGTAGTTACATTTGCTGGGGGGGGGGGGGATATGGATTTCCAAGGTGATTAGTTTGTGGTCGGATCTAACCAGGGAGGTGCTGACTATTGGTGTAGAGCAACGGTCGCCCATGTTAGTAATGACCAGGTCAAGGATGTTGCTACCACTAGTAGGGGTAAGAACGAGCTGGTCCAGAGCATTGAAATTAATGAAGTCCAGGAAATGTCGGGCAAGTATACTGGTACATGAGTAGTTTACCCAGTTAATAGAGGGGTAGTTGAAATCGCCTAGTAAGGGAGTGTTAGGTTGGACCCTAATATTCTCCAGGGTGCTTAAGAACATGGAGTGCAAGTCTTGGGACATGTCTTACCCAATGTTAGCTGCACCTGAAGTATCTCTGATGCATTATGTTGGGCTACCAGTCTGGAGGTGTGCACATCATTTATGAATATGGGGACACCACTGCCTTTGGAGCTTTGGTCTAAGTTCTGGGGCCGAACGGTGTAGAATGAGTTATAGCCTGGTAGTGCAGGGGTGCTTTCTGCTGCCTTGAACCAGGTCTCTGTTAAAACACAAATGTCGATGTTCTCCATTTTAAGGAGTGCCTCGAGCGAGTGCATTTTGAGATTTAGACTTCTAGAGTTGAGCAACATGACCCTCAGACTGCATTTGTTTGTAGCTATTATGGTGGTAATTTGGTCTTTGAAACACCACCTAAAATCTCATAGCCTTAATCTTCTGCTCTGACAGAGTACTCTAGGAAGCAAACTCCATGAAATGTGTTTCTCATAATGCTTTTTAATGCTTAGCAAATCTAGTGCAACACACTAGTTGTTGGAGCTATGTCTCATGGTGTAACCATGGGATGTGGGGGCAAAGTCCTTCAAATAGGGGTGAAGTGGGGCTTGTCTTGCTGTAGGAAAGAATCTGCCACAATTTAACCAGTAATTTCAGCAAGTTTCTATTTCAGAGTTTCCAGTATTCCATCAGCAGGTTTAGTTTTGGCAGTTCTTAGGGAATCTGTATAGAATACTATTGTTTATTGTCTTCATTTGTACTAAGAATCACCATGTATGTGCTCAATTGCATAGCCCTAAGGAGCCTTCAGGTACAATCTACCTGTCTATGATGAATAAATAAGTGACTTTAGCAGAAGTACACAATGGAATATAATGAAGTACAACTGAACATAACATAATGGCATGCACAAAACACAAGTATATTTTCATTTAATTATTTATTTTAGTTTATTAACCAGATAGGTGGGCTGGTCCTGTGGCTATTTTCAGACACAACCATTGTAAAATACAAATACCTTAGCACAGAGCAGGCAGCTCAGCTGATAATGAGCTCCTAAAGTTTTTAAACTCCTGAATACAGAATGTAAGAGCTCATAAAGACATAAAACTACAGAGGTACTTGGAAAGAATAGAAAAAATTCACTCACTGGAAGATATATATATATATATATATATATATATATATATATATATATATATATATATATATATATATATACACAGTGGATATAAAAAGTGTACACACCCCTGTTAAAATGTCAGGTTTTTGTGATATAAAAAAATTCTGTTAAGGGAAAAATATAAAAAAATAAAAAAAAGTACAATAAGCTGGTTGCATAAGTGTGCACACCCTTAAACTAATACTTTGTTGAAGCACCTTTTGATTTAATTACAGCATTCAGTCGTCTTGGGTACACACCTGCCATCAATTAAAGAAACTCTGATAAGTCCAAATAAACTTCAGCTGTCCTAGTAGCATTTTCCTGACTTTTACTCAGTTGCTTGCTACAGCAAAAGCCACGGTTTGCAAAGAACTTAAAAAACATCAAAGGGATCTCATTGTTGAAAGGTATCCGTCAGGATAACGGTACAAAAGATTTCCACAGCATTGGATATACCAACACAGCATCAATGGTGTCCCAGGCTGCGTCCTACATGAGCTCAAAGATGAACTAACCCCTCACCTAAACACACTGTTTAAACTCAGCCTCTCCACAGGCTACTACCCACAGAGTGGCACACAGCAGTGGTTATTCCTCTCCACAAAGGTGGAGCCACAACTGATTCCGGGAACTATTGCCCTATAAGCCTGACTAGCTTGGTCTGCAAAGCTATGGAGCGCATCATCATGGATCTCATTAATAGAGACATTGGAAACCTCCAAACACTGGACCCTACCCAGTTCGGCTTTGTTAAGGGCAGATCATGCCTCCTAAACCTGGTGGACTTCTTTGAGACAGTTACCAAGGCTATAGACGAGGGAAAGGTGGTCCACACAGCCTACCTAGACCTTGCAAAGGCCTTCAACACCATTCCCCACTCAGGTATTATAGACAAGCTCACCAGCCTGAACATAAACCCCTACATCACGAGATGTACATACATCTACATCCTGTTTGGCATATACTTCTCAGAGGTACAGACAAGCACAGGAGGACTAAGGCTGACCAAGTTCACAGACAACTGCAAACTGGCTATAATTGAATCTCCGGCTGACACAGGCATCCTCCAAAAGGGTCTCACTGAGACAGATACCTGGTGTCAAAACCATGGCCTCAAGCTAAATGACAAAAAAGTGCATAGTCATCCCCTTTGGAAAAAAACAAAGTACCCACAATCTACAACATAGGCGGTAGCCCCCTAAATACAGAAGACGTACTAAGGGATCTAGGGACCCAAGTAGATAGTAACCTCTCCTTTGATAATCATATTGCCAAAGTGGTTAGAAAATCCTTCCATGTGGCCCACCTAATCACAAAAGGGTTTGCATCCAGCTCGAAAGAGGTCATTGGGTCCCTCTACGCATCACTCATCAGACCCATCATAGAGTACAATGCCCCATTTGCGATGTACCTTACAAGACAATGCAACAACTGGAAAGACCACAGAAGTACCTCACCAAGTGGATCACTGGCCTCAAGCAGATGCCCTATGCAGCTTGAATGAAGAAACTCCAGCTGTACTCGGTTGCATACCACCTACTCAGAGGTGATCTCTTCCTGACATACTAGGCCATGTCCAACCCAGAATTGATGGACATGCTCCACCTAAAGAAAACCATATCCCCTTGAGCCACACGCTCCAGGGATCTAAACCTCACAACAACAATGAATAGGACATGCTGAAGGGATAGATTCCTGTCCTAGAGACTTCCCATGCTCTGGAACAAGATTCCAATCTACATTAGGCAGAGCTCCTCACTAACCCTCTTCAAGAGAAACCTTGAAGAGTGGATGGGAAACAGAAAGTTTACCCCAGGGATCACTTTAATGGCTCTGTTGGACAGAGGCACAGGGAACTAATCTAAGGGGGCGGCGAAAGCCAACACATTCTGGCTAGGCTTATAAATGCCTTTGGGCAGATAGCCTATTACCTACCTATGAACCTGTGGAGCACAGTGAAGACAGTCATCAAAAAGTGGAGAAAATATGGGACAACAGTGATAGTTGCAAAAAACTGAACATCCCTCCAAAACTGATGGAAAGACAAGATGAAAACTGGTCAGAGAGGCTGCCAAGAGGCCTACAGCATTACTGAAGGAGCTGCAGCAATTTCTGGCAAGTACTGATTGTGTACTACAAGTGACAACAATCTCCTGTATTCTCCATATGTCTGGACTATGGGGTAGGGTTGCAAGATGGAAGCCTTTTCTTACACAGAAAAACATCCAGGCCCAGCTAAAATTTGCAATACAAAATACATTGTCTCCCAAAAGCACATGGGAAAATGTGTTATGGGCTGATGAGACCAAGGTTGAACTTTTTGGCCACAATTCCAAAAGGTACGTTTGGCTCAAAAACAACACTTCGCATCACCAAAAGAACACCATCCCAACGGTGAAGCATGGTGGTGGCAGTGTCATGCTTTGGGGTTGCTTTTCTTCAGCTGAAACTGGGTCTTTAGTCAAGGTGGAGGGAATTATGAACAGTTCCAAATACCAGTCACTTCTGGCCCAAAACCTTCAGGTCTCTGCTAGAAACCTGAAGATGAAGAGGAATTTAACCTTTCAACATGACAATGACCCCAAGCATACATCCAAATCAACAAAAGAATGGCTTCACCAGAAGAAAATTAAAGTTTTGTAATAGCCCAGTCAGAGCCCAGACTTAATCCAACAGAAAATCTGTGGGGTGACCGGAAGAGGGCTGTGCACAAGAGATGCCCTCACAATCTGACAGATTTGGAGCACTTTTGTAAGGAAGAGTAGGCAAATCTTGCCAAATCAAGATGTGCCATGCTGAAAGACTCCTACCCAAGAAGACTGAATGCTGTAATTAAATTGAAAGGTGCTTCAACAAAGTCTTAGTTTAAGGGTGTGCACACTTATGGAACCAGCGTATTGTATGTTTTTTATTTTTTTATATTTTTCTCCTAACAGATTTGTTTTTCAATTGAATTGTGCAGGTTATAGGTCACATTAAAGGTGGGAAAAGTTTTGGAATGATTTAATGTGGTCTCTAAAACCTGGCATTTTAGCAGGGGTGTGTACACTTTTTATATCTACTGTGTGTATATATCTATATATATCTATATATATATATATATATATATATATATATATATATATATATATATATATATGTAGATATAGATATATAAAGACTGGAACTGCTCACAGCTGTGGCTTCAGGGATGGAATTTATGATTTCAACTAATTTTTCTTCCCTTAGGAATTCACCTGTCACTACCATAACTGAGCTATTCCAGTTTCTCTCTTTTGTACTTTAAGACAGGTAAATGTCTCCTTTATTAGGCAAAGACAGTTAAACAGTACTTGCAAGAGCTCATGGTTCCTGGATAACCTTCAGTGTCTTTGTTGTCTGGTTGCATCTAAGTTACAGTTTCACATTCATTTCAAATTTATGCAACAAGTACCTGTCAGGCATAGGTATTTTACCTACAGATGATATGCTTTGCCCACAAATGTAAAGCCAGCTGAATTCTAACAATAGAAATTTCTGCCCAAAAGTCACAAAGCAATGTAGTTTTATACTGTAAGTCACAAAGCAATGTAGTTTTATACTGTTTCTAGGCTCAGACCCCAGTCAAGAGTGGCAGATCCAAAGAAACAGCTAGATTAGCAGGCCTGTTAAAGACACCCCTATTATGTGGTAAACCAACCAGTGTTTGTCATGTTGTTCCTATATTGTTTCTGGCCCAACTAGAGTATTAGCATCTTCTGATGAAGATGTTAACACAACTATGTGTTTTTTTTAATTCAAACATACTGACAGATGATTAGTGCGTATTACAGCTCTACAGTGTCATATTATATATATATATATATATATATATATATATATATATATATATATATATATATATATAGTACTTATGTATTATCGCAACCACATTCTGAATGTGTCATCATTCTTGGCATTATGGACAAACAAGTGTTTGTGTTTTGGCAGGGATGGATAATGCGCTGACCAGCTATCTGTGACACTGGATATCACCAGGGAGCAATACTAAGACCCAAATTCCTCTTCCAGCAGGATGTCTGTCGGCGACATTTTTTTAAAATGAAACCCTCGACAGAACAGTTCAAGCAGAACACAGCAAAACCACATAAACGGAGTATTTACTCCAAATCATAATTACAGAACTACCTCTGCATATGTAAGCACAGCTGAAAATATGTACTTCGGGAATGACTACAACTGTGTTTCTGTCGGCCGTGTACCCTAAAGTCCAGCCAGAAAATACATAGAAGTACTCCTTTCAAGCAATGACATTTTCTGAATGGATGCAATGACCCACCTTTGCAGCACATTCCCTTCCCCAGAAATGTTGTAAAGTTGAGGGTCCTGACACCAGCCAAAAAAAGGGGTAAAAGGAAACGTCTGCAGACATGAAACTTTTAGCAGTAAGCACACAAAACATGGGATGACACTCCCAGGGGCCAGCATGGTATGTACAGGATGGAAAGGGAAAGCTGATGGAGTGAATTTCTTGGTTTTCTCAACTGAGTTCCAGAAGTAGCCAGTACATTTTCTTCACATACCACTGGGCTCGTCTAAACTCCGATTTCCAGAACAGTAAAATATCACATCTAGGTTACTAATCTGTCAGAAATCATGACATTAAGGACAGTAACTTGTTTGTCCATAATGTCAAGATTTATGACAGATTTCTAACCTGGCTGTGAGACAATCAGAATGTGGTTGCGATAATACGTAAGTACTATATATATATATATATATATATATATATATATATATATATATATATATATATATATTCTTTCTTTTTTAAAACAAACTCGTGTAAAGTGCACTTCCTATGGTAGCAGCTTATCATTTCTCATGGCATTTGAAGTGTAGTCAGACAGAACAAAATAGACATTTCTGGACTGATGCTATATGGAGCTTTAATGCAGTTCTGTGCACGGAATGTTTTTGTTTCATTTTTTTATTCCAGTGGTGTCAAATGTCTATGCAGAGTTCTATTTGTTTGTTTCTTTACCCTTGTGACCAGCAAGCTATCTCCCAGCTGCACAGCCAGCATGTTTCTTCTTTCATGATGTTAAAACCCTAAAACCCATTTGTTCCTTCAAGAGGAGTAGGTTCAGCAGAGTGTTGCATGATTCCTCTTAAACACCAAGCAACTCCCCAGTACATGCATGCCTGCTTCAGGGGGTGATAAGCAATGGGCTTAAGTGATGGACATCAAATCTCCTGCTTCCTCTAAGAGGCATCCCTTCAATGGCCTCCCCCTTTTGAAAATTTGCTCCTTCAGTGATCTCCAGTCTCCATCAGGGACTCCACCTAGAGTTATCACTCCGAACACGTGCTTCCTGATCGTCCCCCTAGAGAATGACAGGCAAACTCTGCTATGTCATTTCTCTTGGCCTTCCTCTGCCACTCTCTCTAATACCTGAACTCATAATTAAACAAGGGTAATCAAAGCTTTGTCATTCTACAACAAAAGAGATGGCCTGCAGTGGAGTTAATTTGTTACCCATTTTCATAGTGAGAGATTGTGATGAATCTATTCGTGCTGAACTTGTGCCTAAAGTTAATAATAATAATAACCAATTTAGATATGTTTTAGGTTTCTTTTTCCAGGTACTAAATGCGTTTTTTTTAAGCCTGGAAACCTAGTCACTCATATAACTGCATTACATCTTAACAATACTTGTAGTTATGCATCTGTGTGCAATGAGATGCAAATAAGCCTTGTTCTGCAGATTTTGCTGCTTAAACTTATTTCATTCTGTATTTATGTATAAATTTAGTAGCATTTAACATCCCATTGCATCTATCAACTTGCCAGAACCAGATGTCTGCAAAGCCATATTCTAGGACCCCAAACAAGGTCACAGTTCTGAGCTTGTTCTTAGACCAGGACCACTGGAATCTGTTCTAACTACCAGCAATGCATCAGTGCCTTCCAGTGGATTTCTACTTGGGGGGTGGGGCTCTCATATAAACAGCTACAGCATTTTCTTCTGTACTGGGGTGGAATACAAAGTGACTTTACAACTACCTACCTCTTTGATGGTAAGTAGTGAGTGTACTACCAACACTTTATCACAGCAATGGAAAGCTGCCAAAGGATGTACACTGTTACTGTTCCCTTTTAACAGTCCAATGGCTTCCAAGTCACTGTTACTGCAGGTAAAAATGTAATGACCTTTAAACCGCTTTTCCACTATCTTAATGGCCAAATTACAATTAATCAGAAACCAATATAATACAATTGGCCAGAAAGCAAAGGAAATATAACTTTATTAATTACAACAATAAGCTCCTTGGCTTATGCCTTCAGGGTTGTAAAACTAAAATACAATCAATTTAAATTTAAATACATAAATCAATTAAGCAACAGCCAATAATAAGTCTCCATTAACTAAATTAAATTAACTACCCTGAGGTACCAATCAATTATACTATACAATATTAAAAAACATGCACACGTAAAACACATCCATATATTTCTAATTTTTATTCCTTATTTTTGCATTTTTACATACTAAACATTTAAATGAAGCATCACTTTTTCACAATAAGTACTTCATTAGTAGTCCTTTATTCATACCAGCCAGTTGAAGCCTGCTAAAGGAAGATATTAAGCCATGCCTTCCTCCTTAACAAGATATCAGATATATCAAGATGTAAGTCAGAATTCTGTTAAACGAATATCACAAAATATTTCAAAAAAAGAAGGCTCTCTGTTATTTTCTGTACAAAAATGCAAGACCACAGGGTTAGCACGATTACCATTTCTAATATCTCTAACATGCTCCTGTACACATTTCCTCACTTGCCTAGCAGTTTGCCCTATATAATATTTGTCACAAGGACATTGCAAACCATGTGCTATTGCTGTTTGATAATTCTTAGCAGAGGTATAACAATGATGCCCATTAATACAGAGCTCTCGTCTTATATTTCCATAACAGAAAACTGTGAAGCCCTTACAGTTATTTTTAATCCCATCATTCTTTGTAAAAGCATTATGCGCTACCAGATCAGAGATGGCACAAAATATATATCTTTATTTTGATTCTATTCCTGATTTTTCTTAAACCTGAAAGATTTATTTATATATTTAAATTGATTGTATTTGAGTTTTATAACCTTGAAGGCGTAAGTCGAGGAGCTAGTTGTTGTATTTAATAAAGTTATATTTACTTTGCTTTCTGGTCAGTTATGTTATATTGGTTATTGCCCTAGTATAACTCTAGTGACACCTCCAGCTGTTTCTGCAGTTGCATCCTACTGACGCCTCAAGTCATGAAATATTGCTTATTCATATTTGCATTGATAATTCCAAAACCATGCTACATGCAAAGTATTAAATTTTCATCTTAAAACTGACACAATGGCAAACACAACTGTATTGACGTTTGACTTATGTCTAGTGCAGGTAAAGAGATATTAATTGTTGTTAATCATGTAATATTTATTTATATTGTCATAAATTTCATATTTCTCTAATTATCTTGACAAGTAACACAGAAAGAACTGCTTAGCCTCATATGAAAGCTCTTAGCTGGTTGAACAAAATGTTGCTTACAGTATGTGTAACTTGAATGGTTGTTGACCTGTTTAAGTTGTTAAAATATTACTAACTTAATAGTTACCTTGTTTACCGTGACTTATTATCCTGTTTAAGACCTACAACCTAAAGAATGCTGCCATTATAAAACACAGCTTGCGCCGACATGTTTGACATTTACATTTCTTTAGTAACCACTATGGTTCCAGATATATAAATATTTGTTTGAAATGTGAGGACATAATTTGATTTTATCAAAAAGCTTAGCCTCCTCCCATTGGAAATTAAAGTGAAAACTTGCAGACCTCTATTGGAGGAAATGAGTTAAAATGTAGCCACCTGTTGACAGGGTTGTTGCCTTGATCAAACCACACAATGGAAGTAATTTAGGTATTTTTAAAATGCACAGCAACCCTGCAGTTGTAGACATACATACAGGCATACGCGCGCGTGCTCATACACTTCGCTTGAAGCAAAAAGTAAGAAGACGGGAATAGTCTCACACGTATGCAGTGATCTGAGTAATTCGAGTAACGCTGTTGACCACACTGGTTTGTAGCTTCTCTTTAGCTAATGACATCACTGCATATGTTTCTGTTTTTGCGATGTGCATTAAGAAGTTAGAGAAGAGTCCATTACCCAGCATGTAGCAAGCATTTTAAAAGTCGGTTGCCATTCATATAGACACATCATCCCTCATACAAGAATTATCAACCTCTCCCTTTCCCATTGTGTTGCAGTTTCTATCTTGCTTGTCAAAACTACATTGTCTTTGAGCTGCAAGGGCGCACAAAAGTACTTCTTTGCAGAGCATTTTTAAGTGAAGCAGTGTAACCTTCTCTAACAACCAGTATCCTTTCATGTATGATACAATCATCTGTCATTTGGACCCTTCCACTGCTGAGACATAAATGCAAATTCTGATGCACTCTGGACACTGTCCTACCATGGCTCCAGCATATCTGAGAGACACAGCCACCTGACCTTGTGCAATACAGACTATTTTTCCTGCAAAGACTGAGACAGATTTCTAGACATTATTAACCATCTTCAGCCTGCATCATACAAACAGCACTTTACAACTAGGGCTAGCTTTTCTTTCAGTGCTGGAAAATAATGTAGACAGGCAGACACAAATGTATTTTCAAGAAAGGCCATAAAAAGGGAGTAGATCAAAGCAGTACAACACATCTACTCTGCTGATATTTATTTAAGGGGCCCTGAGAAGAATTTATTCTACTTATTTGGTTTGACTCAATGGGAGGGGGGGGGGGTCACCAGTTCCATTTACCATTTAATAGGCATAATCTGAGTACCACATATACACCATAAAACACTGAATATGATACAGTACTTTGAAGCAGTATGTAAGCATATGCATACAATTTATAACACGGTAAACTGGATTACTATTAAATATAGTCATAGTCTACAAGTGACAAATGTGTTAAGAAAATATGGGAAACAGTGTGTGCAGCAAATTCTGTGCCAGTGTTTGAGGTCACTGTAATATAACGAAATACAATAGTTCACAAAAGGCTAAATCACTTTTTACTAAAACAGTTTCAGAAGTATGAACCTTCCACTTTTAAAAATTCAGTTCTGATGCTTTAATGAGGGTATCGGACACACAGTTAAATGCAAGTTTCCTGAAATGACAAAACTAGCTGACGAATTAAAACAAATGTTTATGAGGAAATATTGTTTTAATTTGTGGAGTTTTGCCTCCCCTGTATTCATGAGGGGGTGTCCCCTGCTAGTGATTGTTATCAGCTCTGAGACTGATACATATAATCAAAGGGAGAATCTACTTCCCCCAAATTGCATCAGCCTGCTCTGCTGAACTGGCCACAGGGCAATGTATGCATGCTGTAATTCCTTTATTCCTAATTTATTACCTCACCCTTCTGTTTCTTTTTGGCATGTCTATAATGATACTTCTTGCTTCACATTTCTCATAGCCTGTAGAGCTGATAACATTCAAAAGTCAGTATTTCAATCAAGTTAGGCAGCTCTGTTACATGTAATGATTCATTGTTATTGTTTATAACTGGGAGCATCTGTATTCAAAGTTTCCAAGACATTAAGAGCAACATGCTACTTAGGCCAGCCAACAAAGGACACTTTGGATGCTGCTTTTAAATATAGTAGAACACCCGATGAGGATTTACAAGGGCATGGTGAATTAGCTGATGTTTACGGAGCTGGCAACATGTAAGAGGGGTTTTCTAGCCTTGAGACATATTTAAGCTAATGCCTTTAAAGCTAGTGTCAGATACAGACGTAGATTGCCTATGCATTATGTAACCTGTGACAATGTGTGATATTGCCAGCTTTGCTAAGAGAAGTAGGGCAGTGGATGTGGATTATGAAAGCAGGAACTATAACCAATAGACACTTTGAATTTAATTCCTCTTGGTGCATCAAGTATAACTTCTGTACCTTACCTTTGTACCATACTGCATATTGACTGTATATACTTTTGTCTCGACCTTTTATTGTATATCATTTTTAGCATAATCTTGATTGTATATGTCACTGTCTCTGTATGTATGTTAAAACTGCATTTTTTTATCACCTGGAGCTTTTCTCCCCGGGCCTCTACTGAAAATGGACATATGCCCAGCTAGACTGGCCCGGTCAACAAATGTAAAATAAAAAAATAAATAAATAAAATAAATGTGCAACATATGCTAGCACAGCTAGTTGGAATTTTGCAAAAGATTATACGTCATCTGTACATCAAACTGATTTGGATAGATGCTTGTGTCGAAAAATGTATTTGTAAAGCAGCTTGTGTTAAAAATGTACAAAACAGTGGTCCTGATGGTATTGTAACTAATTAAATGTATGTTTTAACAGATGATGCTGGAAGAGAGGAGGTTAATCTCAATCCACCTAACTTTTGAAAATAGTTTGAAATTAAATTACCTGGCTTGGGCCATAAAGATTGTATCTTACAATTCTCAATGGAGCTAGAGACACAAGGTCTGCATTGGGAAGCTTTCTGCATTGTCTTTGGGGTGAACTAATTGCTACTCTGAAAGGGTGGAGGTTTGAAATAGTATTATGACTCCCAGGAGTTGCAGCAGATCTTAGAAAGGTTGTGTGTGTGTGTGTGTGTGTGTGTGTGTGTGTGTGTGTGTGTGTGTGTGTGTGTGTGTGTGTGTGTGTGTGTGTGTGTGTGTATTATTGACACATATGTGCTAAATCCTGACAGCTTCTAGCCAACGGGGGTTAGCATGAGAACCAGAAGTCAGATGACCACATGTATGGGATGTCATTCTTTAATCCATCACTAAAACTGATATTTTAATACTACATGAGACTGAAGTCTCATGGCAGTCTGTTTTTGGAACCTGACAGAGAAGGACTCCTCACCTACTTCATCTTGCCATGCTCTAGTAAGTGACCAAGGAATAGTAATTCTTTAGATCAGTCATGAAAATGTAGTGAGAATAGTTATGTACTGTTTTTCTGTATCTGTGTGAATCTATTCATCTGTGTTATTTTAATATTTCCTGTGGCTGAAACTTGGGTGTTTACTGTAAACAGATATTTAATATTTTCATGTTATTTTCTTGTTTACTTTTAAATATATTTAAACTTTTCATTGTGGCTGGTCTTTTAGAGAATATCTTTATCTCTGGGAGAACTTATATGTATTTGATGACAGCTATGGCCACTCCTGGAAGCCTTGCTGTTGGGCAGACTATCATTTGTATTACTATTAATTTCATTCAGTATAATTGAGCATCCTTGCAAGAGCCTTAGAGTAGCTGACTTTGGAGTGTCTGGTGGCAGTGTAATTATATTTTAGTTTGGGCAGAAGGGAGCATAGCTAGTAAATATGTGCCAGTGAGTGAGTGTGTGTGTGTGTGTGTGTGTGTGTGTGTGTGTGTGTGTGTGTGTGTGTGTGTGTGTGTGTCTATATGAAAATCAAATCTCAGAGATTGTGTGTGCCAGCTGTTTGGAGCAAGGATATGAAGCACTGGTTTCACAGAGAGGGTGCTGGAGAACTGGCTTGGACATTCAACTGAAGTCTCAACTTTATAGCTGAGCCAGTGGAGAGTCTTACTGGGGACCTGGAGGGAGACAGATAGAAAAATCCAGACCCTGGACTGATTGTGTTCCCTGTGTACTCTTAAGGGAAATTGTGCTTGATGCAGAGATCTGCATCTGGAAATACTGGTTGTATCTGTTTACGTTCCAATTGAACATCCCTCTCCAGTCCCAATGGTGAGGATTCAGACTCCTTGATTACTGTCCCTGAGTGGGGATGTCACACAGCCCATATCATTAGACAGTTTTGGCTGTATCTGTAAGTGCTTCCATACCTACAGGTAGTAAAACCATCATCACCAACACCTGTCTTCCAGGTGTGTCTAAAGCTGAAACTGCTAAGAACTTCAGCTGCATGGTCTGTGCTCACTGTGGGCGACTGTGTGGGAGGTTGATCTGAACACAGTACAATTCACAGTCAATCACAGTGATGAAACCTGCTGGAAATAATGTTATTGAATGTAGACAACATTTCACAGTTAAAATATGTGGTGACTAATACACTCAAGCATTTGGAAAATTAATAATTTATTAAATGACATCAGGACCTGAAAGCCTGTTTTTTAATAGACTATTCTTTAGGGAAACCTACTGTTTGTTGCTGAGCAGTTGATCATCTCTCAGACCGTCATCACTGGAAGGTTGCCAGCACTTCAGTCTCATCCCACTCCCAATTTCCCTGCCCGCCCCATGCTATTACATTTATAGGACCCATTCTCCACCCAAAACTCCTCCTACTTCCCACCCCAGTTAAAGTCATAACATGACTGTAGTCATACCCCAGTCACAATACTATATACAGATCTGCTAGACCATCAGTCTGAAAGTTAGCATCCTAATGTCTTTCCTACCTTATATTTACTAAATGATCCCATACCTCAATGATCACAACTTCATCCATCCTCCCCACTCAGGTATCAAATTCTACCCCTACTGTATTCCTTACCACTGGGTTTTAGTAGACACTAACTATTTTTCCCAGCTTAACATCCAAGTCAGTTGCAACCATAGGACTTTGTACATTAATATTGTCTCAACCTCTGTTATGAAAAAAGACACTTCCTAAAACTAAAACCTACCACCCTGGCTATAGAAAACCTACCTACTGAATATCTAAAAATCGCAGTAGGTATCATTGCCTACCCCATTTCAGTACCCATTAACAGAGCCATTGAACTGCGTTATGTTCCTACCTATAGAACAAATCATTCATCCTACCCTTGCAGAGAGGGGGAAACACAAGTGATATTACCAACTATAGACCCTTAGCCATATTTTCCCCCATCAAAAGTCTTAGAAAAATACATCCACTCTCAACTACTCAACCACATTCTTACAAATAACCTCCTCTCCTCCACTCAGCATGGCTTTAGACCAAACCACAGTACCACTGTTGCAGAAATAGACTTCTCTAATAGCATTACCCATAGCCACAATACAGGTAATATTGTATATTTCCTCTTCTTGGACCTATATAAAGCCTTTGACACTGTGTGGCATATTAAAGTGTCCCATCAGATACCCTCCCTTAATCTGTCCTACTCTAGTCTCTCCTGGTTCCTCAGCTACCTGTCCAACAGATCCCAAGCTATTAAATACTACTTTAACATTTCTACCTTTTTGCCACTCTTGTCTGGTGTTTCCCAAGGGATCTTACTAGGACCATTATAGTTTAATATATTTATCAATAGTTTACGCACTGCTTCAAAACACAGAAAACTGTATGCCAATGAAGCAATGATTATCTGTTCTGTCCAAAATCCTATTCTTCACCAACAGTCTACACAAGATTCATTCTCCTCCAGAGAAAACTGGCTAGCAAAATCAAAACTAATACCAAACTCCTCAAAAAACAAAATGTCCCCTTTCACTCCTAAGTCTCACACCAAATGCAAAACTACACAAATATCAAGATACTCGTCAGTGCTAAATTACTAGGGGTTATAGTACACAGCACCATGACATTCGATCTGTACATCTAACAAGCAATAAAAAAAACATCAGAAATTAGGTTTTATATACAGAACCAACCAATGTCTGGCTGAATGCAGTCAAGTAACATTATCATCCACCTGCCTGTTGCCTGCCCTTCTGTATGCCTCTCCTATTTTACACCAACCTGACAACTAAACTAGAGCAATGTTATCATAAAATAGCTAAATCTGCTTCCAACAAGCCATACTCCACATATCACTATATTGCCCCAAGGCACCTGAATTTGCTTGAGTTACTTCACTTACTCACCTACTTTCAACTTCAATTTTCACAGAGATTTTAGTCTTTCACCCTGAAAAAAATCCCAGAACTAAGAAGAATGCTACAACTCCACTCTACCAATAGAGCTCTTCTCTTTACTGGAAAATAACTCTGAATACACAAAGCTCACAACAAAGCAGGAAATGCTCTTGACTCCATTTGTATTCATTCCTCTCAACTGTCTAGATTTTTACAGAATGTCAAGAATTTTGCCTCTTATTTTTGGTCTGCTCCTCATAAAAATTAATACCATTAAGAAATCATTCTATAGGCAGAATAAAAAAATGAAATTATTCTCAAAACATTCAAAAGTAGTGAACTGCCTAACAAACTTCTTATTTCAACATCAACAGATGCCTTAAATAAAAGTTAGTTATTTAAAAATTCAAAAATACATCAGCGGGATGCCTTCATTAAATAAAAGCGAGCCAGTCATTTAACAATGAAAAGCACAAACTATTCTTTTTTTAAGACATGAAATAATTAAAGTTTTTGCTCAGTAAATATATTGATACATTCGTCTATCTGCAAACCATTATTAACTACTCAGGTGGAGAATCCTAGAAAAAGGACAACATTTTTTTTAAGAACGGATTTGCATGTTATGCATTACTGTCCAGTTTTGAAGCTTATTATACAGAATTATGATTGGGTCTCCATTCCAATCATAACTAAGTTATTATGGCTTTGAGACATGAGTATTGATGAGGTGAATCCTTGCATCTATGTTGAGAATACATAATAAAGGTTATGATCAGTGACCCTTATTTATAATTCATTGTAGTTTATAGAGTTTTGACTGTGCTAGGTACAACCAGGTACAGAAAAAATGCCTTTAAAAGCTGGAAAAACACGTAGTGCTGCCAAACTTAAACAAAACATCTCCCTAAAGAATAAACAGTTTTGAAAGTTGCTAGATGCATTGTTCTGCCACACATTTATTAATGAATGTGGCACAGTGAAGTATCTAACAGCTTTGAAAGCTGTTTTATCTCCTGCTGTTTTATGCCAGCCAGTATTGTCCGCAATTAATCCCCAGCAGGAGATTAGATGTTAATGGTACTTAGGGCTGCTTAAGAAAAGCTTGTTAAGCACCTTTCTGATGCCACTGAGGTGCTGAATAAGCTTCTCTTTGTCCCATTTTTGAAGTTTGTATTTCCCCCACTTTTGAGGTATAATCGCAGCATTTTATGCACCACAAAATCATCCTGATAGGTTTACAAAGCAAGCTTACTGTTTTTGCAACAGCAGAACAATAAAATGCTGTCTATATGAAATAAAAGTATTGGTTCTGTTTCTACGTTCTTTAGGGTATTCATTACAGTTAACAGAAAAAAAAAAACAGATTTAAAAGGGAGCCCTGAGGCACTTCCTGCTGAAGTGGCAAAGCTGAATAAATGTTTCCCTATTTTTGAATATATTTTTTATTAGAAGGGTAAGAGATACACAGTCTTTTGGTATCTCTTTCAGTGCCTCCGCTAGACACTCAAATAAGAATGCCTTAGTGAGAAACTAAGAAAAATGCTTATACTTTATTAAGTATTGCACAAGACTTAGTCTAAATTATAATTTAGGATATTAGATGTGTTTATTTCTTCTATGTTTATGTTTCTAAAAATTAGATTCACCTGAATTCCACAGGTCTTAAAAATCAAGGCATGAGATTAGCCACAGCTAACATGTAATGGATCAATTACCCTTCCCCACTATTTTATTAAATGCAGAAAGTGATATTATAACAGTAACAGGCATAAAAGATAAATTTTTCCTGTAATTTTCATGATTGTTCCTTAAATCATTAGTCTTATAAGATAAAGACATGGGCAGCGTCATTTAATTCAGTGAGACTTACCTCTTTATGTAATGTCTAAAGCCAATCTGTCCCATTAGATCTGTTAATTGACCCTTTTCCACTCATTTTATCTGTGCATCACTTTCACTCCCTCTTGCTTTCTTGTGCTTATGATGCATGTTTCTGAAGTCTGAGTAATAACATTAGTGACCCCCCCCCTTTTCATCCACATATTTCTTTCCACTGTCTAACAACTATCAGGTTCTCCTCCTCTAACTGAACCTCTCCATATCTTGGCAGTAGGGCCATTTGTGGGAACCATCACCAAGGCAGCCAGCAGGGGTTTTCTCTTAACCCTATATCATTCCATCTTTGCAAATTCCTAAAAGTAAGCTTCACTGCATAAATCTTAGTTTTTCCTTGCTTGCTCCCCAAATATGGGAATCCCTCCCTAAAAAGTTAAAGAGAAACTGAGCAATTCACAAAATTCAGATGTCAACTAAAAAGTATAGTTGAAAAACCTTCCTTACATGTTTCCAACATAATAAAAAATCACACAAATCTATCAATACTGGTCTTGAAGTCTAACCGTCCTTTTCCAGCCTCACTCAATAGTAGATGGAGTAGGTTATCTCCTCTCTGTCCACAACACATTCCTGGTACCAACCCTTTTTCTTCTCATTCTTGCTACGTATGTATTCCCCTGTTTTTCATACCCCAAATTTTCTCTACATCTTTCTCATCTGTTTTCCCATCAATTCTCTCATCTGCCTTAATCTGCAATACATTAGTCAAGATTCTTAACTTGTCACCCATTAATATATCGGTCTATTACAAGCTGCAAATGATGTAAGTAATACAAGATCTATACTTTCACTATAGTGGCATACTATAGTAGAGTATTACTCAAAATCTACATAAGATAATTGTGTGAAATCCATAACAGAATTATTTTATGACCTAATTTATTCTTCCTGTGTATATTTATCGAGCTGATTGTTTTGTTAAGCTCATCTTTGTTTTTTCTCCGTTTTTTGATTTTCTCCACGTCTTTTGGGTTTCTAATACCATGACAGGAATGGACCCCATTCATAAGTCAGAGTACGATTAAAGTTCATGAAATTAGTATTATTTCACTCTTTGATGTTAGCCAAAAGTGCTCTTCGCAGTACCCGCAATGTGCCCAGCAATGACTCCTTCTGCAATTCATATGGTGTTACATGAATTGGTAACATATCTAAATATGATTGTAAATTCTTTTTTATAAGACCAGTTGCTCCTACTACTATTGGAACTGTCTGGGTATCTTTCTTCTACATGGCTCTCGTTTCTGCCTGCAGATCAAGGTATTTTATGACTTTGTGTCTCTCTGTATGCAAGACACTATAGTCACTACTTCTTCTTCTTTCAGCTTTTCCCAGTTAGGTTTCGTCACAGTGGATCACCTTGTCCACTCATGATTGGCAGTGGAGTTTTATAGTGTCGAGTTGCCAGCCCGGTGCCCAACCTTCCACAGAAGGCACACACACGCACACACTCACACCTAGGGCCAATTTAGAGTGTCCAATCAACCTACAGCATGTCTTTGGGATGTGGGAGGAAACCAGAGCACCCGGAGGAAACCCACACAACCACAGGGAGGACATGCAGACTCCGCACAGAAGGCACCCCAACCAAGGATTGAACCAGAGAACCTGTTGCTGTGAGGCGGCAATGCTAACTGCTACACCACCGTGGCCGCCCAAGACACTATAGTCACTAGGTGCAGCAATTTCAATGATCAATGCTACTTTTGTCTTCTTTTCTTGGATCACTAAGTCCGGTTTTCTAGTATCTATCTTGTGGACTGTTGGTATTGGGTGATCCCATGTGATGTAAACTTTATCATTTTCTATGATTCTCTGTGGCTCATGTTTCCAATGTTTTTCAATCACTTCGATACCATAATGTTTGCACAATCTCCAGTGTAACAATCTCGCCACATTATTATGTCTTTCAGTATACAGTCCCTCTGACATTAGAGCATCGCAACCAGCAATAAGGTGTGTAACTGTTTCCAACTCGGTTCTACAAAACCTACATATGTCTGTTTCTCCCACATGTTCAATGGACTTAGTAAACAAGCGTGTACGTAGCCCACTATCTTGGGCTGCCAATATTAACCATTCATTTCTTGATGTAAATTCACCTCTCCTTAATCATTCCTGCATTCGTTTTTGATCAACATGAGGCTCTTCCAGAAGTTTTTTATACTTGTAACTATATTTATGTTTTTTTCACATTTCTTGCCTGCTCATCTGATCTTTCACCTTATATTCTTTCTTTTCTTTTTTAGCACATTCAATTGCTGCCTGGTTTTTATCCACTTCTGGTTTGATTTCCATTCCTGCTTGACGTCGATATGCTTCTGCTAAATTAAACAGAGATGTCATCTTAGATTTATTCTCCTCATGTTTCAAAACTTTCACCACATTTGGATCTTGTGAGGTCAATAGATATGTGTGGAGTCCCACGATTGCAGATCTATACATGTAATCAATTTCAAGGAGGCACATCCCTACTTCAGAACAGGGGATATGTATAATCTTGATATACACTGATTTTTATAAATCATTTGGTGAGCATGAAGCATCCTTCTTGTTTTGATATCCAATCTATCCAACACTTTTTGGGGCCAGTCAATCACTCCAAAACTATAAGTTAGGACAGGAAGAGCAAACTGATTTATAGCTTGGATCTTGTTCCTAGGTGTCAATACTGTTTTCAGGATTCATTTAAGTCTTCTAAAGTACTCCTTACTAAGCCTTATTCACATTTGTTCATGTTTTATTGCTGATCCTTCATCAATTTCCAAGTATTTATACACCCCCTCTTGCTCAAGTTCTTTTATATCACATTCTTGTCCCAAACTGATGTTTTCCTGGTGCTGCAATTTTCCTTTTTTAAAGGTTGCATTGCACATTTATCAAGACCAAATGACATTCCGATATCATCTGAAAAAGTTTTGACAACCTGCAGTTGTATTTTCAGTTCCTCATCTGATGAGCTATACAATTTTAAATCATCAACAAAGAGAAGATAGAAGTCATTAGACTTTGTTGTTTTCTAGAAGCCAAATTGTAGCCATGGCCTAGAATGTTAAGTAAGAAGCTTAATGGGTTAATGGCAAGGCAGAATAACAAGGGTGACAAGAGAGTCACCCTGGAATATCCCCCTTTGAATGTGTATCCCTGGGATAATAATCTGTCCTTTATCATGGCTTATTTGCAAAGTGGTCTGCCACTGTTTCATAGTTACTGTAATGTAATCAATCAGTGTAGGGTGTATCTTACACATTTTTAAGCACTCTTTTATCCATGAATGTGGGATACTGTCAAATGCTTTTTTGTATTCAGTCCATGCCATACTTAGGTTCTTCCCCTTCTTACAATTCTCCATTATAACTTTGTTTAACAACAAATGATCCTTTGTTCCATATGACATTCTTTTATTGCCCTTTTGTTCTACTGCCATAATTGAGTTTTCTTCTAAATGACTATAAACTCTGTCAGTGGCAATTCTCATGTATAGTTTGTATGTTGTCGGAAGACAAGGTATCGGTCTATAATTTTTAGGGTAGCTTGCAGGTTCACTCTTAAGTAAGAGCATTGTTTTTCCTGTTGTTAACCAGTGTGGTGTGTGTTCGGGGTGTATATATAAATAGTTCTTACTCATGACTAAATCATTGTGCAAAGAAGTTAAAACTTTGAGCCAAAAGTTAGGTACTGCATCTGGACATGGGGTTTTCCAATTAGAGGCTTTTCTCAACTTTATTTCAATCCGTCTAGTTGTTATTTCATCCCATTTCATCTCCTGTACCTTTAAAATTCTTATTCTCTCTTTTACTTCTATCCATTTAGCATCTTTGTTATGTTCCACAGGATCTTCATAGATACTTCTCCAAAATGTATCTACTTCCTCTTTTTTTGGCGGTCTATCTATTCCTTTTACCTTATTTCCCAGTTTTCTATAAAACTTTTTTGGGTCATCAATAATTTGTTTATTTTGTGTTTTTCCCTTATATTTATCTTCGTATCTTCAAAGTCTTTCTGCCTGTTTTGTAATTTTTAGTTTATCTCCAATAGTGCATAATAGATCCTGGTCTGTTCTAATACCACGCATTGCTTTTATAACATCTATTTTTCTTAATATTTTCATTGATCTGTTCCCTCTTCTATAATCTTCTGACAATGATACTTCTTGTCTTAGCTGCTTTATAGTTTTCTCTATTCGATATTTCCATGATGGTATTCGCTGTTGCCCCCTCTTTTCCCTCAATGCCCTGTGTTCCTGTGGTAGAAGTTTATCAGTTATTAATTTAGCAGCAAAGTAATATATTCTGTTTACTTCTGTTACATCATATGGATCTCTATGGACAGTCCTAATTACTGTGTTCATTTGTTTTATCAAACTTCTGACTTCTGAGGGTTTATTAACCTTCTGCAGTCTATTTCTCTCATTGATCTTGATATATCTGTCTTTGTCTATTAAATCAAGCAACTCTTCTCTTAACTCCTTTTCTTCCATACTGAGGGCACATCCCTTGTTTTCCATTTCCTGTGGGCATTCTATAGAAAGTTCTATAGCATCTTCCTGTGGCACATTCTCTTCAATTTCATCCTGTGTCTTCTGTTGTTCTGTCATATGGGAACTCACTGGCCTATCACTCCACCACATTGACTGCATCAGAGTTTCCACAGTTTCCTGTTTCTTTCCTTGCTGTCTAGCTTCAAATGAACATTTATACTGGTTTCCTGTGGAAGGCTCCAAAATATCTTGATATGGCACCTGACCAGTTGCTTCCTGTTCCACTGGTTTCCCCTTAATTTGGATATCCATTGCTCTAACCTGTTATGGTACTTTCTGTATTCGATTTGCTACACTGAATCCTTCTCTTTGTAGCTGTTCCATTACTTCAATTTCTATTTATTTTACTTCTCCATTACTAATCTCTTTTTCTGCTTTTCCTCTTAGTCTTCTTATTTTTTGTATTGTAAAATTTTCCATCTCCGGATTCCTTTGCCTATATTTTTCTTCAAATATCTTTAGCACTGCTCTTTTTGTATTGGTTAGTTTTGCTTTCTCTTTTGCATAAATATTACACCATGTTAAATCTCTTTTCCTTTCCCATGTCCATATTTCTTCTTCACATGTCTCCTGATCTTCTTGCTTTAACTTATTCTGGAGACTCACTCCATCATGCTGTGATGTAATCTGTGTTTGACCTTCTACATTAAGTCCCTTCACTTTGCAGACACTCCATAACTTCAACTTCTATTTCTTTAATTTCTGATTTACTAATCATCTTTTCTACATTATATATTTGTGCTATTAATCTTTTTATTGTGAAAATTTTCATATCTGGATGCCTTTGCCTGTATTTCTCTTTGAATACTTTTGAGACTGCCTTCTCTATATTAGTTAACTTAGCTTTCTCCTTTGCATAAATATTGCACCATATCAAATCTCTCTTTCTTTCCCATGTCCATATCTCTTTTTTAGCTTTTTCAAATATCTCTAAGTTTTGTTGTTTATATTTTTCCACTTCCTCAAAGGCTTCTTTCCAAAGAGATCAAAGTTTTGTGTTCTATATACTGTTTTTCAGAAATCTATTGTATTAATGAAGGCAAATATTTATCTGAAGCCTCTGACAGTTTTTCCTGTGAAAGTATTTTTCTTTCCTCTAATTTCTCTTTTAATCATTTTGTATGTCTTGTATCCAGAAATTCTGGGCATCTTGCATAATAATAACAATACATAATTTCTTTCTTATCTTCAATAGTCCACTGTATCATCTTTATGGCTCTTTTTTGGCCAATCAATTTTTGTCCTTTTTGTGGACTGCTACTTCCTTCTACAACAGGAGGGCCATCCTCCTCCTGAGCCTGGCCTGGCCCCATTGTAGGAATATTTCTGCATTTTGAGGATTCTACACTGTCATTTTTTCCAGTCCTGGCACCAGTGCGCCTACCAGGATTGGGCACTTTTTTATCCTGGGTCTTGTGCTCCCAGTTATCTTTTTTCATTTTTGATTTACTTCTGTCCATGATATATGCTATATAAATACAGTCTATATATCAGTATTGCCTTGGTGGGATTTTGTGAAAAACAGGGTCCACCTCTCGAAGATACTCACTAAGACTTGAGGATGAATTTAATTTCAACACTACTACGCTCCTTTGCTTGCTGACTTTTCATCTCTCCATCAGGACCCCACAGTGAGTCTGCAAATGGTCCACTAAGATTAACACACTACCACAGTTAACTTATTAAAATAAATAAAAATAAAATATCCCTACCCCCACACACACTTAGCTTGAACTCCCATATGTGGATGTGCCAAGGGCATCATCACTGTTTAATAAGGGATTTATGCCAGTATGACAACACCACTGACCTCTTTGCCCAATGCATTATGAGGGAGTGATTCAAAGAATTCATATTTGTACCTCAGGCAGTTTCTCTGGTCTCCAATAGGGAAGTTATGCTTTGATTGTGTGCCACCAAGTGGGCATATCCCCATACTTCCATATGAGGAGGCAAGTGGGTTCCACCCCTTTATTCTTTTCACACCCTTCCAGTTCCTTCAGTACTGGAGTTGGTACTCAAATGCTATTCAACTTAGCCCTATCAGTGCTACAGCCCTGTATATCATGCAGCTGGTGAGTTTCCACACAAATTTTGAAAGAGTGGATGACTTTGATTGAAGATGACTAAACTGCATCATTTAGCCATTTCACTGTTTTGGTACAAAATACATTGTAGAAGTCATTGTTAATGCATTTACTGATATGAAGGAATGTTGAAAGTAATAAGCCTTTGCTGTTTATATATTTGTAAATGCTGCGAACTGGCATTGTTTCTTGTTGATTAGGCTTTAAAAAGTTAAGTGTATTTCTCCCTTTCTAAAAGATTTATCTGTAAAAATATCTCTCTGTTTCAAGCATACTGGGTCAGTATATATTTAAATGTAGAAAGTGATACTCACATTTGCTTTGTTCAATGGATAGGTATGTTTTCAGTAGGTTTTAAGATATGTATATATGGGTCTATCGGTTGTCGGGTTGTGGTGTGTTGTCGTTTTCTGGCGCCGGTGATTTATATATATATATAGAGAGAGCGACAGAGAGATATTGTTTTACCTCCTACTGCCAGGGCTGATCACCTACTGTTGCCATTGCCTCCTCTTTTAACTCTCATTCCCCCCTTTAGATTGACTGACTTATCCCAGGCTTGAGTAGCCTGGGATCACAGCTGGTGGACAGTAACACTACCATCTTTTGGGTGAGGGTCATACTGAATGAGTGAGGTGGCCTCCATCTCATCATCCACTCCTTGCAACAGTGATTTTGTAATCTTAGTGTATTTCCACAAGGGGGGGGCAAGCAATGGTACAAAGCATACATTCACCCTTTTGCACATGATATGTTTGAGAAACCTGCCCCTCCCCATACACACACATATGTGGGACAGTATACCATTTTCCATTTGGGGCAGCACAGTATTGAGAAACCCCACACACTACCCCGTAAGATAGGAGAGCTGGCCATCAGCCACTTAAGCCACTCAAGCCATGCCCCTCTAGCCAGCTTTTCAACTAAGTACTGCCACAGGCAGACACTCTGCCCATCAGCAGTGGATCGGTCAATGGAATGTTGCAAGAAATGACATCACAACTAGACCCTGCTGCTGATTAGTTAGGTAATGAAATGCACATCATAATACTGCATTGCTTAATGGATTCAATGCAACATCTACAGTACTCATTTATGTTTCATTACAGGGTTACAGAAACATACAGACACAAAAGCAATTAAACTGTAATGTGTTTAAAGGCTGCCAAATTTGTCATGTAACAACCGTCACAGATATAAAAATTTAACCTAAATTTGAAAGTTTTGATTAAGTCACTGTCCTGGTCATACCTACATTAGTCCAGAGGCATGGGATATGTTGTCCACTGAGGTAAAGACCAATCTCATTTCCTAGTTTTGCTTAATTTTAAATAATTTTTGATTAGACCTTCTACTACTTGCAGATCTTAGCCATTCTAAGTAAGGTAAGAACAGGTAATCTGCTGATAAAAAATATATATATATGAAATAAAACAAATCTTCTGAATTTTTTTAATATAATGTCCATTTCATCTGCAAAGTTTTAATAATATTAGATAATAAATACGTTTTATGTAACATAATTGGATGGTCTTAGAGCATAACGTTTGCTGACTTTTCTTAATATACAAGTATCCCATGAAGCTTTGCATGGGTAGTCACAACATCTTGTATGAGCACAGTCATGACCTTTGGAAACATGGTTTCACATCAGGGAATGAGCTGGTCTCATTTATATTTAAACTAGGGCAACAGCAGGAAGAGGGAGAAAAATGGAGGTCACTGTTCATGACTCTCGACTAAACAGGTACACAGAAAATAGGCCAAGAGAACTTTATCTTTTAAACTCCACTTAGTAGCAGAAAGGCCTGCTATCTTTTCCAAGCCTTGACAGCCAAAGGGAAAAAAAACTTTGTTCATGATGTTAATATGCATGTCTCTGTACCTTGGCAGTTTTCTCTCAATGGTGTCTCAACAACTTAAAATAACTATTCATTCAGTACATCATAGACCCCAGTTACCTTGATTAAGGCAAACTACTTTAACTTTCACTCACAATTTGTTTTTCACAGCTGAGCTAATCTTAATGTAGTGTGAGTTATTTATAGAAATGTAAACTATTAAATAATTTATCAAAGACATTACTATGTACATTGGGCGTCAGGCTGGCAACTTGACACCATAAAACTCAACTGCCAATCATGCGCAGACAGGTGATCTGCTGTGGTGACCCCTAACCGGGAAAAGCCGAAAGAAGAAGAAGAAGATTACAATGTGCATTACCACTGACTGGTAATAGCATCAGAATGTAAATATTTATATGAAATAAAAAGTTACAAAGTTACAGCGGCATCTTGTATATCTTTATTCACGTACATTTGGAATGTGTTGGTGCGTCAGGCTAGGAGAGTGTGTGTGTGTGTGTGTGTGTGTGTGTGTGTGTGTGTGTGTGTGTGTGTGTGTGTGTGTGTGTGTGTGTGTGTGTGTGTGTGTGTGTGTGTGTGTGTGTGTGTGTGTGTGTGTGTGGGGGCATGCATGCGCACATGTACAACACCCCATTTTACTTTCAGCCTTTCAGTCTAGGTGGAAACAGTTGCAATGTTAGAAGTCAGCACATGCCAAAATATCGTAAAGTTATTGTAATACAGGGTCTATACTGAATGTTCGAACATTCAAAATTTCAAGTGTTATATGGTTGACACCATATGTTCGGATTTTTGAATGTTTGAATGTTGTAACGGAGATCTCTGTACAGAGCAGAATGGGAAGATTTCCCTTTTCTGCACTGTAGTGTGATCTCGGAGTTGATATATTTAAAGAGCGGTGGGTGTGGGGGGTGCAGGATGGCTTGCCTCCCTGATTAAAATGTTCAGGTAGGTGTTTTGTGTAGTTTATTTTTTTTATTAGATATTCGAACTTTTTAAAGTTCGATCATATGGTATCGGCCATGTGACAGTCAAAGTTTCAAAAGTTCGATTTTCTAATATAGACGCATAATATATACTAGATAGAAACATTACCAGAAAGTACATATTTGATATAATTAATATGATCATTTTCAAATAGGAATAATCTAAATATGTACACTAATATATGCAGAGCACTGCTGGCCTTGTTCAGAGAAATCTTGACAAATGATGGAGAGGAGAGCAGATATACCCCACGGATTACCTCAGTGTCTAATCACTTGTGGCTGGTATTACTTACTCTGATCTAATGTACTTGAACCCCTGGTATTGTCAATGTGATGTATTTAGTATTACTTTTTTCTCAATCAGGTTACATCCATCCTGTTAACATGGCTTAGTAGGGCAGTGAAATTATATAAAGTGTGAATACTCATTTCAGCAACACATGTACTTCTTTCATTAAGCATGTTTCCCCCAAGGATTTATTTAATTTCTAAGCAGTGCACTCTACACACTCATGACTGCATCTTTGTGTCCTGCTGAGGTTACGACACTCACCTGGGTAGGCCCTACATGGTACCTTCTGCTGGGGATGAGTTGCATCACCATTCTAGGCTTCTCAGTGATGCATGGCAAATTTGACCATCCATCTCTGGACAAAGATCTGCTCTGTTATTGCCCTTGGATTGCACAGCAGGCCAGTTATCACTCTCCAGAAATACTTGTGGTTATCCATTCGTCTCTGTTTAAACATCTGTTCATACATGCAGTTTGGATTACACTTTCTCTTGACTGGATTTGCTGCCAATGTTTTGGTGACTTTAGCCATCACTTCTGTGGTACAATCATACTTATCAGGGTGTTCTTACACTCTCAGTTCTCTAGCAACTGTCTGGAGCCTCTCAGTTATGTTGCTAAACACCTCTTAACTGGTATTTATTAACTGGTTTATGTCTTTTCAGATCCCATGTCCCTTAGCAAAAGTGTACAGTTGATGCCCAATTTACATTTGCTCATTCAGTATTCTGTGGTCAGCACCTTCTAATTTATGATAAAACTTCTCAATGGTCAGTTATTAATATTCTAAATTTGTGTTTTTGTTTACTTGTATTAGCATAACTGGTTCATCACATCCATTATATAACACAAACTTCTGTTCACAAATGACTTCACTGGCATAATTCTGATAATTATATGCATGTTGTTACAGTCAACAAAAAATGTTCTTATCTTGTGTTACAGGGTCTTATCATTTGAATTCATAGCTCTCACCGTTTTCCTGAATGTCTGCATTTATCTTGCAGTCTGTTCGTTTATGGTTGAATGGTGACATATAGACATAAAATGTTTAATTCTGTTTTGCTTTGAGTTTTTTTAATTCTGCTGGTTTGAACAGCAGGGATTAATACTAACAATTTGCTGAAGCAAGCCATTTCTTGCAGACATTGTCCCCTAAAACTGATATTGTCTTGCCAGACATTGGAGAGTATTCAGTGAACATCCTGCCATAGTGTAATTTGTGCTTTGCTAGTGAATTCTAGGAGCACTACAGAAATAATGTGAGAATCCCTTCCACTTGAAGAGGCTGTAAAGTATTTTAACACTACATGCTTATCTATCCTGGATAAGCATGCTCCTAAATGTTCCATTAGAATGAAGTCTAACACAGCCCCATGGCTTTCGAATGAAACTAGAAATCAAATTCTACTTAGGAACAAAGTCTAGGCTAAATGGAGATCTTATAGAAATAGCTCTGATCATCTATATTTTAGGCAGCTTAGAAATAGTACAAAAAAGGCAATACTTACAGACAAAAAAAACTACTACTGTAAACTTCAACAAACACATCAAAATAATCCTCAAAAGTTCTGGTCTTGCATTAATAAGCTCCTTTCCCCAGGTAACTCCCAAACACCCACCCCACTTGATGTAGATCCAAATACTCCCCATCAAACTGCCAATACCTTTAACTCTTTTCTTTACTGAGACTACACAATCTCTAGCTAGTCAACTTATCTCAGAAAACTCCAGCCTTCCCATTGACTTACCACACTCTTCCTCTAACTTCAAACTACAACCCATCTCTACTTATCTCATCTATAAACTTATTCTAAAACTTAAGCCATGTACTCCATCTGCTGACCAACTTCCTTCCCAATATCTCCAAAAAGCAGCCAAAGTAATTGCCTACCCTATATCTATACTTATAAATAGGACAATCCAAGAAGGAACCATCCCAGATATTTGGAAAATCTCCCATATTATCCCCTTACATAAAGGTGGGAACTCTAATGATTACTCTAACTATCAGCCAATTGCTCTCATCACCCTTAGCAAAGATTATGGAAAAATGCATTCACCAACAACTTTTACATCATCTCTCTGTACATAACTTAATAGCAAACTGTCAACATGGCTTTAGGCCATCACATAGTACCACTACTGCCCTTGTATCCTTCACAGGTACAATCAATAGAAACCGCAACAAAAACATCCCCTCATCTGCACTCTTTATTGACCTCTCTAAAGCTTTTGACATGGTTAACCATACCCTCTTAATCAATTTTCTTGAATCTCTTTCCTTTGATTCTCTGGCCGTTAAATGGTTTAGATCATACCTCAGCAACAGGCAACAGGCAGTCCTCTGAGAAAATCAAATTTCATCCTTTTTACCTGTCACCATCGGGGTCCCTCAGGGCACCATTCTTGGACCACTTCTTTTCTCATTATTTATTAATGATCTCCAGGTAGCAATTCCTCAAGCCACCTGTATTCAATATGCAGATGACTGCACACTAATATGCTCAGCAACCTCTCCATCTGAACTATATTCTCTTACTCAAAATGTTTTCAACACTGTAGAAACATGGTTTACCAAACGTTGCCTCCTTCTTAATGCCATAAAAACAAAACTCCTTCTCTTTACACCCACTACTAGGTCCTCCCCCTTAGATTTCTCAATCTCTTCAAATAATGGCACTGTCATTTTCCCAGACTCTACCACTAAACTTTTAGGAATAACCATTGACAATAATCTCTCATTTGATTACCATATAAACAACACCATTAAAATAGTCAACAGAAAAATAGACTCCTTATATAGAATAAAACCTTTTTAACCTCAACAGCCAGAGCCAAGTTCGCTCACTCCCATCTAATCTCAACCCTTCTGTATGCTTCACCTATATTTACCAACCTTAAGAAAACTAACCTTAACAAATTAGCAACTTCCTATAATAACATTGCCAGATTCGCTACTGGCAATCCCTTCAGAACCCACCACTGTTCTAATCTTAGGCAACTAGACTGGCTGGAATTCCAAAACCATCTAATCATCCCCCAACTCATAATAGCCCACAAGATATTTTACCAACCCAATAATACCCCTATACTCTCAAAACTCTTAATCCCATATAATAATCTGAACTCCCTACGTTCTTCTAGCAAACTAATTGCTAGCTTAACAAAGTCTAATAATACAGCCAATGAACTAACTCTAATTACATCCTTGCCACTCTTTAAACAAAAACTTAAAAAACACCTCCAAATGCACTGGCTATGCCCTTGTAGTAACCCTGACTAACCACCCTCTTTACCCCTGTTTCTACCTCTTCTAACCAAACTTCCAAACATTTAAATGTTTAGTCTTGTAAATAAGACTGACACTATTTAAACTCTAATCAACTTATTGTTTAAATCCTTCTACCTGATGTGAACCACTGTACATAACTCTTACTGTATTATATCTGTTTTAGCTTTCTTAAGCAATATTCTCTTTACTGTTACTTTTCTTAAGTGTTTTTATATCTAGAATGTAATAACTACCTGTTTTATTTTGTTTATTAATCCTTTATTTACCATGTAACAATATTTTTATACTTTTGTATATCTGTGTGGAGCTTTTCTCCCCGGGCCTCTACTGAAAATGGAAATATATCCAGCTAGACTAGCAAGGTCAACAAATGTAAAATAAATAAAATAAAGATTCAGAAAAATGAAAGACTCACATTGAACAAAAGCTCATTGTTGACTCATTTGCATGTCTCAGAAGAAAACAGTCAATACAGTTGGAGCAACTGAGTTGACTGTTTCCCACTGCGTGCACGTATAGATCTTCACACACAAACACACACACACATACACACACACACACACACACACACACACACACACACACACACACACACACACACACACACACACACACATGCACAGCAGAGAGTGTGTGTGTGTATATCGCTCTTTCTGTATATATATATATATATATATATATATATATATATATATATATATATATGTATAGAGAGAGAGAGAGACAGCTATAGCTATATTAGATATGAATATACACACACACACACACATATATATATATATATATATATATATATATATATATATGTATATATTTAGGTCTACTTCAGAATGTCGACCGTTCAGAATGCCGACTTTCATATGGCCGACACCATATGATCGACATTCCGAAAGACCAACATCCTAAAATATTACCATTTACCTACCTGTAAACACAGTAAACTGTGCTATGCAGAAGGGCAAGCCTCCCTGCACCCCCCATACCCCCTGCTACTTAAATATTCTCACTCAGAGATTATACTACAGTGCAAGAAAGGAGAATCTCCCAGTCCGGCACTGTAGCGGGATCTCCGCTATTATTTGTCGGCCTTTCAAACGTTCACTCATATGGTGTCGGCCATATGAGTTTTGAACATGTGAAAGTTCGAACAAACGAAGACCTCACACATATATATATATATATATATATATATATATATATATATATATGTAGATATAGTTGATATGAATATATATATCTATATATATATATATATATATATATATATATATATATATATATAAATATTTTTGGGCCATTTTAAGCCTAGCCAGTTTTCCTTACTTGTGCTCAAATTAACCAATCGCATTTGGATAGAGAATGGCCTTAATCATCCCGTGGTTGATAATTATATATTACCTGTAATGAGAATAATTGGGATCACGCCATAGATAAACTGAGAAGGCCCATGCATGGGATAAAACATTTAGGAGCTGCAGCTGTTCATTAGTAGTACAGGGGGCAGTCCTGGGGTAAGTTTTCTGTTCCCCATCCATAGATCCAAGTTGCACTTTAATAGGGACAGAGATGATCTTTGTTTTATGTGAATGGGGAGACTGCTGCCGAGCCAAGCAGAACAGCTGATAATGAAGGCTTCTGATGGTTATTTGAACATGAAGATGCTCTAGTGCATCATGCTGCTTTATCAGCCTTGATATGATTCTCTTCTTGATACAGAGTGAGATACCTCCACCTTTTTTCCCCTCCTGCGCAGTAGCTGGTCTAAACATATTGAAGGCATTATGGTATACTATCATAATGTAGAATGCCGCTTATATGAAAATAATTTGGTCGAATGTGTAGTTTCAAAGTTTTGTGATGCCGAACTGAAATATTTCAAACTCATGTTAATGAAATTAAGTCTCTATTCGCTAATATGAATTTGGCATTGTGAATGGATATTGCGGTACATTGAGGGAACGGGGGGGGGGGTACCCTTTCCCTCACTCTATGTAGTGCAAACTTGGAGTTGGTACATATAATTTACATGGTGGTGTGGAGTGTGCAGGGGGGCTTGCCCCCTTGCAAAACCATAAAAGCATGTAGATGTTTGTGTGTGTGTGTGTGTGTGTGTGTGTGTGTGTGTGTGTGTGTGTGTGTGTGTGTGTGTGTGTGTGTGTTAATTTGATGTTTGAGTGTGACACTAGAACATCTGAGATAAACCTTATGGAGCTGATGTGAATTCTGTCAAATCAAAGTAATCTGCTAGGTTTCTTTTGTGCTGTCACCCCTACCATAGCCTTAATGAACCGACATACAATTCATATGGCAACTTCACCACAACAGCCTGAAGATATTCCAAATACTTGCGAATGTCAACCTTCGTGGTAACCATTTTCAGCATTGTTACAAAATGACATTGCCAAATTCATCAAAACAATTCGATTAAATAATTAAAAAAATTATACCATTCAGCATTATGATAGCAAATCAGGCATTATAACGTGCACAGCAGGAGTACTCACTGCTGTTTTAAACCATGTACCATTCACGAAGGCTGTGCATCAGGGCTGGTAACTCGGCACGTAAAACTCAACTACCAATCATTAGCAGACCGGAGTTCCACTGTGGTGACCCCTAACCGGGAAAAGCCGAAAAGACACAACAACCATTCACTACACAGACGTGAATGTCCTCAGGAATGAGAAGGGCTGGTAGAGAATAGAGTAAGTGTCATGAATTTAGTCACGCATCAGATTGGTTGACATCTGTTTAGTTGACAAAATTTGTTCAGATAAGCAGATGGTCAACAGGTGTGCAAAATCACACAATTCTCAGGGTTAGGGAATATGCCCTTTCCCTGATATTTTGCAGTCTTGGAAGTGGTATATTATATATAATTAGCAGAGGGATGGGACTGGCTTTCCCCCTTGCAAAAAACAAATGTTTCTTCTGTCTTTTTTCATACACCATAGTTATTCCTTGGAGTATACATACATATATTTTATATATATATATATATATATATATATATATATATATATATGCAGCACAGTGTGTGTGTGTGTGTGTGTGTGTGTGTGTGTGTGTGTGTGTGTGTGTGTGTGTGTGTGTGTGTGTGCGTGCGCGTGCGTGTGTGTGTCTGTGTGCACACGTGTGTGTGTCTCTGTGTTTGTAGCAGGGATATAAGGGTGCGACGGTGATGCCTCCCCACAAAAATGGTTTAAAAGTGTAACAAAAAGTCCTAAAATTCACTGTTTTTTCTAAAAAATCAGACTTAAATATTTGAACTGTCAGGACTCACACAATTAAGTCTCACACTCTGGTAGGAAACCACATTTATATCTGATAACATATGGGCATCCCACAAATATAATGACCAGTATTGTAAAATGTCATTAATCATTATGGATGCCCTTTTTCTTGGGTTGAATATAGCCAGCAGTGGATGGCGATGCATAATAAGCATAAATCTATTTCCATATAAACAGCTTGAAAATTTTTTTGCCCCAGACAAAACTAAAGACTTTGTTTTTTTCCCAGTGTAATTTCTCTGAATGGTTTGAATGCACTCCATTCCTAAATCAAGGCATAAATAAAGTTCATTAAATCAGTATTGTTTAAGTCTTTGATGTTAGCCAAGAATCGTCCTCTTAACACTCATGATGTGCCCAGAAATCCCTCCTTCTGCAGTTCGTACAGTGTTAAATTTATTGGTAACATATTTAAGTACAATTGTAAATTATTTTTATTAGTCTTATTCTTCTACTTCTACTGGAACTGTATGAGTATCTTTCTTCCACATTGCTCGTTTCTGTTTGTAAATCTTGATGTTTTAAGACTTTGTGTCTCTCAGCAAATAAGACACTAGAATCATGAGGTGTAGCAAATTAATTTATCAGTCCTACTTTTGTCTTTTTTTCTAGAATGACTGTGTCTGATTTTCTTGCATCTACTTTTTGAACTGATGGAATGGGTAATCCCATTTGATATAAACTTCGTCATTGTTGATAAGGTTTTGTGGCTCATATCTCCAATGCTTCTCAACTACTTCTATATTGTAGTGTTTGCACAATCCCCAGTGCAAAAGTCTTGACACATTATTGTACATTTCAATATACAGACCATCGGTCATGAGTGTATCACACCCAGCAATGAGTTGTGTAACTGTTTTCAGTTCTGTTTTACAGGGCCTGCACTTGTCTGTTTCATTGCTCTTTTTTCAGTGGACTTTGTAAATCAATGAGTACATGGCTTCTAACATGGGCTGCCGTTATTAGCCTTTAATCTTTTGGTTTCAGTTCACCTCTCTTTACCCATTTTTGTATCAAAACTTGGTCAAAATGAAAACATTCCAGCAGATCTTTGTACTGGCCCCTTTATTTGTGGACTTTCCAGTTTCCTTTACAGTTTGAACATAAATGCACGTCAATTTAATATTAAAGCAGTGCCCCCCCCCCCCCCCCCCCAGCTGTCAGAGATGAAAAAACATCTTCCCTACTTGGTGAAGAATGCTGCACTCCATATTATGGGTTTAACAGCGACTTTGAAATCTCTGTAGATATAAACATTTGGGTGCAGTAGGGATAATCACTTATGTCATGAAAGGCTGAAAACTCAAGAGAGAATCACAAATGGTAGAAAAAAAAAAGAGAATTTCAAAACACTGAATGACTCCTGAGTGAATCATAAAACATTTGTTTCTTATCTCAAAGTAAAAATGCTCTATATCAGTGAACTCCAGCTACAAAACAAAATTCAAGTGTCACCTTGGTAGAAGTACTGTTAGGGAAAGGTTTTTAGTAATATAATGCTTAGCGTCAGGATTAGAGACAAGGGCAGGGTAGGGTTAAGGTTAGGTTTAGCACCATTTTCCTGAAGTCATGGGAGCCAGAGGTTGCATACATGCTGCTATCAAGATCCTATGTGGATATGACGACATGTGATACATTATGAAAGGGGCTCCTTCTTCCTGAACTGCCAAGTGATAGGCAATACCGAAGTCAATTATTCAGAATGTGGCCATATGCCACCCATGCAGCTTACATGAATCACACCATTGCAGTCATGTGGCCTGTAATAGTGGCTCCTGCAATAAACTTCCAACACGATCACCTGGTTGGTATCCATGCAAAAATGCTAGTTAGACAGGGTTATACACACAGACAGCATGCAACAACAGAGCAGGCCATATATTTATTTATTTAATGCTTGGTAACCGGGAAGGTAGACTTGTCTGAAGACCCTTTTGGCCATGACCTGGGTCAAATAAACAAGAACAGTGTACAAACCAACACAAATATAAGCATTCATGTATGCACAGAATAGTACCACATGAAGAATTATAGTGGCTTATGGAAGGACAGGCAAATATACAGTAGAGGAAGTACTGCATGCCTATAATATAAGTAAGATATATAACCATTAAAGCAGTTACATATTACACAATATGAGGTCAAAAGGTAGCCTAACAGTGTAATTTAAGGCATATATACAGTACAGGAAGTAGTGCATGCCTATAATATAAGTAAGATATATAACAATTAGAGCAGTTACATATTACACAGTAGGAGGTCAAAAGGTAGTCTAACAGTGTAATTTAAGGCATATATACAGTACAGGAAGTACTATATGCCTATAATATAAGTAAGATATATAACAATTAGAGCAGTTACATATTACACAGTAGGAGGTCAAAAGGTAGTCTACAAGTGTTATTTAAGGCATATATACAGTACAGGAAGTAGTGTATGCCTATAATATAAGTAAGATATATAGCAATTAGAGCAGTTACATATTACACAGTAGGAGGTCAAAAGGTAGTCTAACAGTGTAATTTAAGGCATATATACAGTACAGGAAGTAGTGTATGCCTATAATATATGTAAGATATATAGCAATTAGAGCAGTTATATATTACACAGTAGGAGGGCAAAGGGTAGTCTAACAGTGTAGTTTAAGGCATATATACAGTACAGGAAGTACTATATGCCTATAATATAAGTAAGATATATAGCAATTAGAGCAGTTACATATTACACAGTAGGAGGTCAAAAGGTAGCCTAACAGTGTAATTTAAGGCATATATACAGTACAGGAAGTAGTGCATGCCTATAATATAAGTAAGATATATAGCAATTAGAGCAGTTACATATTACACAGTAGGAGGTCAAAAGGTAGCATAAAAGTGTAATTTAAGGCATATATACAGTACAGGAAGTAAGGGTGGCCATGATGGTGCAGCGGTTAGCATTGTTGCCTTACAGCAAGAGGTTCTCTGGTTCGATTCTCCACTGGGGTGCCTTATGTGCAGAGTCTGCATGTCCTCCCTGTGATTGCGTGGGTTTCCTCCGGGTGCTCCGGTTTCTTCCCAAAGACATGCAGTATGTGGATTGAACACTCTAAATTGGCCCTAGGTGTGAGTGTGTGTGTGTGCCTTCTGTGGAAGGTTGGGCGCCGGGCTGGCAACTCGACACTGTAAAACTCCACTGCCAGTCATGAGCGGACAGATGATCTGCTGTGGCAACCCCTAACTGGGAAAAGCCGAAAGAAGAAGAAAGAAGAAGATACAGTACAGGAAGTAGTGTATGCCTGTAATATAAGTAAGATATATAGCAATTAGAGCAGTTACATATTACACAGTAGGTGGTCAAAGTAGCCTAACAGTGTAATTTAAGGCATATATACAGTACAGGAAGTAGTGTTTGTTTGTGTCTTTCGGCTTTTCCCAGTTAGGGGTCACCACAGCGGAACTCCGGTCCACTAATGATTGGTACTGGATTTTTACGTACTGGGTTACCAGCCCTGACACACAACCTTCGACGAAGGCATGCCCCATTCACGTATGCCTCCACACAGAAGACGCTCTAGCTGAGAATCGAACAGGACAATGTCTTGCTATGAGGCGACAACGCTACCGCAGCACCACCACCGCAGTATAGGATATAAGTAAGATATATAACAATTAGAGCAGTTACATATTACACAGTAGAAGGTCAAAAGGTAGTCTAACAGTGTAACTTAAAGCATATGTGGTTGCAGCAGCAACAATGCAGAACATTAAAGGGTGCGATGCTCATTTGATTAGGAATAATATATAAAATGGTGTTTGTTGTGTGTTACAGGTGATGCTGGATATGCCTTAGAGCCGTTCCAGATGAGGCATCTATGGAGCAACATTTGCCACCAGCAGTCTTAACAGTGCTGAGTGTTACTTCTCCCTAGACTCCATGTTACTTTGCAGTTGGCACATGTCTTCTCACAAGCCATAGAGCACCGTCACCATCTCCACATTGCTATTAGTAGCAGTGTCTGTTCCTGGGTTACTGGCCTGCACATTTTCTGGTTAATTCTGAGTGCTGTAGCTATATCAGGGACAGTCCTGGAGTCAGTGTGTTTCTGCATATTCTCCATATATCTATTCTTTATTGTGTGCCTATTCACCTCAGAGGGGGTGTGCATGTCAGATGCCGTCTCGACTGGAGAAACAGGTGGAGCCCATGAGTGTTTCCCAGATATAGGATGTCTGTCATTCACTGGTGAGGTTTTGTGCTTAGCCTGTTTATCTGTAGGAGCCTTATGTATGTATAGCTATGTATATATATATATATATATTGAGGATGCCGGTGAACCGCTCTCTCTCTCTCCCTTTACTGTCATCAGACCATACCACTAGCATGGTGCCATCATCATCATTATCATCATCAGCCACAGGTTCCCTGCTGATATCAACTGCATGTTGTCCTGTTATGCTAAACCCCCCATCACTGGAACTTTTTAAAGTATGAACACATATGACACCATCGATAGCCCACTCTCATGTGCCTCTTTAGCTTCCTATAACATGCAAATTGATACACAATAAAATATAACTATTGCATATGTTGAAAGATATACCTTCTCATGCAGGCTGTTGCAGTTGCAGATAAGTGGTACCAGCAAGGACAGACACATAGATGGACCTTGACCAGTCTCTCACCTCCCACATGCAGTAGAATGTGCTATAATGAACAAGGATTATTAACCTGGTGGCTCACCTCCTGACAAACAGGTGCATGGTGGTATACCATTTCTCACATCCATGGGGGGAAGGGGGGGTCATTCTTCTGGTCTGTTGTGCGACACAAAAAAACTCCTCAACCTCAGCAAGCTGCTTCTGTGTTGGCGGCTAAACACCTGTGATTGTCCTATCTGCATCAGTAACCCTTTGTCACACCTGTTATGGAGACATGTTATAGTCACACACAGCATTCACATTCTGCACTAGGCCGTAGCAAATCTGGTAGTGATAATGCTTGTTTACAGCATCTTTGCCCAGGAGTCAGGCAGCATGTATGTGACTGGCCTACAACAGCAGGTCATTCTCCTGGCTAGTAAACGTTTTAAGGCATTGCCTCCTTCCTTTAGCCATGCTAGTATCTATACATTTAAGTGGAAAATATGTCATTCTCTAGGTATTACTGTAGGCTGCAAAATAACATGAGTATAACCATGGCCTTGCCCTTTACGTACTTGATTAACAGTTGCAGTTAGTACAGTGCACAGCCTCACATACACCCCTATTTATGTATTGTGCTCATGCCTCCACATATGACCTTGGGACTCCATACCCTTTATGGCATGTAATCCGTAGAGCTTGCTGTGTTCACAGTTTGAACCCCTCCCCCACACAATCATAGACAGGTGGTACTCTGCTATGTTACTGTTGTGGTGTCCCACTTATACATACTCCTGAACATGTCTTTCGTTCTTCTTGACATCTACCACAGAGTTTATTGTTGTTGCTGTTGTACTTTACATGCAAGACTGCTTCTCTAACACTAAGAAGTTCCACATCTACAGAGACTGTAATCAAACTCCTCTGTTTTGAAATTATAAATATGTGTTATTAAGCAAAATGTCAGTGAATTTATGGAGACCGATGTTAAAATGAGTACATTACGGGAAGAGAAGAGAGGAAAAAGGAAACATAAAGGAAAGGAAATTAAGGCAAAAGGAAGAATTTAAACCTGCAGAATAGGAAATGGTAGATGTGTCTGGAGCATTTCTCTCTCAGCCTCCACTGAAAACCAGCTCTGTCCTAGCTGGACTTTCCCAGTTAACAAATGCTAAATAAATAATAAAAGCTAAACATAATTAAGTCCAGATTGAATGTGCTCAAACAAACGAGCTGATAAGGATTGGGGGATCACTTCGTAGCTCTTATAACTGGAAGGAAGATAAGTAAATATGTAAGAGAGAGGAAATAAAATAACAAGGAAAGTAGCAAGGTCTGCCTTGATGAAGAAGGAAAAAAGCAAGGAGAAACCGAGTAGCCATGCTCCATAAAGGAAGTCACAGCAGAATGAAAGAAGGAATGAAATGTGGAACCACATCAGCGTGGATGCACTCACAAGCACTCTTTTATAAGGGATATTCCTTTAACTGAAAACAAAAAATATCTGCGGAAAAAGGTTCTTGCCTACACTCTACTTCCACATTGCAACACAATATAATGCTCAGAAGTACACAAAGCAAGTTGTTAATCCTGATAAATCATAAATTCTGTTTGCCTGTGTCATAAATTCACTCACTACTATACCCCTGAATTGCAATATCCACTTAAGAGTAGAAATTCCATACCTTTCAACCTCTTAAGAGCAAGAAATCTGGACAAAGCCATGAATAAAAGTGGGGAAAAAGGACCAAAAATAGGGACAATTTTTAAATATTGCTATTACAAACTTAGAAAGTTGATAGAATAACAGGTTTTGCATTAGCATGAATTTTCTGAAGGGTATGAAGTCTTAAACTCAAATGTCTGTCATTATTTTCTAACTTCAATCTTTAATGACTTGACCCTAATTTGCCAGAAAAGCACAATTTTATGAAAAACGGACCAAAAATATGAGGCAAAAATCTGGAAATTCTGCGAAAATCTGTACAGTTGAGAGGTAGCCACCTCTGGGGCCTACACCTTATCTATTCATTAACCATAATGGAATGCTCTTTGTATATGACATTGTTGTATGACAAAAGTGGGAAGGTATTATGTTTTACTACACAGAATCTAAGTCATCTATGTTTTACATTTCCTTGCCATTATAATGTAACACTTCATTAATTTGTGTGTGTGTGTGTGTGTGTGTGTGTGTGTGTGTGTGTGTGTGTGTGTGTGTGTGTGTGTGTGTGTGTGTGTGTGTGTGTGTGTGTGTGTGTGTGTGTGTGTGTGTGTGTCTGTCTATGTGCATGTGCACGCACAGGTCCAAGTACATATGAATTTCTATGTGTGTGTGTGTGTGTGTGTGTGTGTGTTTTCTTGTCATGTACATGTGAGTGTGTGTGTGTGTGTGTGTGTGTGTGTGTGTGTGTGTGTGCGTATGCATGCATGACTGTGTATATGTGTGTGTTTGCCAATCTGCCTGTGTCTGTCTGTGGGTATCTGTCATCTTTTAACGTATGCCTTCACAACTAAAGAATATGCATTATTAAAATAGCTACATCATTTTATCCTGCATTCTTCATCTTGCAATATTTCCGTAACAAAATTGTAGGATGGGGCATCTATATTAAGGAATTCCATGAATATTATTTCCAAACAGTAACATATATATTTTTTATTTCTCAGTTCTACCCACACTTTTTCCTGTCTCACTTCAGCTATATTATCACAAATACAGCAGTCTGGTTGTACAACTTAATTTTAATTAGTAAGCCAGCTTTACCGGCATAGATGGATAAGGCACTGTATTCAGCACAAGTGGCCTGAGTTTAGTTACCAGCTTGGCCACCTGTTTTAGTCTGGCATTGGAGTCTAGCATGAGGGAGGAAGGAATGCTGAGGCTCTGCCTGCTTGCGTTTCTTAGAGAGGAGAAGAAAAGACTGCCCAGTGTCCTGGTGGACAAAATGGTTTTTAAGGATTTTGGGCTAGGCAAGTGCAGCTGAAGGAGGTATTACCACCAAGAACCCAGGGTAGGAATTCACTTTGAGCTCACACTTCATTATCCATCTAACCTACAAAGTCCGACACCCTTACCTAACTATCAAGCCTCCTCAGTGAGGAGTAGTGGGAGCTCTCAGGCTCGGTCTCTTCCCCAGCACCCAACCATCACCACTTTAATGGGAAGCTAATGACTCCAGCATGGAGCAATTAAACACTGAGGTGACATTGCTAAGAATTAGTCTGTGGACTGAGCAAATTGGGACTCAGGGGCATCATGCTGACTCAGGAGGAAAGAAGCCATGAAGTTCAACCCAGTACGCCGAGGCAAAAAAATGAAGTATTGAAATTGCAGCTTTTTTCTTTTTGCTGCATTAACTGGCAAAGGACCATAAGTAGAGACTCAGAGCCGTTTATGGGTCCATGTAACTCTAAGGCAGTCTGGGTCCTGTCTACTCTAAAGCAGAAGGTCTGAAGGGATGATGTACTCAAGTAGTAATGGACAACTCTTCCATTTTCATTAATATGTTCCAATTCACTATGCAAAGTGGAACTGCATGTGGGTGGATCCAAGTGCAGTGCATACCAAAGGTCTTGTCTTCAACTCAGTATATGATCTGTAAATCTATAAAACCCCTAGGTTTTCTACAATGTGGAAGCTAAGAACTGAAATGATCACCAGCTACACAACAGACAGAAAGTCACCGCAAGATGGCTTAGTCCAAGCTGAATCCAACCTCGAAACCTGGAATGCTTTCTTAATTCATTCTTCCTAAAGGCAGGATGTGGAACTCCATAACTTGAATCTGCAAACATTTAAAACAGACCCATGAAAAGAAGGGGTAACCAAGATGTCAGATCAAATGCTATAATCAAGGCTGAGAGTTCTACATTGAGTTGATACACCATCTCTGTTCCCTTGCCTAATTTCAGCAAAACAAATATAGCTTAATCTTCCATATGAGGCCCTATTGGTGCATGCTATAGACATTCCGAAGGAGTTGGGTCCCTCCATCCCTTATACTTGGCTTCTTCCTGTGCTGCCATCAGAGAATGACAAGATGGCAGTATACACATGGAAATGAAAACATTTCCTTATTGTTATTACATAACACATGCATGCATATCATGCGTTCAGCTAAAATATGTTTCCTCCTGGAGCTTCCTGTTCCTTGACAATGATAAGGGTCCAGAGGATTGCTGCACACAGTAAGATGCTACCGTCTGACAGTATACTGGCAATACCATGGCTGTTACATCCTAGAAACCACGCTTAGTCCTGGAACAGTTCATTTGAGAAGTCCATTACTCTTGTGGGAACTATGTACATAGGGGAAGAAACATGCAAAAATACAAATATGCTCATTCAAACACAAAAATGCTTATCCAGGCGAGTCATAATAAGCTTTTACATGCTTCCAAGTATCTGTGGTTCTGTGCCTCAGGTCTTACTGTAACCATATTCTGTACTGTTAAAGCACAGGAAGTGGGGCTGAAAGAAAGGGTGAACCATAGCAGTCATATACCACAATCCTATACTAAAAAGAAAGGACAAACCATAGCAGTCAGATACCACGATCCTATACTACAAAGAAAGGACAAACCATAGCAGTCAGATACCACAATCCTACACTAAAAAGAAAGGATGAACCACAGCAGCCAGATACCACAATCCTACACTAAAAAGAAAGGATGAACCACAGCAGCCAGATACCACAATCCTACACTAAAAAGAAAGGATGAACCACAGCAGCCAGATACCACAATCCTACACTAAAAAGTAAGGATGAACCATAGCAGTCAGATACCATGATCCTACACTAAAAAAAAAAGGATGAACCATAGCAATCATATACCACAATCCTATACAAAAAAGAAAGGACAAACCAAACAGTCAGACACCATGATCCTATGAAAGGACAAACCATAGCACTCATATACTACAATTCTACACTAAAAAAGAAAGGACAAACCATAGCAGTCAGATACCATGATCCTATACTACAAAGAAAGGACGAACCATAGCAGTCAGATACCATGATCCTAAGAAAGGACAAACCATAGCAGTCATATACCACAATTCTACACTAAAAAAGAAAGGACAAACCATAGCAGTCAGATACCACGATCCTATACTACAAAGAAAGGACAAACCATAGCAGTCAGATACCACGATCCTATACTAAAAAGAAAGGAAGAACCATAGCAGTTAGATACCACTATCCTACACTAAAAAAGAAAGGACAAACCATAGCAGTCAGGTAAAATGATCCTACACTAAAAAGAAAGGACGAACCATAGCAGTCAGTTACTATGATCCTACTCTAAACGGAAAGGATGAACCACAGCAATCAGATACCACAATCCTGCACTAAAAAGAAAGGACAGACCATAGCAATCAGATACCACAATCCTACACTAAAAAGAAAGGACAGACCATAGCACTCAGATACCACGATCCTACACTAAAAAGAAAGGTCAAACCATAGGAGTCAGATACCATGATCCTAAGAAAGGACAAACCATAGCAGTCATATACCACAATTCTACACTAAAAAAGAAAGGATGGACCATAGCAGTCAGATAAAACGATCCTACACTAGAAAGAAAGGACGAACCATAGCAGTCAGATACTACGATCCTACCCTAAAAAGGAAGGACAGACCATAGCAGTCAGATACCATGATTCTATACTAAAAAGAAAAGACAAACTATAGCAGTCAGATACCATGATCCTACAATAAGCAAACTCACATCAGATGCAGGTAGGGAGAAACTGAAAGAAGAAGAAACCCTTACTCAGAAATAAGGAAAGAGACACTGAAACAAAAATAAAAAATAAAAGACCAGTAGAAGCATACTTACAGATGTGACAGTTTTATTGCATCCGCTAATGCCAAAAAGAAGTTCTCTCTATTTAAAAGTAATTCTGAATAAAGGTTATTACACCAATATTAGTTTCCATAAATGGAATGGTATCTTTCCAGTGTGGAAAATCTGAACATTTAGAGAGCTTTGGAAAGGAAAGACAGAAATTGCATTTTGTGTAGACACTGAGGGCATCGCAGTATACTGTAAGCATTTTACACTGCAAACAAGAGGTTGGTTTAAGCATTGTCTGCCATCTCCCTGGATCTGGGTGTAAATTTTACTTTACTTAAATTATGACCAGTTAACTGAAACCAGTTGTGTTGATATTTCAAAAATGAATCTACCTAATCATTTTCTCACAAATAAAGGATTAAAATACCATCATGCAAAAAAAAAAAAAAAAAGTAATAACATTCAAATTTTCATGAGGTGACAGACATCCTTCTTCCTGCTTTATGCAAGGAGGAAACTCCTGCACCCAACAGTTAATTTTGACCTGTCCTAGACACAGAAACTACTCTGTACTCTGTTTCAATCAGTTATGCTGTGACAAAACATCTTTCTGAGTTCAGAATATAGGCTTACTGTCACCAAAGTGCCACAGTGTAATGATATACACAGTAGTCAGGAAGTCCTTCTACGTGGCACACCTCATCATAAAAGGGTTCTCATCCAGGAAAAAAGAGGTCATTGTTCCCCTCTACTCGACACTCATTAGACCCATTATAGAGTACAACGCTCCTTTTGGAATGTACCTCACAAGACATCTGCAGCAGCTGGAAAGGCCACAGAAGTACCTTACAAAGAGGATTACTGGCCTCAAACAAATGCCCTACACTGACCGCCTCAAAAAACTCCAGCTTTACTCCATAGCATATCGCCTACTCAGAGGCAATCTCTGCCTAACATATAAAGCTATGTCAAACCCAGAGCTGTTGGACGTGCTACACCTAAAGAAATCCCAATCCCTCCGAGCTACATGCTCTAGGGACGTAAACCTTGTCACCACAATAAACAGGACATGCTGGAGGAATAGATTCCTGTCCCAGAGACTTCCCATACTCTGGAACAGGCTACCCATCTATGTCAAGCAAAGTTCTTCATTAGCACTCTTCAAGAAAAAAATCTTGATGAGTGGATGGGAAATAGATAAATACACCCCGGGGATAACTTCTGTGTCTCTGCTCGACAGTGGCACAGGAAAATAACTTTCTTGGGTGGCGTAAGCAAGGGAACGTTGTTGGCTAGGCTTACGTAGGCCCTTGGGCCGATAGCCTAGTACCTACCTATGAACCTATATGCTGATATTACTTTGTTCATTACTTCTACAAATTAAAAAAAATATTTTTCATTTAGGTAAAATATATCAACCAAACCCAAATAATAACGATGCTGTCTTTTATGTTACAATCTCTGCAGCATCTCTAGCTGACTGAGAAAATTCAAGAAGGAGTGGTACTGTTTGATTACCACAAGAACCTTGTATTCAAGTAGACAGATAATTAAAAGCCTTTCCAATTTTATGAGAACCGATGCTTTTTAGAGAACTTGATATGCTAAAACATAAGCCTGTCTCGCCCTAGTCTATCCAATGACATATTTGCCTTCTCTATTTATTTTAATTACATACTGCATTAAGAAATATGTTTGAAGTGAATTCATAGTTAAAGCTATGTTTGATTAAACAAATACCATGGTTCAAAGCCCACTGCAGCAAATTGCTCTTTGACCTTGTACATGTCTTTCATCCTGTTATTTCACCAGTCTTAGCACCAGAATGAAGGTCAGCAACAAACCTGTCCTCAAAAATACAACATTGACTCTCACTTTACACAAATTACAAAAATGAAAATACAGTTAACACAAAGCAGAATGAAGTTGTAATACTAGTAATATAAATTTTACTTTACTAGTCAAAGAAAGTAATCTATATTTTATAAGTATTGGTTAAAAGGCAACTATTGAACTGAAATGCTTTTAACATTAATCCATTTGAAAGTATATGACCTCACAAATGTTTATTTTGTTGCCGATCTGTGATACAGAATGTACGGGCTTAATAAAATGCATCTTTTCTCCAGCCAGCAATTATAAAACTGTAACAGATGTCAGTATTGTTCTGAACTTATTTGTTCTTGTCCTTTCAACACAATATTGTTATGTGTCATTTGAGGTTTGTCAGTCTGGTTTATGTAACATAACACCTTAAGCTATGACGAAATCTTGTGGCATATTAATATTGACATATCACCACAAATATCACACATTGTTCTTTAAGCCACGTGCTCAGTAATAATTTACATATTGTTAGGCGCATAAGATTGGATTTCTCCTCAGATGCTGCTACTGATTGCAGACATGGAGAAAATGCACAAAAATAATTACATGTGCACCAAATACTCAAATATGTTTTGGGGAGTATTTTCTCCAGTACCTCTATTATGCAGTTCAAGATCACGGGGAAGCTGAACGTTATACTGGCATTCAGTGAGTACAAGGCAGCGAATCTACTCCTGGATAGGAAGCAAGGTTGTCAGGTGATGCATACACACACTCTCCCATGTGGCACACATACTTATAGGCAATATGGAAGATCGTCATGTTAACTAAAGCATGTTTCTGGGATGTTAGAAGAAAGTGAAACACCACTCAAATTTCCATGTGGACTCAGAGAAGACACATTGAGTCCATACAGAAGGCACCCCAGCCAGAACCCTAACTGGAGAACTAAGCATTATCTGGTAGCAATGCTTAACTGCTGCTTCACTGAGCGGTGTGGAATATTTACTTAATATAATCCTTCCAGCTAAAGCGTTTTTTCACTTTTCAGTATAACACTAATGAGCTCCCTGTATTTTAATGAAGGTGTAATATATCTTGTGGCTTATACAGATGCTAGCAATGCATACAACATAATGTCAAAAACAACATAATGTCAAAAACAACAATGTCAAAAACAACATAATGTCAAAAACAAAAGATTAATACAGAAGGTGTCCAGCCTAAAAAACAAAACAAAGTAGTAGCCTAAGTGGAAAAAAAATACAAACCAGACAACAGCGTGTATGGGACACAAAAATCAGTATGGAATGTGTCCTCTTTAATATCTAGTTAAGTGATATTACTAAAGGAACTGAATAAAGTATATCTCTATCGATGACATAAAAATCCAGAACAAAGTGGATACAGAAAGTGGTGCAGAGAGGATGAAGTGACATATGACAAAATAATGTGAATGATCAAACCCACCCAATGGCACAGACGCAGCATGTCCAGCTGTGCTGTCAGTGATCCAAGTTCAGGAATGGACTCAAATTGATAGCATGGTTTGCTGAGGGGTACAGTGAAGCAGATGATTGCTAGCTTTTCTATCCTGGGGGCTAAGATTTTTGAAATCTCTTTGCCTAGTAAACCTCTGAGTGACCAGGAGCTCCGCAGAACATTTCAAGTTAATACTGGGGACGGCAATGACATTCTGATGTAATTGTACTCTCTAAGCCCCAAGATAGGGTCCATGACTGATCACAACAAGCATGATGGCTCTTGGTTGTACATTTGCAATTACCCCTTGGGATCCATCGCTCTCCAGACCTAAATATGAGTCACCCAGAGGATGTCTTTCCAAGGAGTTGGGTGACCTATCAAGGGAAGGGTCACATCTGGGATACCCAGCAATCAGCCATAAGGGGATCTGGAGCTGGGTGAGTGTGGGGACTATAGGGGCATAAGCAGAGGTTGCAGGGGTTGGAACTGAGGAATATATAAAAAAAATAAAATGAGAACAAAGCAGTGCAAGACAACTTATTGTTGTTTAAATTTCAAAAACTAGGACCAGACAAGGAAACTATGACTTAATAGGAAAAGAAGAGTAATGGCCTGGATCCAGAGCCAGGCCCACATCTATGCAACAAGCACTGCACCAGAAACAGCAAGATACACAATTCAGATTTAATGGGGTACAAACATATGCAGACTATATAGATTTCTTTGCAGCCCAACTATATAGTTCAGGTTTCCAGTGCAGTGTTGTGCAACAGATCCTAACCTTAACCCTGTTAATTTGCATTGCAGAAAATTTGTAAACATATACAATGAAACTGATCAGAATAGAGTAGTACAGGTCTGAACCAGTTTTGCAAATGTGTCCCTTGACCAGGATGGTACGCACTAGAATTTACTGCTTTACAGTTGTGCTATGATTGTCACAGACGCTTGGTATAGTCATGTCAGCACAGCTGTCTCTGAATTATTCTCGCTGTGTGGTTGCAATTTTTTAAATCCTAGTTTCATGCCTTTGGAATGATGTAGCTGCATGGTCCACATGCATACAAGAACAACTTTATCTACAGCAATCCTTTTTGAATTGCCATAGTTTGCAGATTTCTCAAGCCACATTGTATAGCTTTGTATTGTTCACAAAGTGCCTTGAAATCAGGAATGTTCAGAGCATTCACTGATAAAGGATAAACCATTTCAGTCCATTTTGCATACTCCAGTTACTTAAATCAATGGATCCTGTATGTGACGTTGATAGGGCCTTAATAAGTCTGGATACCATAAGGCTGCTTAAAATTCAGTGTGAAGTGATACAAAGTAGTGCGCACTAGAAGCAACAGCTCAGAAAAAGACAGGAAAAGACTTTGGGGCTTTTATTTCAGATGATTTTCATGTGGAAAGTTTATGTGAGAAGGTGATAACAAAAGCTTGGGGATCAAGCCATGCATAGTGATAGGACCTGAAAACACATTAGGGGGATATTGTTACTCTGTGCACAAAGATAGTGAGTTTTTGTGCAGTTTTGAAGACTCTTTATCCTCAGGAGTTATTCAGTAAAGAACTACAAAGATTGCTTAAGTTCCATACCACAACCCTCATGAAGAGAAGTGAGAGTTTATTAGAACTCATGCTCACCAAGGAGGAAGGTAGACAGAAGAGAAATACAATAATTCAGGTATTTTAATGGAATCAATAAATTTCATAGAAGAAATGCCTTTTAAAAAAGAAATTCCATGAGTGCTGGATATCTCAAAGCAGGTGTGTGGAAATATTTTCTTTCACTGGAAGATATATGAATACCTGAAATAGACTCCCAGAAAAGGTAATAGATGTAGCAATAGTTTTAAAATTCATAGTGGCACACAGTAAAACAAAGAACAATACTGGAAAGGAAGTTGAGAAATATATTAAACACAAGTTTCATTGTGGTAGGCATGGCACTTAAGTGCTCCTAAGGAGCCCTTACACGCAATCACTTTTTGTTTCTTTTGAAACAAGCAGCAACCACCACATAAGAAACATTTATTAACATTCTCCTGTATATAGAAAAACTCCATGAGCCTTGACCACTATTTATCTTATGCAGTGTACATGATCCAGATGTCTGTCTGCCTGTGTACCTGGCCAACTATCTGGGTGAAGAAATTGTACTTAGAGGACAGGTAATAAAGACTGATGAATTGTCTAGTTTAATTTCATTGGCTATTTAATCTTATTGAAACATTAGACCCATTGTACAGAGGAAGCCCGGACTGATAATCAGACAGTCCCAATAGTAGTAAGAGCAATGGGTCTAATAAAACAAATTTACAGTCATAGTACCTTCATACGAATTACAGGACTCTGTTTTGGGCATATTGCAGGTGCTAAGAAGAGCACTTCTGGCTAACATCAAAGACTGAAACTGTACTAACGCCATGAAATCATGAATCATTGAAAGAGTATAATTATAGGCACACACACGCATGCACACATTTGTAAAACAGGGAAGGAAAACTGACCAATCAGATTGCCAGTTACCTGTATGCCAACTGTGTTGCATGCATGTTTATGGGTATATATTTTTTTGTATGCGTGTATATATACAGAGAGAGGTGGATAGATAGATAAATATATAGTTTTTCATATTAATTTGTCTAATGGCTACTTGTTCAAATACATTTTGCAGTCAGTAAAGAATCTGAAAAATTACAGTTTGAAGAGTAAGTAGCAAACCAAAACTTTTGCAAAATTCCTCAGCACTAGAGATAGAGGACCCCCCCCCCTTTCCCCAGCATTGTGGGATCTCAGAGTTGGTATATTTAAGTTAGCTAGGGTGTGGAGGACAAAATAAAATTGCTTTTGTTTTTTCTTTTATTTGGTTAGTTCATTTTCCTAACAGTTTTGTTCAATAAAATGAACTTTAGACAAGTTGCTTTTTCAGCAATTTGTCATGTGCGTATTTATAACTATATATATATATATATATATATATATATATATATATATATATATATATATATATATATATATATATATATATATATATATATATATATATATTTTTTTTTTTATATATATAAAAATGCATGTATATACATATATATACATGCAGGTGTAATTCAAGTGGCCTTACTGTCAAAAGTTTGAAAGTTTGAATTGCCAGCAAAAGAACTTGAAAATCAACTTTTAGAACATTGCCAGTATTTGGATGTGTGAGAATGCAGTACTTTGGGACCAAGAACTTGCCCTTTCTTTGCTGTAGTGCAGTCTTGGAGTTTGTATATATAGTTAGCAGGGGGTGTGGGGAGCCTCCCCTGGAAAAATGTTTTATTTTTATTTATTTATTTATTTATTTATTTATTTATTTATTTATTTGCTTGATGTTGTGATTTGATCACTTGTTTGGGATATCTAACTGTTCAAACTTTTTTTCATGGTTCAGTCACTTGACATATGTGTGTGTGTGTGTATGTGTGTGCGTCTGTGTGTGTGTACATATCTAAACCAAAAGGTATAAATGTCACGCAGACAAACCATATATTAAAAACTCCAAGAAAGACCATCTAGGTTAATGTCTTCACTGTGTAAATACCTAAAATCTCCTATAGCAAAGCCCCCCACCTTGGTGAGTTTAAAATAATGTAAGATCGCTCTGGTGGTCAAGTAGTTTTTTCCCTGAGAAATCTGTTAGATGATGTAATGCTTCGCTGAAATGGTATTTGATGCTTTAAGTTCAATGAATAGGGATTTGGTGAATTGGGGCATTGATGAAATGATATAGACCCATGCAAATGGCCCCTTAAGGACATACCAATGTTCACCTACATGGCTTCTGAATGCCCATAACTTTTCACTTTTCTTTTACTATCTTAAAAAATATAAAATATAACCTTGGAGAAATAAGAGAAGCCCATTTTATAAGTACACAAATGCATGTTGATGTATGCTGGTACAGATATTATTGTATGCACTGGGATTGTAAGGAATTGTCTCTCTCGCTTAATCAGAGGTGATCTCTGTCTGACTTACAAAGCCATGTCCAACTCAGAATTGATGGACATGCTCCACCTAAAGAAATCCAAGTCACTGCGAGCCACGAGCTCTAGTGAGCTAAACCTTGCCACAACAATAAATAGAACATGCTGGAGGGATAGATTCCTGTCACAGAGACTCCCCATGCTTTGGAACAAAATTCCAAATTACATCAGGCAGAGCCCCTCACTAACACTCTTCAAGAGAAACCTTGACGAGTGGATGGTTAACAGAAAATACACCCCTGGGATCACTTCATTGGCTCTGCTTGACAGAGGATCAGTTAATTAATTAATGGGGTGGCGAAAGCCGACACACTCTGGCTAGGCTTATAAATGCCCTCGGGCAGATAGCCTAGTACCTACCTATGAACCTATGTACCTATGAACAGATCTGACCAACTTTATTAACTGCATACTACAGTTCAAAAAACAGCAAAACATAATGCTTATTCGAACATGGCTTTTGTCAGTATTTATTCTTTTGACTGAGTTACATGAAATTAGTGTTCTTGTGAGACTAATGAAAAACACATAGTAGCCACTACTTTATGACTTATGAGACCACATGTTGTGTGCAATAGAAGCTAATTCAGATGTGAGTTTGTTACTTAGTGTCTTGCGACACATTTTTCAGACTGTATAACAAAGATTAAGATGACCCTTTCCTGTTCACAACATATTACAAGACCCCTGTGATCTTACAGATTACATGCTTGGTACAGTTACTCCTCAAGTCAATATTTTGTATTGGCTAAGTCAAGTTTAAAAGTGATTATCTATAAGCAGCAAATCTAATACATTTCCAAAATAGTAAACATACAAAAGTATACTTTATCTTAAATGCACATTTAAACATTCTGGTTTGTTAGGCTATAGTTACGTTAAATAGCTCACTTTTAGTTTTACCAGCATGCTTTCCTACTGGTTAGTCTATCGAAATCAAAGGTACAATTAGACAACAGCCATTCAGACTCCCAGAACAAATATATTAGGTCTTAAACAAAGATCTAAGCAGACTATACAAGGTAAGATGAATGCCAGCCTTGAAAAGCAAGCAATTAGTTTCCAACAGAATAACAAGTGGGGGAAAACTTCCTCATTGCTATAGACTAATGAATGAACTGTAAACATGATTACATACATCACTTCTTTATTAAATACATAGCTCATAAAACAAAATGTAGTTTTCATTGTCTGAACAGCTTACTTAATTTACAATAATGATACAGGCATCTGATTGAATGTGTTAATATCTGTATTATGCTGTATTATGCAATTACTCTACATTCAATTTGTTACATATGTAGAACACCAAGAGCCTGTAACTGCTAATTTATAGAACCATCACACACAAATACACACACATCAAAAATAAAGGACTTGATTCTAAGAAGACCATTTCCAATACACAGTGGAACACCTGAAATGTTAATTACTAAGTAAGGCATAACTACTGGCTTTATAACATGCAAGGTAAGGAAATATTCACTCAGAGCAAAACTGCATCTCAGTCATACTCAAGTTCAGGTTGTCACCCTCACCCCCACCCCCAAACAAACATATTCAAGAGATCATATATGTCAGTGGTGTGTAGGTTTGAAAACAACAAGTGTTCATCCAAATATTACCTATATATACATACATATATGGTCTAATGGTCTGACCAAAGTACTGTATGCTGCTACTGTTCTGACTGGTTCTCGCTCTCTTTATCCCAGTGCACTAAGTGCTGAAAAGAGCGAGAACCAATCAGTAGTCATCCAGCCATGCACGTCACCTACATGACTGCGGATGTGGCAGTCCGATCTCGATCCCGTTTACTGCGGTCACAAACCACATAGACTTCTGGGCATCAAACACTGATGCCTTCTCTTCTTAATCCAGACTGCTTTTACAGCAGTCCTGATTTACAGAAACTAGTTTATTATTTTTTTAAACCTGGAACTCGCCAAGCATGTGCAGTTCGAGTTCTAGAACTTTAAGGGAGTGTCAGCGAGCCGGTCAGACACACAACTAAGTAATGCAAAATACAAAAAATAAATATTTTACTTTATTTTTTTAAATGTTCTTCCTACAGCTGGGGGAGCTGCAGTCCTGCAGTCCAATAGCATGAGCCGCCACTGGATGGCTTGTAAATGGGAAGGTTCTGAGGAAAAAAATGACACAACCATAGAGTATTATGAGTGGGTCGCTGATCATAGCCAGCTTGTTATGTATTTGAGAGAATTGATGCCAAGAAATTCACTTCCAGAGCAAAGCTCAAGAGGTGATTCTTGGCATCCATTTCAAGAACACATAATAAAGGGTTATGGTTGGAGTCTTGATCATAATACTTTGTAGTGTATGGAGCTTTATCTGCTTTGTGTACTACTAGTTACAAAAAAAATGCTAAGTGTGTTGCCAGCTTTCAAAGGCAGAAGCACTTAGTGAGAACTGTAAGAAAGACAGTGTAAGAGATTCTGTTACATTAGAAAAAGTCAGGGACGCATTACCAATATAGACAGTAGGCAGAAATAAATCAGTTTTTTATTTCGCCATTGTCATTTTCTGGGCGATACATGGCAGGTTTAACTGCCTGGAACAATACCTGATCTTAAGAACTGAAGCAGGGTGTGCTTACAATTGTAAGATCAGGCCTCAAGCTACAGAAGTGCTTAACTGATTTGTCTTTTTCTGGATATTGTAGTGTAATCACTGTGCTCTGTTCACTACATTGCAGTGGAGATATTAACTATTCTTTGCCACTTATGAATATTTTTCTATTTACATTATTATTTGTATAACTGAGTCAGTTATATACTCTTGAGGGGGCATAATGGGAAACATCACGGTAGGAGGCAAAATAATACACTGATATTGTCTATATAATACACTGCACTGGAGATATTGCTAGGCATTTTTATAGCATTATGACAAAATGTAGTATTTCCATGTTTTCATTATCATTGTCGAATCCAAGTAACTTATAAACTATTGTGTGGTATTCGATGAAGTCTTAGATGATGCGTGAAGATGGAACAGATACTTTTTCTGTAAGTTGAACAACCTGAGATATACTGAGCTTTATTTGCACTATTAATTATGGATATAGGCAGTATTTTTATATTTGTGGAAATATCTCAAAAAATTAGAAGCCAGAAAAACAATACCTGCCATAATATGAACATATACATTAGACTGAACAAATATGTTGATTAAGTGTGCCTAAGCCACATGGACTCCAAGATATGTATAGTTGTTTATATGAAGATTTAGAAAAAAAGATGTCCTTTTTTGCATTATAGTATATTACTATATTGATGTAAAGACATTTAATGCATTGATTTATCATTGTAAAGAAGAGTTCTTAGTGAACAATACTGATGTTTGTGCTTTCTAAATGGCATGTACTATTTAGCAGATATGTTTTTTTTTTTTTAAAGTTATCTTTAATTTAAGTAGAGAGCTAGAGGGGTGAAATTCCATAGGTCTAGATTATGTTATCGAAAAGGCTTTCCATCGAACACCTTTTTATCGACCCTTAAAAAGTGAACTGCCATTTCAGCAAACGGCTACATCAGTGATTTTTTTACCCTGGGGTAAAACATTGCTTGGCCATCCTAGTGAATTTTGCCTATTTTCCACTGTAGTGTGATCTCAGAGTTGATATATTTAGTTAGGGGGGTATGTGGGGGGCACAGACCTCCCACTTTGTAATGTTTGAAGTGATGTGTCATTTTTCCTAGGGCAAACAATTTTTTTCCCTTGAAGAAAAATTGCTGATGTGGCCATTCGCTTATTTGCCAGTTCACTTTTTATGGGTCGATGAAAAGGCGTTTGATGGAATGCCTTTTTGATAGCATAATATAGACCCAAATTCCACAGCTACTAGGTAAGAATGAGTTAATCATTTTTGTGGAAGTGGTGGTCAAATGAATTATCTTATAAAATGTGTAAAAAGATGTGCATTCAAAGAATTTGAATGCTGTTGAACTAAAATATGAAAGTAAATTATTTCAGGCAAATTTAATGTGAAAAGAATTGATGCAATTAAGTCTGAGACTGATTTGAATCAATGAAGCATAAGTACAAGTTAGACTGTTGCAAAGAAATACTGAAAATTATTAAATAAAATCTTGAATTTAAATCAGACACTGGTATACATTGTAATAGCATGCCTGAAGATACTTTTGAGTAAGTGAGGCACAGAAAAGGGACATATGTACACATTGCTAATACATTCAGGACAACAAGTAAAGTCATTAGATCAAAAAACTGCTGACATGTGAATATAAACATAAGAAGAGAAAGATGTTTCAAACTGTAGTATTAAACCAACATATTATCCTAATATTCTGGTTTGTCTGGGTTGTGAGTTTCCTAGCCTTGGTAAAATGAATTCACAGTGCGGGAGCAGCGAATTTGTTCCTGTATGCATGCAGAACAGTTGCACACCAGCAAGTATATCTTAAATGCATGTCATAAATATGGCAATGACATCATCAAGACCATGGTAATTTATGAATATGTTTAGGATATTTGTCAGGAGACTATCAAATAGACATAAATCCTGAAGTTATGTCAGTGATGCATGTTTAAAGCAATGTATGAGGAGCTCTCATGAGTAGAAGTCAAAGTCATCTGCAAGCTGATCACATCAGGTCACATGGCGTACCTCTAAAGACCCACATTCCCACCAAACCTTCCGGCAACTTAGAAGTGAAACTAAAAGAATGATCTTAAATGATAAAAAAAACTTCTTCCTCCACCTCCAACACAAACACCTTAATAATCCACAAAAATTCTGGGCAGGCATAAACAAGCTCCTGCACCCAGGCCAGGCAACCACCCCCACTCCAACAACTTGCAAACAACAGTGCCCTGTAAACATTGCTAACACATTCAATAGTTTCTTCACAGAAACTATACAATCCCTGGCCACACAATTCAAACAAACAACCAGCCCACTCCACTACCCATGCCAGCAGAATACTACAACTACAACAGATCATCTATTTACCTTTGATCCAGTACCCATATCCTCTGTAACATCTCTTCTTAAAAAACTAAAACCCACTAAGCTAGCAGCTGACCTTCTCCCAGCTGAGTTTCTGCAAAAAGCAGCTGAGGCCATTTCCTATCCCGTCTCCATAATCATAAACCGTACCTTGTCAGAAGCCTTCATCCCCTCCATATGGAAAATGTCCCACATTATTCCTCTCCATAAAGGTGGTAGCTCACTAGAGCTAACCAACTACAGACCTATAGCTATACTCTCACCCCTGGCCAAAATTATGGAAAAGTGTGTCCACAAACAACTGATGGAACACCTCACCAAAAATAAAATTCTAGCCAACTCCCAACACGGCTTCAGGCCAAATCACAGTACCACATCAGCCCTAATATCCTTTTTATAATACCATCAATAACTTCAGAAACAATAATAAACTATCATCTGCTCTTTTCTTAGACCTCTCCAAGGCCTTTGATATGGTGAACCACATTCAACTCCTCCATACATTAAAAAAACTATCACTCAGCAATTCCACGCTGAAATGGTTCCAATCCTACCTGTCCAATAGGCAACAGGCTGTTCTATGGCAGGACAAATTATCCACATGCCTACCTGTTACACTTGGAGTTCCCCAAGGATCTATTCTTGGCCCTCTTCTCTTCACCATCTTTGTTAATGACCTGCCCACAATCACCCCCCCCATGCCACATGCATTCAATATGCAGATGATTCGACTATCATCAGCACTGCCTCCAACCTGGCAGACTTCACTGCTTCAACCCAAGACACCTTCAACCTAATAGAAAAATGGTTCTCAAGTCGTCAACTAGTTCTCAACCCCAACAAAACTAAACTACTTACTTTCTCACCCACTAACAAGACTCTTCCCCCCACCTTCTCTATTACATCCTCCAATGGAATCACTATATCACCAGAAGCTCACACAAAGCTATTAGGTGTTACCATTGATAACTCCCTTAAATTTGACACCCATTTCAATCTAACCATCAAAACCATCAATAAAAAGTTTGGCTCTCTCTATAAAGTAAAACACTTTCTCACTCCTCACGCTAAAATTACAATTGCCAGCACACACCTACTATCAACTCTTTTCTATGCCTCCCCACTTTTTACAAACCTAAACAAGACAACCCTTAACAAACTTGCTTCTTGTTACAATCACATAGCTAGATTTGCCACAAATTCCACCTTTAGAACGCACCACTGCACTAACTTGAAGCAACTAGGGTGGTTAGAGTTTTCCAGCCAACTCCATTTCAACAACTCAAAACGGCTCACCAGATACTGTATCACCCAGAGAAAACACCAGCTCTGAAAAACATCATTCACCCCTATATTAACCTGCAATCTTTACGCTCCTCCAATAAGATCTTAGCTCAAACTACCAAAGCTAATAATTCTGCTGGGGATTCTCTATTCTCAAACTTTGTAGGTAAAATGTGGAACTCCCTACCGACCATGCTCACCTCAGAACCTTCACTCCTACAATTCAAAAAAAAGCTTAAACCCCATCTCAATACTCTCTGGCAATGTCCCTGTTCCAAACCTGATTAACCACTATCATTTACCCTTCTCTTACCTCACTATCCTTAACCGCTTTTTAACAAGGCGCCTCACCTTTGTAACTGACCTATGTTTTTTTTTTTATATGCTGCTGTTATTTTTTTCCCAAGATGTGATGTATCTTTATATTGTATTTAGAACTCAACTATCTTCCTTTTTTTGCATTAACAATGTTCATATGTCTGTTATGTACCTGGAGCTTTTCTCCCCGGGCCTCCGCTGAAAATGGACATGTATCCAGTTGGACTCTCCCGGTATACAAATGTAAAATAAATAAATAAATAAATAAATAAATAAACTTATAACTGTAATAATATGTTCAAAATTATAAATAGGACAACATTTATATTTGTTTTAATCTGCAAGACCTAAATAGTAGTACAAATGCCATTTCAGGTCTCCCCTGAAAAGCGGTCATTATGGGAATTCATTAATTCAACAAAATGATCAATACAATTACAAAAAATCAAAACAGTATGGAAAGATGCTTTTTATGGAGAGAAGTTTTTTCCTAGGCTTAATACTCAACATTGACAAAATAATATTTTCCAATAAGCGTAGAAGACAAATCTTTAGCAGAATACATGAACCATATTTGGAAACAGTAAAGTGAATAGAAATACCAAGAGCTATACTGTTTTGGTAGTCAGGAATACTGAATCAATTCAAAAGTAATCCAGAAACAAAAACCTTAATTGACTTAACTGTGTGATATTCCTGGAACTGAATAGAATTTTCATCCATGGAGTTGAGTAGACACAAATTTCTTTCAATTTAAAGAAGCCATGCATCTTATATTTGTAGAGTATTATTCCAGTTGCCATAAAATAATCAAACTGATGGCCACATGACAAGTGCCAAATATGTTTAGTAAAATGAATTATATATTCTCAAATCAGGATATCCATGATTTTATCATAGCTGATAATGTCCCAGAATGCAAAGCTGGTAATTCAGAAGTCTGGTACACCAAACACAGAATATCCGATCTGCATTATTCTCAGTCATCTGGAGCTATAAGGAGAACTGTTGATAGAGTGAAACATTTACTAACAAAGAGTGATAACAAGAGTTATGAGGAGTATCGACTCACGACTGTGAAATATAAGTATAATCCCTTAATTACAGGGATTCAGTCTTTAACCAAATCAGTTGTCAATGCGCTGAGCTAATGGTTGAAAAGCAAATTACCTCCTTCGTGTACATTATTACTGCCTGAAATTCAATATAAAATAAAGGAAATGCTAGACAATAAATAGAATCAAAAGAAATAGTGGTAGAATAGAGGTGTAGGTGACTACTGTTTTTACAAGCTGAAGACAAACAGGGACACAAAAGTATTGGCAAAGTTGGCAGCCTGAATCTAATCTACTGACCAAGCATGAGAACCAAAGTCCTCCATTAAATGTGAGAAACTGAAATGCTATATAAAAGGAAATTTTATAAGACAGCTATGCCAAAGTACACTGCAGAAGGACAACAAGAGTTGTCAGAACTCAGCAGTTTAAGGAAAATAGAGACTGAGAAAGGTAATAATTAAGAGTTGCACAGAATTGCCAATTTAGTTGTACCTCGAAAAAACGTTGCAGTACAGCAAGAATTGCCCTAGAAGAAATATCAGATCTCAACAGTAAAAGCCATACTAAGTACTCTAAATATGGAAGGCCAGTAAGAAGAAAACAGGCAGATACATGGATACATGGACACATCTGATCATCATACCAAGAACTGAAAAGTTTAATTAAAAAATCTGAACAAAACCCTGATTTTGATTTAAAAAAATTCCAATTACGTGTTTAAAGTTAAATGTAATTTAGGAACAGTAGCATAATGAGGGTGGGGTGAAGGGGCAATTGCCCAGGCACAAAGTGCTATAGGGTGCTATTAAAAGTTCCTACAGCAGCCAACATGGTCTTTCCGAAATACTGAAATGTCCTTCACTGGGAGAGCTGGGGAGTACATGGATTAGCAGATGTGGAAGCCAATGTATCAATTCACCAGTTGGCTTTCTACAGTAAGCTGAAATCTTATTTTATTTTTCTTATGTATTTAGACTGCACTGGGCACTAGATGAGTTAGCTATGGCTCTGTCTGGAAACGATGTAACATGCAGGCTACTTCACAGAATGTATGTAAAATAGCCAATAAATACATACATACATATATATATATATATATATATATATATATGTGTGTGTGTGTGTGTGTGTGTGTGCGTGCGTGCGTGCGTGTGTGTGTGTGTGTGTGTGTGTGTGTTTATAGATAGATAGATATAGATATATTTGTAATTTTTTAATATAGTGACATCAAAATACAGGAAGTACATATCACGTTATACATGTCTTTCTAGAAAGAGTCAGAAAAGTCATCTTACAGGCCGGAAGTGCATCACAATGGCAGTTTTGTTTTCTGAGCATCCTGATTTCTGATGAAGATTCATGCATTATCTACACATGCTCGCGCATGTAAATATACACATGTAAAGATGGTCACAGAGACACAAATATACACATAAATACACACATAAATACATATATCAACACACACACACACACACACACACACACACACACACACACACACACACACACACACACACACACACACACAAACACACAGACACACACACACGGTAAAATTAATAGGCAAATGGAAACAAACCAGAAGAGAATAAATAACACATAACAGCTACTTTTGCATACCAGTAATATATTTGTCTGTTTGTGCTGTTACCAATTAAAACTGAAACTCTCACTTTAAGGTAAAGAACATCATTCTGTTTCCAGCTTTGTGTAGTGAGCATTCGTTTTCCTTTCTTATGCATGCTACTTCTGTCACTCAGCAGTCAGTGCATCTTTCTGTAGCATCAGATCACACAGGATGTTGTTGCTATAGCAACGGCCCAAACAAGGTATGTAAAATACATGACTAGGTATATTTCAGCCCAGAGAGTTTCCAACCTTGTAGCACATCAGAAAAACAGCAATGCACTTGCAAGTACACCACACAGACACACAGATACACACACTCATATATACACACACACACACACACACACACACACACACACACACACACACACACACACACACACACACACACACACACAATGATAATACTACTTGGACCTGCCTCATCTGTCATGAAAATAATTTCTGACACACAAATGTGATTCACATCAAAAAGGACCCATATGCAGTGGAAGAAAGGGCTTCTATTAATGTGGTCTTGTTTAAAAGGCTTTCTTCAGATTGCTCAGCAGGTGTACCCCACCATGATCCTCTGGTGGGTACAGATATCAGAAATGTTTTCTGAAAGTGAGGCACAATGTCAGGGTGTACTGCTTCATAGTATTGGCACCAAATGAGGATAACTAGCTGTCCATTTGCCTGCACTAATATCCATTGCAGTGGCAAGGAGTTACTCCCATTTACTAAAGACTGCAATGGACAGACATGGTCTTCAGTGGCATTATCTTACCCACACACTAGGTCAAGATATGGGTAGAAAACTAGAGAGAGTTTATCTGCACTGGACTGCACGTATGATTGTTTTATTCATTCATTGACTGGGTACCTTCATTAGGCAAAAGTGCCTCTTTGTAAAGGTGAGCTGAGTAATCTGTCCTAATTACATGGCTTCCACAGGGCATATGGTATGGAAATAGAGACCAGTGGAATCAAACCCAAGAATCAAAGAAGAAGCACATGTAGAACTCAAGGCCCTAACCCTGCCACACTGTCAGATGTAATGTCAAGGAAACTGATAATGCTGATATTCTTAGAAGCTTTCACATATGAATTCATGTGTACTGCTATAATGTTTTTGTTACTCATCCTTAGCAGGAAAGGGCTGTCTGAGATTAGTGGGTATAATCTGTCAGGTGACTGCAGTATTGCGAGACCAGTTATCATTATTAACATTATTATTAGTATTATTAGTATTATTATGTTCATTTCCTGCCCAATCCAACTTGCTATTTCCAATTGCATATCACTACCAGGGACACAGTATGACCAAGCCAAGAAACATATAGAACTTAGGTATGGAAGTTCTGGCCTGTCAGAGCATACATAACAGGATTTACAGGCAGCAGCCTTATAAATATAAACGATTTCCAAAGGTAATGCAAACACCAAGGTTATATGTTAATAGCATGTTGCACAGGCAAAAGTATCCAGGAAGTTGTGTGAAAGTGACCAGTTACACCCAGAAAATAGCAGTTGTTACTTAGCTATCAGTCCCATTAAGGCCAAAGGGATCTCCAGAATAAGACAGAAAAGCTCTGCCAGTGCTGAAACTTCAAACTGTCGTTTTATTTATTATTAATAAAATGTGTAGTCACTCTAATATTATGGACACAAGACTTTGTTTAAAGCTGAATACAGATAATGGTCTAAGTATCCACTTATGCAGTTCTGATGACCCATAAAATATGGTGAAACATTCTAAGTTTACAAATAGTGAGGGCTTGCCTAGATTTTGTAGTGCCTTCTGTGTGGAGTCTGCATGTCCTCCCTGCGGTTGGGTGGGTGTTCGAAAGACATGCGTAAATGGGCGTGCCTTCGTTGAAGGTTGAACGTCGACCTGACACCTCGGCATTTGTGAAAGTCTACTGCCAATCATTAGTGGACCAAAGTTCCACTGTGGCGACCCCTAACTGGGAAAAGCCGAAAGACAAACAAACTTGTTTTGCTCAGTTTTAAGCTGTTTTTTTTTCCCTTTTTTTTTCATCTGCATTTTACAATTATAAACCCAAAACTGTCTTATAACTTTGAAATAAGCAAATAAGCTTAACAAAACATGATCTAGACTTCCAGAAGAGTGATGGGTACAGCATATATACTCCACATTCCACGTACCTACTTTTTCAGTCATGTTTCTCTCAAAGAAAAAAAATGACCACAGCAAGTCTTCGGGTGCTTATTGATAGCTATTTCAGGTCCAGTAACAGTGGACAATGACTCACATGAGTCTTGGACAGTTCCAGTAATTCCTGTCCCTTCTGTTTCTGATTAATAATGTGCCTTGGAAACTCAGGCAAAAGAGGTGTAAATGGCAGACAAGGGAGCAGAGGGGTGAGTGGCAGTGGCAGCCAAAACAAGTGGCTGCAGGATTGAAAAAGAGAGAGAGGGAGAGACAGGTTATATGACTTAAGATAAGGTGATCTGTTACGTGCTTAGGAAATGATGAACAGAAATCAGTTGGTCAAAAAAGGCAAACATGACAGTTGTGTGCTACAAGTGCGGATGTTCCTCAGAAGAATACAGGAAACCACAAGGAGGGGCCACTAACGTACTATAACTGAGTAGACATCAAATATAGAGGAAGCTTCCTGCCAAGCAACAACTGATTTTACTTCTCTGTCTCTTTCTATCCTTCTTTCATTTCCTGCAATAGTTTATGCACATACACACACACACACACACACACACACACACACACACAGTGGCCAAACGGTTTCTGTAATTTTAGGGCACTATTGCCTAAACACCACAAGACGGTGTTTCCTTAGGTTGAGTTTTTAAAGTGTGTGTGTGTGTGTGTGTGTGTGTGTGTGTGTGTGTGTGTGTGTGTGTGTGTGTGTGTGTGTGTGTGTATGTGTGTGTGTGCGTGTGTGTGTGAGTAAGTGAGTGTATTAGGGCCAAATAAATGATGCAGGATCTATGCCTATGTAGATTGTATACTACCTGCCCTTAGAATCATTTCAGGACAAAAATACTATAAATATTATAAAGACAAAAAAGGTAAGAGTTTGTGAAGTTAAAGCAAGACCTCAAAGTGGTTCACAACATTGAATCACATATGCTTTGGATCTGTTACCCACCCTTCCTCCTTAGAAGTTAGTGTGACTTTCACGATAACGCATTTAGCTCTGAACTAGGATTGTGTTCATGTTGCACTGGCTTGCAAGAACAGCTCGAATGCAGATGTCTTATTTTCTGGATACACAGTACTTAAGGTTATATATTGTACAGTATCCATAAAGGAGCAGAAGACATCAGTCATAGTTCACAAAAAGAAATGTATGTTTCCCAGTACCAGGCTTAATATTTCCTATTATATAAACACACAAAGTAGTTATTCATGTCATTTCAGACTGTGCCTGTGTGTGTGTGTGTGTGTGTGTGTGTGTGTGTGTGTGTGTGTGTGTGTGTGTGTGTGTGTGTGTGTGTGTGTGTGTGGGTGTGTGTGAACCTATAGGCAGACTGTCACCACACATTCAGTCACCTCGGTAACAGTATAGATGTTTAATGTACATAATTCACTTCAGGATATACTCCATAAAAAGTTCTGCATAAATCTAAACGTATTTGCTTCCCCATAGTCGTCTTGCCAGTAACATTTTCTTCCATAGGTTCACAGGTAAGTGCTATGCTAGCTCCCTTACATGCCATTTTAATCCTAGGCAATTTCTTTTTTTTATGATCGAATTAACCTATCCCATTTTGTTATAATGTGGCTTACCCATCCCACGGGTGATAATTATATATTACCTCCAATAAAAATAACGGGGATTATACCACAGGAAATTTGACGGGTCCCTAGCAGGGACAAAGCATTTAGAAGCTGCCGCTGTTCATTAGTAGTGCAGGGGCAGTCCTGGGGTAAATTTTCTGTTTCCCATCCAAAGATCTAGGCTGTGCTTGAATATGCATGGGGTGAACTTTGTTTATGTGGACAGGGAGCCTGTTCCACAGTAGCGGTATCCTCTGAGAGATATGCCTATCCCTCCAAGCCATTCTGTTGATGTTGCAGAAGAGGTTTAGATCCCTAGACTGAGTATTTCTGATGCCATTTGACTTGCTGATGTGCAGTGAATCCATCAGTATTGGGTCAGAGGATGCCTTGTATACTGGACACAGGTCACCTCATAGCATTTGTTATGGGATCAAGTAGGATACTGAGTACAGTGACAGGACTTTAAGTCGGTCCATGTAGGGCATGTTGTTTAGGTCTTGTATCCTTTTAGTAAAGTATCTCTGTGGGCATTTCAGTTGTTGCATGTGCCTGGACAAATACTCGACAAAGGGGACATTATATTCAATGATTGGCCTAATGATGGCTGTGTAAATGGGGACAATGACATCCATATATCTAGACACAATCCCTTTATTTATCAGCTGTGCAATATAGAAGGACTTTCTTACAACAATAGACACATGTTGGTAAAAAGTTAGATTACTGTCCTCATAAGTTCCCAAATCCGAAAACAACTGGGTTAAGTCTTAGGGGTAGATTGTTAATGTGGTAGTTCCAAGGAGTATATAACTTCCCAAAGCATACAATAATGCAGTTTTGGCATTTGGTTTCAGCCCATGATCTTTGCACCAGTTATTTAATTGAGATAAACCTTCCTGCATGATGGTTAAGTCATTTGGGAGTCGCTGACTGCTCCTACCTGCAGTCATCTGCAAACTTAGTCAGTTAGAGCCTTGGTATTGACTTTTACTTCAGAAAACTAGATGCCAAACAGGAGAGCTCCCAGCACAGAATGCTGGGAGGACTTCTCTGGTGACTTTGTGGAGATAGCTTCCTCTATTTTGAGTATCTGTTTCCTATCTGTGAGCCAGCTAGCAATCCAGCTTTCCTAGCTCGCAACTACATTTTTAACAGTAGGTATAGGTGTCTTCATTTGCACATTTTTATTGCAAAAGATATGATTGACTCATCAACTAATTGTTGTCACTGAAACAGCAAAAGTACACTGCAGTGGATTCCCCACCCTCACAATGCAGACAAAAAGTGAAAACATGGCAGACCTTCTGTCTTCATTTTCCTCTTACACTGCACCCGTCAATGTACTTCTTTATCAAACAGAATAAATAGTATTACTGGTGATGACTCTGAAGCCATGTGGATAGATGGGAGGTTGGCATAATGGTTAAGGTGCTTACCTTACAGACACAAAGTGCAGGGTTTGTTGCATAAAATGGCCCCAAGGGCATCTATGAAGCTCAGATGCTATATTATAGGTATGTAAACCCATAGCTGCCACTTTAGCATGCACTGCTTCGTACTGAATATATATGTATATCAATATGTGTGTGTGCAAATATGTGCATATATAACTGTGTATGTGTGAATTGGTAAGTGCATGTGTATTATGCATGTATGATGTATTTAGACTAATAAATGTGGTCCACACAGCCTAGAAACAGAAACCCATGCTACCAATGCTGAAAACCAGCACTTTGCATTGTGGAGCCAAGTAATGTTGCCATGGTGACCATTGCTGCAAGGGACAGCAAATAAATGATCTAACCACAAGTAGTAGACTGGATAGGTGCAAACATTACTAGTGAAAGGCAGAATGTAGGCACATAGCCAGTAACAGGAAACACATACAGAAAGAAACAACACAACAACAGATAATATGTGTGACACATGACCAATTTGAGATAGCAACAGCAACAAAACAGGTAGCATATGTGTGGCTCATGACTCATGCAGTGCAGTAGCACAGCAGATAATATATATGTGCCACATGATCCATGTGGGACATAATACAACTACAAATATATATATATATATATATATATATATATATATATATATATATATATATATATATATATTATATTTAATTATATTCTACCAAAATATCACAGAACTACCCATATGACTTATTTCACTATTAAAAAGAATTTTAATAATTTCCACAAAAATCTATAAATTTCTATACTATAACCAACATCACCTCCTCCTACACGGTGATATTCATCCAAACCCTGGCCCCAATAATGACAAAATCAATACCCTTGATAATGCAACTTTACCCAACACTCCTACAATAGCTAAAGGACTTAGCTCCCTCCTAATAGCTCACCTGAATATTAGAAGTGTTAACAATAAAATTTCCCACCTACATGCACTCCTTGATTTGCACTCATTTGATATTCTATGTCTCACAGAAACCTGGCTAAAACCATCTACTGTAAACCATGAAATTACCCCCCCCCCCAGGATATAATATCCTTAGACATGACCGTATAAACAAAAAAGGTGGAGGTATAGCCATTGTCTACAAATCTAATCTCCAGGTTTCCCCCTGTAATGTGCTTCCATCATTAGACAGCAAATCTGAAGCACTGTCTATCAAACTCCAAATCAACAACTCCAAATCTATCTACCTAATTTGTATGTATCTACCCCCTGGTAACAAAACTAATACTCTTGAAAACATACTTAGTTACCTATCTAACCAACTACCCCAGGAGATCATTGTACTGGGTGACTTCAACATAGACTGGTTCACCTGCAGTACCCAGAACCCTACTAACCACATTAATCTCTTTGGATTATCTGAATTAATAACTGCTCCCACTAGAATCCACAAACCTAGCAGGAAAGAAACTACTCTTGACTGGATCCTTATCAACTACCACCCTAATACTTATACTCCAGGTACCCTCCCTGATAACATCAGCAACCATATGTTTACCTATATTACTAGACAAAAACTTCAGATTTCAACAACTCATAATCTCAAAACTTCCCGCTCAAAAAAAAAAACTTTAACCCAGATAGCTTCCTAAATGAATTGCTAGCATGTACCTGGTCACCCCTAACCCATCTTGAACTTGATGAGGCTGTTACCTACTTCAACACTAACTTTCTTCAAATTCTGGACTACCATGCACCTTATCGCTCTATGAGAATAAGAACAGTAACTGCTCCATGGCTCACTAAACAAACAAAGCAAAATGCTCCTCAGAAATAAAATCTGGGCCAAATGGAGAGCTACCAAATGTCCATCTGATCACCTCCTCTTTAAACAGTTAAGAAATTCTACCAAAAAAGACACTCTTAAGGACAAAAAAGACTACTACCTTCACCTCCAACAATCCAGTGAACATACCCCACAAAAATTTTGGTCAGGGATAAACAAACATCTTCAGCCAGGACACCCTACTACTCCTGTCCCATCAGGTATCAACCATAATAATTCCAACCAAATCCCTGATGCCTTTAACAACTACTTTACTGAAGCCATACAAACCCTAGTCAATTCTTTACCTCCCTCTTCTACTTCCCTACCAAATACTTCCAATTCTTCAACTCCTACCTTTCACCTACAACCTGTTAGTACATCTCTTATCTATAAGCTACTTAAAAACTGAAACCTTGTACCCGATCAGCTGACCGTCTCCCATCAGAATACCTACAAATTGCCACAAAAGCTATATGCTACCCCATATCTATCCTTATTAATAGAACTATTTGTGAAGGTAAAATTCCTACCATCTGGAAAGTATCCCATATCATCCCTCTTCATAAAGGTGGATCCTCTACTGAGCTCTCTTTCGACCTATTGCCTTACTCTCCCCATTATCTAAAATAATGGGAAAAATGTATTCACAAACAACTACTTAACCACCTACTAAAAAATAACCTACTAGCAAACTGCCAACATGGCTTTAGACCGTTCCACAGTACTACAACTGCCCTTCTATCCTTCACTAACTCTATAAATAAAAATAGGAACAATAACTCCTTCTCCTCTGCACTATTTATTGACTTGTCAAAAGCCTTTGACATGGTCAACCATAACTTACTTCTAAACAAGCTAAATTCCTATTCTCTTAATCCACAAGCATTACAATGGTTTAAGAGTTACCTTCAAAATAGACAACAAGCAGTACTATGGAATAACAATCTATCATCATTACTTCCTGTAAATATTGGAGTCCCACAAGGCTCTTTCTTAGGTCTCCTTCTTTTTTCCTTATTTATCAATGACCTACACTTGAACACACCCCAAGCCACCTGCATTCAGTATGCAGATGACTCAACCTTAATCAGTACTGCTAAAAATCTAGCCTCCCTCCAGTCACTTACCCAAACTGTTTTCCAAAATGTTGAAAACTGGTTTATGCAACACTGTCTCCTCCTTAATCCCAAAAAAACAAAACTACTACTTTTTACTCCAACTCATAAATCACCCAATCCATTCTTTACCATTACCTCTAACAATGCCACCACATAACCCCAGATACTACCACCCGGCTACTAAGAGTTACAATTGACAATCGGCTTAATTATGATGACCATATTAACTCCACCATAAAGTCTGTTAACAAAAAACTAGGTACTCTCTATAGAATTAAACCATTCCTTACCCCTTCAACCAGGAAAACCATTGCCCAAACCCACCTCATTTCTACCCTCTTCTACGCCTCTGCCATATATACTAACTTATCAAAAAACAACCTCTCCAAACGTTCTCACTGTTATAATAACATAGCTAGATTTATCACATGCTCTCCCTTTAAGACTCACCACTGCCTTAACCTCAGACAACTAGGATGGCTAGAAATACAGAACCATATACTCAGTAAACAGTTACTTATTACTCATAAGATCCTGCACTACCCCAATAATACCCCTATCCTCACTGATCTGATTTCACCATATAAAAATCTAGCTACACTATGTTCTGCCAGTAAACTTCTGGTATCCTCAATCAAATCTAACCACAAAGCTGGTGACTCTCTTTTCTCTAATACTACAGGTAAAAACTGGAATCTGCTCCCTACTGAGCTATCTACCCTAGCTTCGACTTCTCTATTCAAAAAACATATCAAAGAACATCTTAAAACCCAGTGGCTCTGTCCTTGTGCTAACCTAGACTGAAATGCTCTGCCCCTCCTGCTCAAATCCCTTTCCCCTCACACTAACCTAAGCCTCCAAACCTACTTTTTTCCTCATTATTTATATTAAAAGTAAAATTACAATGATCTTACTCTGTTTTGTGTTTTGAACAAGTGTTTCTTATTTTATATTTAGTTAACCTTTAGTACAATGGCTATAGTCCATAATTTTATTACTATAGTTTTCATTTACCCAATGCTACCTTTGTACTGTATTTTTTATATACATGTCCTTTTATATATTGTTAACTTTGTTACTGATCATGTTTGGAGCTTTTCTCCCTGGGCCTCTACTGAAAATGGACATATATCCAGTTAGACTAGCCCGGTCAACAAATGTAAAATAAAAAAAAAAAAAAAAAAAAAAATTTTATATATATATATATATATATATATATATATATGTGTGTGTGTGTGTGTGTGTGTGTGTGTGTGTGTGTGTGTGGCACACGAATCATGTGGGACAACAACAGGAGAACAGCAAAGAGAATGGGAAATGAACACATACTCGGAAAGTCATAGAGATGACCTGAAGAAATGAGGTTAACACACAGGTGATATTGACAGGGATATCTGCAGAAAGGTAATGTACAATCAGAAATGAATGCTACAAGAAGCATATTTTTCATTGGGTAGTAATCCGAGGTGGTGCAGTGGTAGCATTGTTGCCTCACAGCAAGAGGTTCTCCCGTTCGATTCTTGGCTGGAGTGTGGGGAGTGCCTTCTGTGTGGTCTGCATGTCCTCCCTGCGGTTGGGTGGGTGTTCGAAAGACATGCATAAATGGGCATGCCTTCGTTGAAGGTTGCACGTCGAGCTGGCACCTTGGCGTTCGTGAAAATCTACTGCCAATCATTAGCAGGCCGGAGTTCCGCTGTGGCGACCCCCTTCTCGGGAAAAGCCGAGAAGAAAAACAACAAGTACTGTTGTACACAATGTGAAAAAAGTATCACCAAGGTGTGAAGAAAAAAGGTGAGTGAGAAGTGTAGGGTGTGCAGGCAGTACATCATGTAAACTGAGGGTGCATTAAGAAAGTGGCAGTGGACAATAAACCCCAAATATGGTTATGCATACAGGACAAAAGGAAGTAGCAGGGTGTGTGGCATACATAATGGTGGTCATCCATTCTCTTCTTTCTTATGTTCTCTTGATGATCCACTCTATGACACTCTGACTGCATCAGCCACAGACTGTGAGTTAGAAAAAGCAGGTACCAGTACCTGGCTGACTGTTAAACAGGATTTTCCCAAGTATGGTGCACGTCTGCTGTGGTGGGTTATATGGTACTTCAGTATGGATAATATTGCACACTCCTGTCTTCATAGCTTCAAGGCTTTAGTTGAAGTAGGAAGGTGCCTTCAGGAAGTCTACCACATCTTTGCCTTCTTCCTGTCCCCACAAAATAACCATCTTCACAACACTAGGTGCCACACCATGCATACTGTCTTGTTGTATCCACTGTGCCTGACTACTTGCTCTTTAAGTAATACAGCATAAAGTTATGCAGCCTGGCCCTGCCTCTGTATGGAATTAAAGCATACAGCAGATGGAAAGTGTGACATTTTTACAAAGAACATACGAATGAGAGTCACAGTAGCATAGACAATAAAAGGCAATGAAGAACGATAGAGGTATACTCAATCACAATATCTCTGGCGCAGTCTATTTTCTAAATATTAACTAGTCTTCAGGCCTCAAAATTCAGATATAAATGAGTGATAGATGATATAGATATCGTTCTAGATCTAGATTAAAATATAGATAATGATCTAGAACTAGAGCTAGATATAGATGAATCAGATATAAATGAGTGTTAGATGATCTAGATATAGTTCTAGATTTAGATATAGGTAAGGATCTAGAACTAGATGCAGACATAGATTTAGATATAGCTATAGATAGATAGATAGTAAGGAGATACCTTTATTGTTGTGCAAGTTTGTTGATGTAGTGTGTCTGTGTCTGAGCCTACCTTATATAGTGTTAGTGTTATGGAAAGTGTTCTTCCTACAGTAAGGTGCAGGGTTATGGTTAAGGGCAGGGCAGAGTTAAGGGTTTGCTTGCATTAGTAAGGTGGTGTGGGGGGGAAAGCAAGGAGTTGGAAGAGGGATGAAGAGGATATAGAATACAATCAAGTTAAAATGAAGTTACAAACAATCCAGATGAGACCACATTCTGTCACTGCAATACTGCAAATTTAATGAAGTGTTTGAAAAAGTAGATGGGTAACAGTTAGATGAGCTACTGGACTCTGGCAGCAAGATTATTTTACTGAAAGAATTGCATATCTACAGGAAGAAACATTGCTCAAAAAGTCCATTTAAGTCATCTGTATCTATGTCAAGAAATGACGCTGTCCAATTGCTCAGATGAAGGTGCAAACCTAATTTGGGAAGGTTCTTCTCCAAGCAGCCATGGTTTCCTATCTCACCCATGCTCTAATTACTGGGTAGGATGCCACATTTTTAAGGACCTTTGCAAACAGTTTCTTTTTGTGATCCGTTAACCAAAACCCACTCCTGAATTCAGACATACTTTGTCTAAATAGTGGTAGAGTTACAGAAATGTTTTATTCTGAGGTAACGTGTGGGGAATAGCGTAAGGGCAGGATTGCCACGCATTAGTAAGAATGTTATTTTCATCCACTAGTCTCAACTTGGTGATGAAAAGTGGAGAATATAACCAAGTAGACAATTTTATCAAGGAAGTGATACCACTGTTTATTCAGGCAGGTCAGACACATGGCCTGCAGTTGCCAGCATGACAGATTCCCCTGATCTCCATGATCGCGTAGGGAGGCAAATAACAAGGGAACCATGTAATAGATATGGCAGCTTATTGATCACTTGTGGTAATCCAGAAAAATGGTATGTAACTTAATAATAAAATGAGGGGCTCTGCTGATGGACTGCAACAATGACTGTGACTCTTCTGGTAAAATATGAAATGAATAACCAAGAAGGACCAACTCTTGTGTTAGGTATCAGGCAGTGCACTCACTTCCATGGCATGGACAATCACCATAAAAGGTGCCATTACATGTGTCCATGGGTACTCAGCCAGATACATCTCAATCCAGTTTATCATCCAGAGTCTGGTAGTAGGCCTATGTGTGCACATTACTACCCCCTTCGGTCTATGGGTCCATATTTTCTTGTTGCAGGCAGTCCAGCAGGTAAAAAAATGGCAAGTACTGGCCTTGAATTCTCCTGTACTTGTGTAGGCTACTGTATCTAGCAAATATTCAGTACCCAATTTTAAATACTTTGGTACAAACGCATGGCACATCATCATTTCCAGTTGCACTGTGTGAAGTTGGCAGGGTGATGCAGCTGTGGATCGTTTGTGCTAGAAAGGATGCCATTTTGTTGCTCTAAATGCTGTACATTTTCAGAAGAAAGGATGGAAATTTGTTGATATATCCTGCATGATTACATATTTTTAAGCAGCAGCACATTTGGTAGGTTGATGAAAGTGACATGTTAAACACCACATATGGTAAGAAGCAGGTCAACACAAAACCGGGCCAGTTAAAACAGGTCTGGAGCAACAGAGCCCTTAGACATGTCTGATGTTACTTAGAAATAAAATACTGCCACTGAGATAATTATAACTGATCCAACTTCACTATCAGCAATGAATGAGCTGCATTACTGAGCTTTCAAATGAATGGAAGCTTTCTTGCCGGACCACAATATGGTCACAAAATTTAGCTAGTGGAACACAGGAAAAAAAACATACAAAATGTATGTAAAAGATGCATTCCTTCTGTCTCCATCTATACTTTCTTCACAGGAATATAGTTGTGCAACCAAATGAAATGTTACAGTAACTTTCTCAGAACAGTATGTCATAACCCTCATCTACTACAGAATGTACTTAGTTGGTGATTCCAGGAATAAAGTATCATATATTCTGTCTTACTAGACTCTCCAGGAAGTTATTAAGAACCATACACTTGTCTTTTCTTGAGCTAGATATATGCATGCAAATAATTTTCATTCTTAAAATGTTTGCAAATAACCTTCATCCTCATAATTTTATAAAACTCTCCTACCCCTTCACCAACAGGTCACCAGTACCCATCATGCATCCTGTTCTTACCACCAGACAAAGGTAAACTAACAGGTATGGTTTTAGCCTATGTAAAAAGGGTCAGAAGGGTCTCTGGCACATTTAATTCACTTAACTCTCATAAACCAGCTTCATTTATTTGGTATCCTCATGACAGACTTCTTCTTCTGGCTTTTCCCAGTTAGGGGTCGCCACAGCGAATCACTTGTCTGCTCATGATTGGCAGTGGAGTTTTACGGTGTCGAGTTGCCAGCCCAGCACTCAACCTTCCACAGAAGGCACACGCACATGCACTCACTTCTAGGGCCAATTTAGAGTGTCCAATCCACTTACAGCATGTTTTTGGGATGTGGGAGGAAACCGGAGTACTCGGAGGAAACCCACATGACCACAGGGAGGACATGCAGACTCCACACAGAAGGCACCCCAGCTGAGGATCGAACTGGAGAACCACTTGCTGTGAGGCGGTAATGCTAACCGATGCACCACCGTGGCCGCCCATCCTCATGACAGACTGTTCTGAGGAAACAAACTGTATGAACAACAGAAGATTTATAGCCAAAATTCACAAGACAGCCTGTATAGAAACACACTACCATTAGGATCTCTTGAATGCTAGGCCCCAGGGCTTTTACTGTTCACACAATATATTAACTTCCATTTGTACAATACAGTACCGTCCCATCACCAACATAAAACAATTAGTTTACATTAAGATTACATGCCCTTCTTTGTCGGCTGTGGTGGTGCAGCGGTTAGCATTGTCACCTCATAGCAAGATGCTCTCCGGTTCGATTCTCGGTTAGAGCACCTTCTGTGTGGAATGTGCATGTCCTCCCTGCAATCAACTAAACTTAAAAAAAAAAAAAAAGACACGCAGGTAGGTGTGTGTGTGTGTGTGTGTGTGTGTGTGTGTGTGTGTGTGTGTGTGTGTGTGTGTGTGTGTGTGTGTGTGTGTGTGTGTATGTGCCTTCTCTGAAGGTTGAGTGCCGGGCTGGCAACTCGACACTGTAAAATCTACTGCCAATCATAAGTGGACCGGTCATATGCTGTGGTGACCCCTAATTGGGAAAAGCTGAAAGATATGCTCTTCTTTAGAAATAGTCCCTGACATTCCATGATGTCCTGCATATATTAACTAGGAAAAAGGTTTTAATAAGATTTGCATATTTATATCTCTTAATCTTACACAAGCTACTCCAGCAAAATAAGGTGATGTAAAAAACAGAGGTGTTCCACGTTGACATAACATTTGGAAAAAGTATAGATATGGTTGATGGTCCAGACACACATTTCACATCTCAACTGTACCTACAATTTAGAGCTGCAGTGTATAGAAGGTTTGGGTTAAAGGGGCACATATTTCTATTTGACAAATGTAGAGTGGTGTTTATACTACCATTGAGAAGTACATGCATGTCATATTATTACATCACATCTCCATACTGCACAACACTGTAGCCAGTTGTATGTTTTTCAGCATGTCTCATGGTAGCCCACTTGGTAGTTTAAATATGCATGAGGAGGCACAGTTAGTGCACATCGCATGATGAAGAGGCAAGCTGCATCCATGGAAGTGTGCTTGGATCCTTGTATAAAACAATGACATCTCAAAAAAATAAAATCATGCTGAACATTAATGGATATTTATACTGCTAAGTGAAACATGTAAATGGAAAGAAATACTGGGCATGTAGAAAGAAGTTGAGGGAAAAGTTGAAAAGGTGAGCAGTACCTGTAAGTAGGTCTGATGGTGAGGAGTTACTGAAAAGCACCCCTCATCAATACCCATCTGACCCTACAGTGAACTTAGAATTAAGCTATCATTGAGATGTCTATAGCTGTGCTTGAAAGAACAATGGATTCCACATCTTCTTTGATGTCCATGCATCTGTTGAACAGGAAAACGTTTGTTCAAATAGTGAATAGATGGAGGAAAACACACATGCTGAATTCTATCCCAGATTGTCCCAGTTTAAATGCAGTGGATATGTCAAACTGGAATCTGATGAGTGGTTCTTTGATACACAAGAAATGCCATGATGGCGATAATGGACTGACTGTACTTTTGATCACTACTGCACAAACGATTATTGATATTTGCTCAGGTACAGTTTGGGTGATGGATGGTATGTACATTAGTCCAAGAGTATGTTGTCGACAACTGTGTATTATTCATGGATTTATAAAGTATGGCAGTGATGATAAGTGTGTCATACAGGGTGTACAACACACTGTGGCAGCTTTTATTTTCTACTTGCATCGATGTTGGTTGTGTATCACAGGTAATATATATAATACTGCATTTTGAACCAGGTATAGACCTCTAGCCTGGCATATTTGTATGGATGTAGTTGTGAATTCCAACTGCTAGTAAAATATCTAGGGCCTCTGTGCATCCTATATTCCTCAGAGATACAGCATGCATATGAATTAGTCAAGCCCAACTTTCCTAATGAGTCTCATCTCGTCAGATATTTTGAGGAGTGCTATCTGTATGGGAAACTAAACAGCATGACGACTAGAGCGGGTTTCATGACAACGTATGTGTCACTATTTCTAACAAATTGTTGGTGCATATGTGAATTAAATGCCTACTCCCTCTCGAGAACCCAGAATCTAATTGAAGGTGGGCACATGAGATTTAGATGTTTGCTAGGATAACATGCAATTGATTTGGGATGCTGTAATGTACTCCATTATTCGAGAGCAGAATAGAGTGCATGATTCACATCTATGTCTACAGTCAGGTGTTCCAGACACTCATAGAAGAAGATGCCATAGCGGTAGGGAGAGGGTAATCAAAGGTGTTACTGAAAGATAGTATGACTACAATTTAATAGAATTTCTCACTACATTGGCCTCTGGCATAACTCCATGCGCACCTACCTTCACTAGTGGTGTTATGTTAGATCGCTATTGTCTACTCAGGATTCAGGATACACATCTTTATTACCTATTTATGTTTACATTGAAATTACTCTCACCATTATACTTTTTTGATTGCAGATGCGTTACTGATTTGTGTTCTTGATTTACAGTCAACATGGTGAACAGGTTATTTGCGTGTGTCATGTCATTCTCGTTTTAAGTTTAGGATGTATGGTGCATCCCTTATGTTTGTTGAAGATTTCTAAACAAAAAAGTAATACATTGATCTTGGGTTATTACCCAGTTTAAGCATTGTCCTGGATCTAGGAATTAAAGCAGGTAATAATAGCAATCTTTTTTTCTATTTCCAAACTGCATTAAGGCTGTATGTTTCCTTCATCAGTCGAGATGGAATCATACCTCTCAGCCACTTAGAGCAAGAAATCTGGACAAAGCCATAAATAAAAGTAGTACAAAGGCCCAAAATTAGGGACAATTTTTAAATATTGCTCTTACAAACTTAGAAAGTTGATAGAATAATATGTTTTGCCTTAGCACAAATTTTCTGAAGGGTATGAAGTCTGAAACTCAAATGTCTGTCATTATTTTCTACCTTCATTCTTTAATGATTTTCTACTAATTTGCCAGAAAAACACAATTTAATGAAAAATGGACTAAAAATATAGGGCCAAAATCTGTACAGTTGAGAGGTATGGATTGAATAACATAACACATCATACAGTGAAAGCATGCCATTTCTCTAATAACCCTATCTACAGCATGAGTACAGACACACAATCACACACACACACACACACACACACACACACACACACACACACACACACACACACACACACACACACACACACACACACACACACACACACACACAGATAGACAGACGCATGCGAGCACACACACACACACACACACACACACACACACACACACACACACACATATACACACACACACACACACACACACACACACACACACACCTTATTCATGTTTTGTAATATTGGCCACAGTAATTTCATGGTTCCCTTTCATGTGACTGAACAAGAAACAGAAGACTGTGAAGGATCTTGTTTGCGTCAGACTGAGCAGGTGGATTTAAGTGACGAAAATGTGATTCCCTTGGGAAACCCGAACAAGGACAGCTTTGCTAGTGTGGAACAGAGGATATTGTCAGCAGCAGGAGCACTGAATCTGGGCCAAGAGATAATTGGATTTCTTTGCATTGCTGATGGCAGAGCACCCCTCATGCATGTATATAGAGAGCTGCAAGCAAAGAGGCAGACAGACAGACACACAGACACAGATACACACACACGTATGCACACAGGTGCATGCAGACATGCACACACATGCACAAAGACACATGTCACACACACATAGATACATACAAACAAAACAAAAAAATGGTACAATTTAGCAAGTCAGTGATGGAAAACTGAAAAATAAGGAAAACAAGTTAAGTTGCAAAACTGTACCATCTTCATAAACATGCCACAGAGATGCAATTACAGATACTTTACATTTCTTTTTTTTTTTTAACCCTAGGGTCACCCCCCCAGACACACACACACACACACACACACACACACACACACACACACACACACACACGCACACACACACACACACACACACACACACACACACACACACACACACACACACACACACACACACACACACACACACACACTCACACATACAGACAGACAGACGCACACACACACACACACACACACACACACACACACACACACACACATAAATATTTAACTTGCACACTGAGTAGCCAAATGTTAGAAGGATCTCTCAGTGTGGCTGTAAAAGTGAAAAGTATTCACATGTTTACAAGGACAAGTGTGCTTAGACAAGACACACCTTAGAATGAAAGCTAAAATAAATCTTTAAGCTGTAAGGATACAGTAACAGTATGAATCTAACTCTGATAAAATACTGCTCCACTGCATTGCTCTCAGCTGCCCTTGACTTTGCAAAACATCCATGATTTCATATTATACTTTTCCGCTGTTCCCATACCTTTCAACCTCTTAGCACAAGAAGTCTGGACAAAGCCAAAAACAATGAGGGACCAAAGCCCCAAAATAGAGGCACATTTTAAGTATTGCTCTTATAAACTTGCTAGAATAAAAGTTTGTTTTGTTATCATGTATTTTATGACGGATATGAAGTCTGAAACTCAAATGTCTGTCATTATTTAGTGAATTTAATCCTCACTGATTTGTCAGAAAAACACAATCATTATGACAAACAAATTAAAATTATGAGTTAAAAATCTGGACATTCTGTGAAAATCTGGACTGTTAAAAGAGTATGTATGTCCCTAATAAAAATTTAGATTTTCTGGTAAATCACAGAGACACTAGAGTTTCACACTTATTGCTCAGGAAATGCACATTGCACAAAATGTGTTCTATTAACTTTTTAAATGAATTAGAGGGCTTCCTAACTTTAGACAAAAACAAGTCTAAATCATCTTTTCTTTATACAGTGCACATTAAACATGCACAATGACAACTCTGTAAAAAAGTAAATAAATAAAAAAAAATAAAAAAAACATTAAGAGATACTTTAAGAAAGCTTTGACCGTGTGATGGTCTGGATAATGAAATGCTGGCAGTAAACTCCAGGTCTACACTAAATCTAAATATGGAGTGAAAAAATAAACCTAAATTTCGAGGAAAAATTAATAAATTTAGTCTGTATCTTAATCTTTATGTAAGTAGTATGCAGTAAAAGATTAAATAAATTTTCCTTTTATTAAAAGAGACTGCAGGCAGATTCAAACAAGCGCCTTCAGATTCAGGAGGTGCCACAGGATAGTATAGTGAAATCAAGCAGATAGGGGTTGTTTCCCCAGTTATGTTCTTTAGCTTTATTGCTGGTCATGCTGTATGGTGCAGCCTTATACACAGCATTCTTTATCTGAATTTTTTTTTCATTACTTTTTAATTATTAACTAAAACCAATCTTATTCAATATAATCAACTCATTGTAGCATTCAAGGTTATTAACCACCCAGAAAAAAACGCCCTCTCTCAAAAACATTATCCATCCTACAAAAACATTATCCATCCCTACAAAACATTATCCATCCCTTAAAAACATTATCCATCCCTACAAAAACATTATCCATCCCTATAAAAACATTATCCATCCCTACAAAACATTATCTATCCTTATAAAAACATTATGCATCCCCCAAAAACATTATCCATCCCTACAAAAACATTATTCATCCCTACAAAAATGCCAGGCCACTTTGTTCCACTACAAAACTTTTGGTTCAGTCTGTTAAAACTAACACCGTATCTGGAGAATCTTTGCAAATTCAGTAGGCAAAACCTAGAATTCACTCCCATCTGACCTTATTCTGAACCCCCCTCTTAGCCATTTTAAAAAAAAAATCTAACCCAGTATTTTAAAACTCACTGGTAATGTCCTTGCTCTATTGTTGACTAAAGCCTCATCTACTACCATATCCCTGCAATTTTTATTCACAGCAACTAACCTCCAACACTAAAAGGTTAGAAATAGAAACTGTAGCATGTGTGCAGATACTCTCTATATAAACTGCACATATAGGTTTGATAAGAGAAACTGTAACATATATGTATATATTTCTGGTTATAAACTGTATTCTTCATAGGCTTGAAATGTGAGACTGTAACTTGTATGTTGATGCAGTATGTTTGTATATATACTGTAACTTGCTTGTCTTTATCTGTTTGTAAGTTTGGAGCTTTTCTCCCTGGGCCTCCACTGAAAATGGACATGTATCCAGTCGGACTATCCCGGTTAACAAATGTAAAATAATAAAAAATAAAATAATAATAGTAATATTTTACTGAGTCACCAACATAAACATTCAATATACTCTGTATGATGAAAAGCCCATCGTGTTACATGCTTCAAACTAAAACTAAGGAGCAGATAAAGAGAATAAATAATAACCAAAAGTAAGCAAAGTAAAATCTGCAGACATAACATTTTATTCATTCATTCATTTACAATTCATTTTGATTTATTGTGTAACACATTGCAATACAAAATAAAATAAAAAATGTAAACATTCTGGTCATCTCAGTTGTCCATGTCAGAATTATAGGAGGGCACTAAAGTGTTTTTATGATGCTGCCTTGCTTTTGAAGACCAATAATGTTGCAACCACATATATTTACTTAATCAGAGACATAATGCAGTGAGGTTTTTAAATGATACACAAGCAGATCTGTTTTCAGAAGAGCTGTAAAAAAGGCACCTTTCAGAAGTGGAGTGTCCAACACATAGGAAAAGAACAGAAAGCATAGCTGTACTTGGAACATTACGTTGTCATGTGCAGGAAAGGCTACATCGTCTGACAGCACAGGGCACAGGTCTGAGTGAGCCTATTAACTCCAGTGAGGAATCAGTAAGGGTCAGGGCTTGGCATAATGGTTAAGGTTTTCACCTCATAGACACAGGGTTTGATTCTCACTCTAGAAAGGGAACTTACGTATATTCAAAATAGCCTGCAAGGACAGACTAGCCTAGTACTTACCTATGAATTATGAACACTAGGCCTTAGTCTGTGCATACTCTTGAGGAACTAAGCAAGAAGGGAAGTATAATAAAAAAAGAAAACACTGTATGAGAATCTAAAAGAGTAATGTACTTCTGAACAACAGATGTGCAAGATCAACTCATAATTTAAAGATAAAGGATGTATGGTTTAGGAGTAATGTAGAGAGGCATGGTTTCACATAGAAGGTGGTGTAAAAAATAAACAGCCTTCCATTTGTACATCAGTGCACTTACTTCACTACTTCACTTCATCTGCCTAGTCCAGTAACGAGCAACTGCACCGCTTTCTCTCCTTTCTGCTGCTACAACTTACATTTTTCCATCCTTAGTGCGCAAACACTGGATGGTCTGAGAGAATTGTGTGTGGGTGTTTTCTTTTTAACCTCTGACTCCAGCAATTCTTTTGTATGCAGTGTCACTGACCCATCTGCTAAGCATGTGTGATCACAAATGCCCGATATAATACCAGGGTGAATGCAAACGAGATGAAACAGCAGCAACACAGTCGCCTGACCCCCATCAGACAGCACTGTTACTCTGATTAGTAACACCTCTCCCAAAAAGAGGTAGCCACTGTAAGCTACAATCTACCAGCCCAACTCTGTATGCTTATTAAACCCCAGTCACTAGCGCAATAGTCAGGTGCAAAACCATTATAATGTCAGGCTGACTGTATGAAAATAAATTTCACGATGAATCTGTGAGGTCAGACTAGTGGTGGAGTTAGCCAATCCCTATGGCATAGTGGGATATGGCTAGAACTATGACCCAGATGATCCATTTTTGATTAGAGGCATGGGCACTGGAGAGGCCAGGAAGGGGAGTTAGGGATTGTTTCTGGCCTGACAAATGCCAATGCTAATGCATATTACTAACCAATTGTTGGAAGAAGCAAAAGGCTCACATAGTACATCGGGTGACTTCAGGTGAAGAGAAAAGGTTAGCTACACCTTTGGGTGTTTAAATCGGAACAAATCAGCTGGAAGGGTGTTGTGCTACTACAGCTATTACAGATATTGCAGTGTAATACTATCCCACAAGGTAAGGGAGCTGCTTTTTCTCTTTACCTGAAGTCACCGGAGGTACTACGTGAGCCTTTTGCTTCTTCCTAGTTTCACTTTGGGTGCATGGACACACACTGGTTTTGAATTTTTAGTGTTTTACTAACCAAATGTTGTCATACTTGGAGACTATATGAAAGGGGTATCCCAGGGCTAAATCTTTCTGTAGGTCTTCTCATATTTCTGGAAGTGAGACCTATGCCACTCATGTCTAAGGATCCTGACTTCAGCACTCCATGCATTTTTCCTTATAAAATAACTGTGAAGAAGAAGGAGGAGGAGGAGGAGAAGAAGAAGAAGAAGTAGAAGAAGAAGAAGAAGAAACTGGTGTTAGGACTTGAGCGAATTTCTGCATTTCCTGCTGAGTTATTATGTACATTATTGTAGCCCTACATGATGCTATGTATAGCATTTACCATAGGTTAATAGGTTCATAGGTACTAAGCTAATGGCCCTGGGGCCTTTACAAGCCTAGCCCAGAAAAAATTGCCCTGACACTCTGCCACCCAATGTTAGTTCACAGTGCCTCTATCTAGTAGGGCAACTGGAGTGATCCCTGGAGTGAACTTTCTGTTACCCATCCACACATCTAGATTTCTGTTGAAGAGGGCCAGCGAGGTGCTCTACTTGACTTGAATGGGAAGCTTATTCCAGAGTATGGGCAGTTTCTGGGTGATGAACCTGTCCCTCCAGCATGTTCTGTTGATTGTGGTAATGAGGTTGTGATCTCTGGAGCATGTGGCATGGGGGGATTGGGATTTCTTTAGGTGTAGCATTTCAAGTAGGGCTGGGTTGGACATGGCTTTGTAAGTCAAGCAGAGATCACCTCTAAGTAGACAATAAGAGACTGAGAACAACTGATGTTTCTTGAGTCTCTCCATGTAGGACATATGTTTAAGGCCTAGGATCCTTTTTGTGAGGTACTTTTGTGGCTACTCCAGCTGTTGCAGGTGTCTGGTCAGGTACATGCCAAATAGGGCATGATATTCAATGATTGGTCTAATGAGGAATGAGTAGAGAGGGATGATGACCTCTTTTTTCCTGGATGCGAAACCTTTGGTTATGAGATGTGCCGCATAGAAGGACTTTCTGACCACAGTGGCAATGTGGTGGTTGAAAGTGAGGTTGCTGTTGACCTAGCTGCCCAGATCTCTTATGGCCCCTTCAGTGTTTAGTGTGCTCCCATCGATGTGGTAATTAGTGAGGACTGAGTTTTTTCCAAAGGGAATGATAATGCATTTTTTGGCGTTAAGCTTAAGGCCATGGTTCCAACACCAGTCATTGGTCTCAGTGAGGCTCTTTTGTAGGATGCCTGCATCACTTGGGGAGTAAATAATGACTCATAGCTTGCAGTCATCAGTGAACTTGGACAGCCAGAGTCCATCTGTGTTAACCTGGACTTCTGAGAAGTAGATGCCAAACAGGAGAGGGCCCAGGACCAGGCCCTGTGTGACTCCACTCATGACTGCTTGATAGTATGACTTGGAGTCTGCAACTTTCACTGTGTGGGTCCTGTCTGTGAGCCAATTTGCAACCCACCTAGTGATATAAGGATCGATGCCTAGTTTGGTGAGTTTATCAATGATACCCGAGTGAGGAATGGTATCAAAGGTCTTGGCCAGGTCAAGGTAGTCTGCATGCACTGCCTTACCTACATCCACAGCCTTGGTGACTGCCTCGAAGAAATCAACCAGGTTCAACAGACAGGATCGCCACTTGACAAAGCTGAACTGCTTGGGGTCAAGAGTCTGGATATCTTTGTTAAGTAGGTCCACGATGATGCACTCCATAGCTTTACATAACAGATTTGTCAGGCTAATGGGGTGATAGCTCCCAGGGTCTGTAGTCGCTCCCCCTTTATGGAAAGGGATGACTGTAGCAGTTCACCATTCATTAGGGACAAATCCAGAGGTAAGGATGTGATTGAATAGGGCACACAGGTGTGGTGCCAGTTCGTTTTGTAGCTCATGCAGAATGCAGCCAGGGATATTATCAGGTTGCATGGATGCTATATTCTTGGTTTTGGAAAATGCAGCTTTTACCTGTGCTGCAGAAATGTTGGTTACCAGGTTTTCTTCTGGTATTGTGATAGGGCCTTTGGGGGAAGGGATAAAGTTGGCATTGAACCTGTTGGCCAGTATGTTGGCTATATCTGTTGGCTCAGTATAGGAGGTACCATTGTGCAATAACTCAGAGCAAATATGGCTATTGCCTTAGAGTTTCTTGATATAGCTATAGAAGGCTTTCTGGTTGTTTTTGGTGTCAGCCACAATTCTGCCTTCATAGCTGGCTTTAGAGGATTTGATAAGGGATCTCAAATTTTTGTTGAGGCTGATAGGGGAGTTTTTCAAGTCTTGTATGTGCAAGAGAACAGTGGAGCAAGGCTAGGTGTATCGGAGGTGGTTTCAAATTGTTTTATCATGGTGTGGATGGGAGGAGAAATGGCGTAGGCATTATCCTGAAGGAACAGTATGCTAAGAGTGTTTTGGAGGTGAAAAGAGTGTCGGATAGAGTGATGTTTATGAAGCTGGAAATTGATGGTGTAATGATGAATGTTGTTAGTGCATATGCTCCACAAGTTGGGTGTGCAATGGATGAGAAAGAAAAATTTTAGAGTGAGTTGGATGAAGTGGTGATGACTGTACCCAAAGGTGAGAGACTGGTGATTGGAGCAGATTTCAATGGGCATGTTGGTGAAGGGAACAGAGGGGATGATGATGCGATGGGTAGGTATGGTGTTAAGCAAAGGAATGCAGAAGGTCAGATGGTAGTGGATTTTGTGAAAAGGATGGACATGGCTGTGATGAATACGTATTTTAATAAGCGGGAGGAGCATAGGGTAACATACAAGAGTGGAGGACAATGCACACAAGTGGATTATATCTTATGTAGAAGGGCCAGTCTGAAGGAGATTGGAGACTGTAAAGTGGTGGCAGGGGAAAGTGTTGTTAAGCAGCATATGATGGTGGTTTGTAGGATGACATTGGGGATCAAGAAGAGGAGAAAGAGTGTGAGGGCAGCACCAAGGATAAAATGGTGGAAATTGAAAAAGGGTAATTGTGAGGTGATGTTCAGGGAAGAGTTAAGACAGGCACTGGGTGGCAGTGAAGAGTTACCGAATAGCTGGGTAACTACAGCAGAGCTAGTAAGAGAGAGATGGCTAGAAAGGTGCTTGGTGTGACATCTGGAAAGAGGAAGGAGGACAAGGAGACCTGGTGGTGGAATGAAGAAGTACAGGAGAGTATACAGAGAAAGAGGTTGGCGAAGAAGAAGTGGGATTGTCAAAGAGATGAAGAAAGTAGACAAGAGTATAAGGAGATGAAGTGCATGGCAAAGAGAGAGGTGGCAAAGGCTAAGGATAAGGTGTATGAAGAGTTGTCTAAAAGGTTGGACACTAAGGAGGGAGAAAAGGACCTGTACCGACTGGCTAGACAGAGGGACCGAGCTAGTAAAGATGTGCAGCAGGTAAGGGTGATAAAGGATAATGAGGGAAATGTACTCACAAGTGAGGAGAGTGTGTTGAGCAGATGGAAAGAGTACTTTGAGGGGTTGATGAATGAAGAGAATGAGAGAGAGAGAAGGTTGGATGATGTGCAGATAGTGAATCATGCAGTGGATTAGCAAGGAGAAAGTAAGGATAGCTATGAAGAGGATGAAGAACGGAAAGGCTGTTGGTCCAGATGACATACCTGTGGAAGCATGGAGGTGTTTAGGTGAAATGGCAATGGAGTTTTTAACTAGATTGTTTAATGAAATCTTTGAAAGTGAGAGGATGCCTGAGGAATGGAGAAAAAGTGTTTTGGTACCGATTTTTAAGAAGCTGTAGTAACTACAGAGGGATTAAACTGATCAGTCACAGCATGAAGTTATGGTAAAGAGTAGTGGAAGCTAGGTTAAGAAGGGAGGTGATGATTAGTGATCAGCAGTAGAGCACTACAGATGCGATGTTTGTTCTGAGAATGTTGATGGAGAAGTACAGAGAAGGTCAGAAGGAGTTGCATTGTGTCTTTGTGGATTTAGAGAAAGCATATGACAGGGTGCCTAGAGAGGAGTTGTGGTATTGTATGAGGAAGTCGGGAGTGTCAGAGAAGTATGTAAGAGTGGTACAGGACATGTACGAGGGTAGTGTGACAGCGGTGAGGTCTGCCGTGGGAGTGATGGATGCATTTAAGGTGGAGGTGGGATTACATCAAGGATCAGCACTGTGCCCTTTCTTATTTGCAATGGTGATGGACAGGTTGACAGACGAGATCAGACAGGAGTCCCCGTGGACTATGATGTTTGGCAGATGACATTGTGATCTATAGTGAGAGTAGGGAACAGGTGGAGGAGACCCTGGAGAGATGGAGATCTGCTCTAGAGAGAAGAGGAATGAAGGTCAGCAGGACTAAGACAGAATATATGTGTGTGAATGAGAGGGAGGATAGAGGAATGGTGAGGATGCAGGGAGTAGAGGTGGTGAAGGTGGATGAGTTTAAGTACTTGGGATCAACAGTTCAGAGTAATGGTGAGTGTGAAGAGAGATGAAGAAGAGAGTACAGACAGGATGGAATGGGTGGAGAAGAGTGTCAGGAGTGATTTGTGACAGACGAGTACCAGTAAGAGTGAAAGGGAAGGTCTACAAGAGGGTAGTGAGACCAGCTATGTTATATGGGTTGGAGACAGTGGCATTGACAAAAAGGCAGGCATCAGAGCTTGATGTAGCAGAGTTGAAGATGTTAAGATTTGCACTGGGTGTGACGAGGATGGACAGGATTAGGAATAAGTATATTAGAGGGTCAGCCCAGGTTGGAAGGTTTGGAGACAAAGCCAGAGAGGCAAGATTACGTGGGTTTGGACATGTGCTGAGGAGGGATGCAGAGAATATTAGGAAAAAGATGCTAAGGATGAAGCTGAACAGGAAAAGAGGAAGGCCTAAGATAAGGTTTATGGATGTGGTGAGAGAGGACATGCAGGTGGTTGGTGTGACAGAGCAAGATGCAGAGGACAGGAAGAAATGGAAACAGTTGATCTGCTGTGGCAACCCCTAATGGGAGCAGCCAAAAGAAGAAGTTACTTCACTTTTTTCTGCAACTGTTTTTTCCTTCTGTTGTAGAGTTTGTTGATGGCTGGGGACCACCAGATTGGCTTCATTTTTTTGGAGGAGAGCATCTTGGTTCTATTAGGTATGGGAAGTTCCATGCATTTGTGTATATGCTTTGTACAGTGCATTGGTGTATGATTTGGCAGTCATGCTGCTATTTTCCATTGGCATAAGAATGTTGCTTCCTCTAGTGAGAGTCAGAATGAGCTGGTCCAGGGCATTGGAAATGATGAATTCCATGAAGCGTTGGGCCAGTACATTGGTACTTGAATAGTTTTCCCAGTTGATGGAAGGTTAGTTGAAGTCACCCAATATGAGAGTACTGGGCTGGACCTTGACAGATTCCTGGGTGCTTAGGAATGTGGAGTGAGAGTCCAGGGGCATGGTTGGGGTTCTGTAGCAGGCTATGACTTGTATCACTGTCTTTCCCAGTGTTAGTTGTACCTGGAGTATCTCGGATGCATTATGCTGGGCTACCAGTCTAGAGGTGTGGATATCCTTTACGAATATAGAGACACCACCACCTTTGGAGCTTCTAGCCATATTCTGGGACCGAAAGGTATGAAATGAGTTGTAGCCTGGGAGTGCAGTGGTGCTTCCTTCCTCTTTAAACCAGGTTTCTGTCACAGCACAAATGTCGACATTCTCCATTTTGAGGAGAGCTTCGAGCAAGTTCATGTTGAGAATTAGATTTCTAGCATTGAGCAGCATGACCCTCAGATTGCATTTGTTTCTAGCTGTTACTGTGGAAGTTTGATGTTTGGAACACTGCCTAAAAAAGGCACTATAGGGGTGGCAAGAACCTTAGCCTTAGAATTCCAGGGGTGACAGATTTAGGCTGTCTCTGACAAAGCATCAAGGTCTGTCTATCATGTTGTCCCATGCAGACAGACACTGGATCCCCTAAGAGTGACACCAGAAACTTAGCCAATTGGTATCATTCTGGGTGATGGTAGAATACTGCTCAGGGCTAGGGTCATGCCTGCCTGGGCCACATAATCCAAGAGTTCCATCACATCCCTTTTCATGTAGTCCAGGGAGGTATATATCAGGTCGTTCGCACTCACATGGACAATGACTGAGTCATATTTGTACTTGTCGTGGAGTGACCTGAGTGCATGTGGTATGTGGTGGATCCTGGCATCTGATAGGCAACTGACTATCACCTTCTCCTTGTTCAGCCTAGTGAGTGGGATATCAATGTGCCTCACAATTGAGTCTCCTATGATTAGTACATTGGGCAGCATGTTTTGCCTTAAGGTCTTATGTTGAGGGGCACACTCTGGTGGTGAGCTATGTGTTCTGTGGTCGATGTTGTGTTGTGGTGGTCAAGTGCATTTCTGTCTTGGGGTCTCTGTTGTTTGGGTAAATTTTTATTGAGATCCTCCGTGAAGGTGGGTGTATGGTTTGTGTTTCTATGTGTGAGTTATGATGGTTGGTGTTTTGGACCGATATGTGTTCCATGTAGTGTATTGCAAGTGCTGACCTTCTCCTCTTGACCAGCTAGTCTGGTCTTGGCTGGAGAGGGCACAGCTTCCAGTTTAGTGATATAAGTACATCTCTCACATGTATGAGTGTTGGGAGGTAAGAGGAGAGGGTTGTCTGTGTACATGAAACAGTTGCCACACTGTCTCAAAATGCCCAAGTGGGCTAGGTTACCAGGAGAAAGCACAGGAAATTGCCCTACAATCATACCAGGAGGGGTGGTCATAATTAATAAGTACTGGTGCTGTTACTGCATAGGAACAACTAGAGCTGCTAGCACCTAAGTGTGCTACAATAAATGCTACAAATGCCTGTTGAAGTGCAAGTCAGTTAAGCTAACTGAAGTGCAAGAAGTAAAAGAACAAACACGTTCTAAGGGAAAAACTGAAGAGCAGACTTTCTGGCACAGGTAATAGTTTACATTAGCTAAACGCTGTGCACTGCTTAAAAAAGTGCAAACCTGCACAAACATGGGCTTTTAAACCAGAAAGATGAAAGGGGTGGAAAAACTGCCCAAACGGCCAATAAATTACAATTTCTGGGCCAGAAACCACTCCTCTTGTACTAGATAGGCTATTTGGTGCTTACCACTCCCACTCATAAGCTAGAAGGCTTCCCTCCAACACAGAAAGGTCTGGGAGACTCAGAAACTTACAAACAGTCCTGGATGCAGCAAAATCTGTATCTGGACTAGACTAGTTACAGGAAAGGTGGGAAACAAGCTTAGAACCTTTTTTTTTTGTTGTTGTTTTACAGAAAAGCAGTAAAAACACTTTAAATGCAGTGTAAGCTAGCACACGAGTCTGTAGCAATATTAAGGAAAATCCAGTTTAAATAAATGCAGTTAAATTAAAAAATGACTAAAAACAAGTGCAGAAAGCAGTAAATTATGAAAAATCTAAATGGAAGCACTTAGATTATCTCTTTCTCTTTCCTGTTGCTAACAGGGCAATACCTGTTCCCAGAAAAGATAGTTATTACTAATAATGGTGTTCTGAAGAAGCTCCTTTTGCTACACAAAAAAAAAAAAAAAAAAAAAAAAAAAACACTTGATGGTCACTAAACTTTAGAATATAAAATGTAAGACTCCTAAGCACAACAATCCCACAGTCCCTTTCTTTATGACAATAATCCCACAATCTTTTTCTTCAAGGTGGCAAAAGGAAATCTGCATTCCCCATTTTGGGCTGAAGATTCCCAGTTACTTATACCTTACTCCTGAGTAGCACAACATGTTTATCTAACACAGAATGCTGTAGAAGAAATGCAGGATTTCCAGAAACAGTAGTATTTTGTCTTCCATTCCACCTTTTGTGTTTGTTTTGTTTACAAGGTAAATTCCAAAGAGCCACAGACTCCTTTACAGGGCAAAGTGTTCCACAATTCAACAGCAAAGGCAACCTAGAACACCAATCAATATCTTTTTGAGAGGTAGAATAAATGCATACAAATATGGCAGATCTTGGGGAAAAGTTCACCCAGGCAGTAACTGCCCTCCAAAAATAAATCTCAGACCCTCACGTTGATAGGTAGTAGCAATAACCACTACTACCCTGGTGACCAGACATTGCAGAAGGTGCTAATCATGTACTCTATCACCATAAAATGTTTGGCCTATATCTGAGGGACATTATTAATGAACCACCAATCTGTGGAGGAATTTGATTTTTTTTTAATTCTGTTTTCCACACCTCTCATACAAAACTGTTCAAAGGCCTCCTTTTGCACACAATCACAAGTGTCTTGATTAAGTCAAGTGTAGGACTCATGGAGCCACCCACAAACATGTATACTACATCGCAATGCATTTATAACTTTAAGGGTTTGCTGATTTTTCCCAACTGAGTCTTTGTCTATCTTTGTTCTGTTTTTTCCAGCTCCAAGTCACATGGTCATGCCTGTTATTTATTTTTCCATACAGACTAAATAAAACAGGTTCCTTACAATAGTTTGTTGTCTGGTGCAGCTGGCAGAGAACTGCATAATTTGCAATATCTAGAATTACTGGTACAGCTTCTTCCAGTTTTTTTCACACAAGCTTTTGGATTCATAACTAGATACTAGGCAAGTATTCTTCAAACCACAATGCACCTAGTCATCTGAGCTCATAGGTCAATAGCTCTGTCCTGTCTCAGGGAGGGCTACACAGGATAAACCTGAGGAGAATTTGTGACTACCCATCCAGTTGGCAGGGTTCATGTTAAAAGTGGGTACTGTTTTCTTTCGATATGTAGTGTAAGTTTATTCCAAAGGTGGGGGGTGCATTAGAATGTGAGTCGATCATGTCAATGTGTCATTAATTAATTGATGAACATTTAGTTCCTTAGTGTGGGTATGTTCTATGGTGGTACAGAACTTCAAGGAGAATAAAGTCATTCATGACCCAATAAGCTAATGCAGGTCACTTCAGAGGAGCTGATAGGAAATCAGGTAAAAGGAAATGGCTACTGATTTCTTAGGATAACTTATGAACTTTAGGCATAATGATCTTTCAAGTTACGATCAGAGCAAAGATTAGGGAGAGGTTCAACACACTGTTGCAAATTTTGAGGTCTGTCACATTGTATGATATGCTTCAGTGGGTATATTGAGAAAGACAGGCATTACATTCTATAACTGCCCTAATGAGTGATGAATATAGTGCAATTAAAACGTATCTGGATCGAGCAAATAAGCCTTTGGAAATTAGTTGGGCAAGACAAAACATTGTTCTGACAAGTGTAGAGACATGATGTTCAAACGATAGTGAGATTTATGTATTATATTTTATTTACTGAACTCAAAGAGCAGAAAATACATCACAGTCTTTCAATCAACAATACTATATACAAAATGAGTACAGAGCAAAATTCAGAATCAGAACATACATTGAATACAGATAGAGTAACTTCAAAAGATCCAGAGTGCATTGAAAAAAAAAGAATATATATATAGATAGATAGATAGATAGATAGATAGATAGATAGATAGATAGATAGATAGATAGATATAAAATGCAAGCTGAGACATGCATAAAATTCTGTGCAGTCATAGATATAATACAGAAATGCATATGTGCATGTGAAATATTTGCATATGATTTTTACTAAGGCACCTAGATTTCTGGTAGCTTCCAGTTTGGAAGGGTGTATCAACAGCATTGTCTGTGATGGAAATGTTTTGTTTGAGTAAGGGTGTAGTTGGAAAGAAGGATGAGAATTATTTCTAGCAGCTATGTGGCTATAAAATGAGACTGCAAAGGCAAGGGGAGTGAGGGATAATGAAAGAGAAAAGCAGATTTGCAGGTGGATTATTACGGCAACATGTGGAAATACTGGGGATTCAGTTGATGAAGGTTATGGATAATATTTGGAAAAGGAATGTAAAAATGGTGAACCAGAACAATACTGTCAGTGGTGGTACAATGAGACACCTTGACAGTACAAAAAATAAGGGAGAAGACAGATGGAGGAAAGCGTCTTTTTAAAGGGAAGTGCTGGGGCAAAGGGCTGTATCAGGAGTTAGAAGTGAGGGAATAAATGAGTGGGATGAGTGTGGAAGATGTGATAATTTTCTATTCTGGAAAAAAGGGTTTTATGGAATATGGAAAACATTGTGAAGATGGACTTTTTTATACAATAAGATAAAAGGTGATTTTATAATTTCATGGATTCCGTTTTATATGCAACTACAATAAAAATGACTTGGAGAAAAAGAAAGATTTATGCGAAGATCCCTTTGGTAGCCTAAGCTTTTGTGGCACCTTTCTTCTTTACATTGTCTGTAACCAGCCTACAATAACAATGGGTGCGTAGGAAAAGCAAGCTACACTTTGCAGTCTGCAGGCACTCTGTACAGGGATAAACTAACAATTGTAAGGCATTGATAAACTAACAATTGTAAGACTAGGCCCTAACTGACAGTGATATATGAAATACAGTAGCTTGTTCCTGACTTTCTTTTCAAAACAGTAACACAAATTCAGACTAACATCCTAAAAGCTCATGTTATTTTATGGAGATGTTTCAGTTAGACAGTAAATCACAATTTGCACAAAGTCTTTAATAGTTTCATAGATAGTTTCATAGATATAGTTTAATAGATGTTTGAACAAAATGAGTGCTCATTCTAAAGTGTAGTAGGATATAAAATGAATATTGAAAAAGGATTGCTTCACTATAAACATTTTAAAGACTTTCTGGAGGGTAAAGATAACATTTGTTACCCAGCAGTTTAATAATTCCAGTTGAATGAATAGTCAGGCAACATGTCACCTAGTTACTTGAATTCACCATTTTGCAAACCTGCATTACCAGCCAGGTCATGTTACAAATACCATTGAATATAATATGTCATTGTTAAATTTGCACTGGTGCCTGCATTGCCATGTTTTGTGATGTCTGGACGATCTCTGTGCTTACAACTTATCCAAATCAGTCAACAGTTTTGTTACACATTCACTTACAGATAAGTTAATGCATAGCTATATTGTCTTAGAAAACTACACTACAAAATGATTTTCTTGGATAATGTCATCAAAATAAAGTACATATCACATGACATAGATTAGCTTCTAATCAAGTGGATCTGAAAAAGAAGTGATAGGTGTCACATGCCATGAGGAACAGCCAGTGGAGAAGTTACCAGATGAGGGATGCCAGTTTGGTTGAAGTGTAGGAAGAGAAAGCCCTGGGTAAAATGTATTAATGAAATGGCTGTTTAAGTTTTTGATTTTTTTGAATTTTGTTGCTGGTATTTTCTGTTAAGGCATGGGTTAGGTTGAAAAGGGTCTAGTGAAGAGCCCACTTAACAGGTTAACAAGCAATAAAGCAATTAAATGGTCCACTCTGATATGGCCTAGTAAATCCAGCTTTATATGTGGTTCCAATTGTCCTACCTCTAAAAGCTTTAGGTTAATGATGGTATATGGAGAAGACAGAAAAGAATGAAAGGCGATAGAAGGTCTATACTAGGAAGAGAATTTTTAAATGTTATATTTTTCAGTCTGAAAAGGAAACATACCATAAAGTACACATATTCAAAATTCTGAATGAAGGGGGTGGCTCAGTATCAGACACATTGTGGAATAAATACAGAATAGGGGAACAACAGCATGAATGGATACTGATAGGCAGTGAATTCTGAATGGAGATGAGATGGTGCTCTTTCAAAGCAGAGCAGTAAATTTGTGCTGCTTCCTTATAATTAAATCAATAGCATGTTACATTGTAGCAGGATTCAAATTAGGCAAGAAAAGGAGTTGAAAAAGTGCATAAGGGTTGAGAGACGGTTATAAAAGGATCTTGTTGCTCACCCAGGTAAAGGTGTGCTACAAAGGACAATCCTTCTCTCTTCAATTTTGCATAGCCATTATGTACATACATAAGAGCTATAACACAATATTTTTATTTCTGTATTTTCATCATACTGAGTATCTGCAAATTAAGTAAGTAAATATAAAATGTCAGAATTCCATTTTTTTACTAGTTGTTCAAGCAAATAGCTGCGGGAAAGGTCTAAATATGAAACATTTCATCTGTTTAAAGAGAGCTAACATATATATATATATATATATATATATATATATATATATATATATATGGTTCTACCTGACTTCGTCGACAGCGCAGAAGACCGACAGCGAATTGAGCTCCAGAAGATCACGAAGAAGACCACGCCGAATCGGTTGCAGAACATCGACAATGCAGAAGACCGACACGACGGATGACAACACCAACGCCGAGGATGCCGACATGGGGAAAGGCTGTGTGAGTATGCGGTAGTGACGGACGTTACGGTGCGAGGCAGGTAAGTGTGGAGATTGACGGTCTGTGGGGATAGGGGTGGGTTAAGTGAGTTAGGGTTAGGGAGCGATAGGGGTGGGTTAAGTGAGTTAGGGTTAGGGAGCGATAGGGGCGGGTTAAGTGAGTTAGGGTTAGGGAGGCGATAGGGGTGGGTTAAGTGAGTTAGGGTTAGGGGCGGTAGGGCGGTTAAGTGAGTTAGGGTTAGGGGCGGGTAGGTAAGTGTGCGATAGTGAGGGACCTTAGGGTTAGGGTAAGGTTTAGTGTGGGCTTGTAAGGATTTTGGTGTGCTTGTGTTGTGTGTGTGGTTTGTGGAATGGGGATGTGTTTTGTTTTTAATAATTGTTATTGTGGTGTGTGCAGTGTATGGGGTTTCGTGTTTGTGTACCGTCGGTTATTTCGTTGTCGGTTATGTGTGGTTTCGTGTTTATGGACTGTCGAATATGTGGTGTCGGTGATGTGGTTGTCGGTGTTGTGTGGTTTCGGCTATGTCAGGTAGAACCATATATATATATATGATATTGTCATTCTAATGTGAGTTATCAAATCAGTATAAATTGAAACTAAAGCCACTTGAAATTATTTCAGAAAATTATCTCACTGACATTAGGACAACCCCCTCATAAAAGTGTTTTTTTTTTTTTTTTATGGACTGCAAGTCATTCCACACCCTTATGTGAAAAGCCAAACTAAACCTGCTAAAGATTGTTTATTCTAACTCTTAAGCCTTATAATGTTGTAGAAGGGGAATGATAAGGATCTCCTAACTCCAAGGCTGAGTGATCTCTGCATTAGAATATGTAAGCTCATTACTCAAATATTCCAATGGAATCCATTTTTGCAGAGCTGTATTCGCAAAAGTACATTTTGCAACGAAACAGGTCAATATAGTCATGAGAACACAATGGTACATTCCTAAGATTCCTGTACAGTGCACAGAAGTATATCAACACTCCCAGCAGAAAATGTTTTCACTCGCAGCTCTCATGTCAGCTCAATATAGGCCTTATGGCATTTACACTGTATTATATTCTGCCATTCTGCATACATACCTCTCAACCTCTTACATTAAGGAATCTGGACAAAGCCATATATAAAAGTGGGACAAATGCCCAAAAATAGGGACAATTTTTTTAATATTGGTCTTACAAACTTAGAAAGTTGCTAGAATAACAGGTTTTGCATTAGCATGGATATTATGACGGGTATAAAATCTGACACTCAAATGTCTCTTTATTTTTTAACTTTAATCTTTAATGATTTGCCACTAATTTGCCAGAAAACCACAATTTTATGAAAAATATACCAATAACATGAGGCAAAACTCTGGACATTCTGCGAAAATCTGTACAGTTGAGAGGTATGTCTGCATATGATAATCTAAGCCTTCTAGTGCCCTTATTCCAGATACTCCTAGTTCTAAAGCCTTATTTTGTTGTCAGCCTTTTCTAAAGGTTTGTGCTAATCTTTCAAAGAATGGAAAATACCTTGAGATGAAATATTCCCCTTTCATAGCTTCATAGGTTAATACTTGGCTATTGATCCAGAGGAACATTAGCAGCCAGATCGTGAACCTATAGACATGAATAGTTAATACTCAGTTATAATCCACTTCATTGAGGGTTTAAAAGAAAAAAAAAACTGAGGTGTATATAATACTTAACATCAACCCATTTCAATGGCTGCTCGGGTCTATTTATGACTGCCCATTCATTCATCCAGATTGCACTGTGGTTTCTCTGCTAAGTTATATGCCCAGACAAGTGCATACCAAAGGGGGGCATTATATTTTATTATGGGCCAGATGAGGGAGGAGTAGAGAGGGACAATAACTGCCTTGGACCTTAAATATATATCCGATGTGATCAGTGTGGCAAGATTAAAGGATTTCCAAATAACCATGGATAGATGGCGATCAAAGACTAGTTCATTATCAGTGAAAGGGCCCAGGTGTCTGATGACTGGGGCAACTTTCAAAGGGAGTCACCTATGTGGTAGGTGAATGGTCTCCCATGTTTGTTGAAAGACACTATGCTGCATTTCTTGGCATTTAGTTTAAGGCCATGGTCCAGGTACCATTAGTTTATGCATGTTAGGCTCTCCTGCAGAGTCTAGAAGTCAGATGGGAAGCTTATGATTACTGTGAGTTTTCAGACATCCACAGACTTAGTCAGGTGCAGATCCCTGGAGTCAGCTTTCACATCAGAGAAATAAATACCAAAGAGAAGTGGTCCTAGGACTGGTCCCTAGGGGGACAGGGCTGTTAACAACTCTTTTTGATGACAGTATGCCAACAACATTAATAGTTTGGGTTCTGTTAGTAACCTGTGAGCAACACAGGACTTTACATTTACTTTGATTAGTTTATCTGTAATGCCAGTGCAGAGCAAAAGCCAAAGTAGCTCTAATTGCTGAGAAAGTCAAAGAGAACAGAGCACATATGCAGAAAACAGAATACAACCTGGTAAAGAAGATTTGGGGCAGACAGGAAGAATGCTAGAGGAAACAAGGGCATCCAGCAAAGAGGTGACTGGATTGTTTAAGGGAAGACTTGTGACAGTCAGGCTTAACTGTCAAAGAAGGTAGGAGAGTGGTATTGAATTGAGAAAGATGGTGACAGTTGACTCGACACACCGACCCCATGTAGAAAATGGAAAAAGAGGGGGTCAGTGATGATGATGAATGCCAGCATATGAAATAATATCACAGGCCTTTGCCAGGACCAGACAGACAGATAGTGTGAACAATTTTGCCCTTATGCTATGCATCAGTGGCCTGTTCAAAAGTCCACCAAGTTCAGGAGGCATGATCTGTCTTTAATAAATCCAAACTGGTTTGGGTCTAGGGCTTGTAGACTACCTTTATTGTTGTTAGTGGATTCCATAATAGTGCATTCCATTGCTTTACAGTTAAGGATGGTGATGCTTATTAGCCTATAGTTCCCAGAGTCAGTAGCAGTTCTGCTATAGTGGGGTGGGATAATAGTGGTTCTCTATAATTTGGGTAGAAATCCAGTGGAGAGGCTGAGATTAAACAGGTTTATTACAAAGACTGCAAGACAATGTCTGGTACTTACAAACAGGCAACCTGACACATTATCAGGATCCACGAAGCTAGTGTTTATGCCTGGGACAGAGAGTACTCAGGACTTGTTCAGAATAATTCTAAAGAAGTGTGTAATTATATATACTTTACTTTAATTCTTGCAATATGTATCGCTGTAGTTGCCATACTTTAATGACTTCCTGGGATGAGACTGAAATTGATCATTTGTGATTAGTGCTCTGCCCTGGTTAGTAGATTTAAATAAATAAATTGAAGACGGGGCGTGGGCATGCTATTTTGCTGTGGAAAGTGAAGGGGAGATGGAGGGGTACATTTTGAGCTAAATTTATCAGTCAAACAAATTTCATCCAGCTTGCATGGTGGTTTCTCTTGTTGAGTTATATGCTTATACAAGTAAATACCAAAGGGGGCATTATATTCTGTTATGAGAGTGATGAGGGAGGCTATGCCCTCAGAAGAAAGTATGTGTTGTTAGTATTAGCTCTGAGCATTGCTGGGCATTAGTTCTAAGGTTTCTCACATAGCTGAAGAAGGCTTTGTGGTTGTCTTCAGCATGGGTGATAATTTATGGTTCATACTTACTTCCTTTTGAAGGATTTGATTTAGTATCTGAGATCTGTTAGCCTTTTGTGTTCTCTGCATGGTTGGGTATTAAGTTTGTACACAGGTGCTAAGAGTTCCTTCCTGTTATTTTATAGTTTGATCCCAAATAAACAAAACAGTGTGTGTGTGTGTGTGTGTGTGTGTGTGTGTGTGTGTGTGTGTGTGTGTGTGTGTGTGCGCGCGGTGTAATGCTGTACTTGCTCTACAAAAATGTCCAAAGTCCAACCAGATGTAGTCTTAGAAACTTTAATAAAATAAATAAGGAACTTATGACTGTGTTTCTTGTTTATTTTATTAAGTTTCCAAGATTTCATCTGGTTGGACTTTAGACATTTTTGAACAGCAAGTACAGCATTACACTAGCCTTTTTTTTGTTTTATTTTATATTAGGTTCTACCACTGGGCGTTATTCCTGAACTTGCCTTTGCTTTTCTGTCTTATGGGGACTAATACCTTAATGCATGACTTGAAGTGGGAATAGAAATTATCTTCAGTCATGGTAGCATGTGCGATAGGGCCATCAAGACGAGGAAGGGGAACATTTTTTTCAGGTTATCAAATAGCTGGAGTAGATTTGCCTTAGAGTATTCTCTAAAGACAGAAGGGTTTTGTGGCACATTCGATTTTAAGTTAACAGTGAATGCTACTGAATGGTGGTCAGATCTTACCAGTGATGTGGTAACTAAAAGTGCTACACATGGAGGGTTAGATCGGTTAGAATCAGATGCAAATATTTTAGTACCCCCCAGTTGGAGCTTGCAGTAGTGATCCAAGGATTTGGTATTTAATGATACCCAGAAAACTTTGTGCATACATTTTAGTAGTGGTATAGGTTTTCCTGTTGATGGAAACGTAGTTGAGGTTACCAAAGAGAATAATGTTGGGTTCAATATAGAGAGATTCAAGTTTGTTTAGATATGCATCATTGGCTGCAGATGCTATGGAGTGGACTAGTATTTTGATATGACGTGGTGTAGTCTTTTATTTATTGTGAGAATGACATGGAGGAGTTCAAGGCCATTGTCCTTCATTAAAGGTCTAATGGTGACTTAACTTCTTAGGAAGATAAACACCCCCCCCCCTCTAGTTGCTCCATTATTTTCGGCATTGAGCCTGAACATGTGGTAGGCAGTGAAACCCTGCACTACTGAGAGTGTTATCACCATTCTGAAAAATGTTTCAGTAAATATACAGCTAGCTATAGTTTCAAGAGTTAGGGATACTTGTAAGGAGCGTAACTTTCTGTTGAGGATCTTAGCCCTGAACAATGCTTTCTTTATTTTGTCTTGATTTTATCTTTCTATGTATGAAATTTGAGGAGACAGACCTTGCTTAAAAAGACACTGTGTTGAAAAGATGAAGTCTTAGCCAGTATGTAGAAGTCATGAGAAGAGAGGTGTGGGGCATCCTTAGCAAAGCAGTTAGGGTTGTCAATTATCTCCTCCCAGGCTGATTATATATTGGATCTCCATTGAATGACACTAATAGTTAAGCCAATGGTTAAAAGCAATTATTATCCGATTGCATTGTGATATCATTCTTGATTATGGCAGAACACTATTTAAGGCTAATTTGTCACCAACATCCAATGCATATTCAGACAACTCCATCATGTCCCTGTTCATATGATCCAAGGGGGGAGAAGTGCCTTAAGTCATTCACTCCCACGTGGCACAATGGGTAAAGTGTTTACCTTAGAAATACAAGGTACATGGTTTGATTCTCACATGGGGTGATTGGCTGGGCTTAAAATGGTCTACAAAGGCAGTTAGCCTAGAACTAATCTATGAACCTATGGACCAAACTATATGTGTACCGAGGATAAAGGTCCTTGTGACATTGCAGACCCTAGCATCTGGTAGGCACCTAACTGTAACCCTGTCTTTGCTCATCCTGATAAGTGGTGCATTTGTGTGTCTGATTATGAATTCACCTGTGTCCAAGATGTTGCCGGATGTATTGCCTTGACCTTGCTGCCTTAAAAGCTTCTTCTCATCAAGTGAATAATCCCTTTCCGTACTGTGTTAGTATGTGCTGCGTGCTGATTTTGATCTGTTAATGAGGGGTTGCCCAGAAGAGGTAGGTTTGGGGGCTTTGGCTGGTGCTCAGACCTAATAGTTCTTGGATTGTGTTGATAGTCTGTGGATGTTGTGTAGGTGTGAGTAGGGGGTAAGACAGTGTTTTCTTCAATATGTACAACTCACTGTAAGAGGGACACCTCCAGTTTAGTTAATTTACATCTCTAACAGGCAGAATTGCTTGAGTTGAGCAAAGGTTTATTTTCATTTAACATGTGGCAGTTCTTTAAATTCCATATGAAACAGAATGCTCTAAGGCTGTCAGTAGTGGGAGATTAATACACTGTCTCCCAATGTTGACCAAGGCTTCCAAGCACTGAGATACAGTGACAGAAATGAAGGGGTGCTGTGGCTGGGTGGTGACTGGTTATGTGGGTAATGTGTTATCAGTCAAGTGAAATTACATTTAAATAGCAACTTTTAGTGTATTGCCATTAGACTCATTGTTAGCTGAGGTCAAGTTTATTTTTTTATTTGAATTTGTTTTCCAGGGTAGAGCATATATTCACATGGACCTTCTTCACACTCAGCCCAGGATCAGTGTCTGGTTAAGTGACTTGCACAGAGTCACACAGTCAGCCAATGGAGTCTGAAGGAATCAAACCTTGCACCACTGGACCTCAGAAAGCAGTAGTCCCTTAATCTGCTAAAACAACTGCCAGACCAGCCAGTTAGGTTCTATAACCCCTTGGAAATCTTTGGATCTTTGGTACTACATATTCTTTCATTCTGCACAAATTTCAAAGGATGCTGACAAGAGTAGTTAAAATAACTTCCCCTTCACCTTTATGCTACTTAATTATCCTACATTGGAGGCTGCATAACTTTAGAGTAAGAATGGTTATTTTCAGTAGAAATGTAGATTTATTTTATTGCTTCGTTTTTCAGCAATGATTAACAAGTTTTAAGTATTAAGATGAAATAGAGATGTTTCCCTAAAAAATGTATAATGGTTGTATCTAGTGTTTATTTATTCTGATATGTTGACTTATTGAAGAGTTGATCTCAAGAGTTTGACTTTTGAGATTTGTTAATTTCATAACATTCTATAGACTCAACTTTTGCCTCACTATGGAAGATTATACAATGTCACCCTCACAGCCAGCATAAATAAGCACCATTATAAAGGGAAGCTGAAGTGTTCTTGTGTGTGTCTGTTTTGTAGTATCCCATGCTGTTACCTGCCTAATATTAAGTAAAGCTAAAGGCTCACTCTTGCCGCTTGATCGCTGAATTTTTTTGAGAACATGCCTTTTCGCAATTTCTGCTGCATTTTCTGATGAGTTTCTTAGGTGAGCAATGTATATATAGGTAAATATATAGCTACATGATATGTTATACGCTGCTAGTTTTTAAAAAAAAATCCTGATGTTCTGTTCATAAGTTCACAGGTAAATACTAGGCTAGCTGCCCTTGCAGGCCATTTTAAGCCTAGCCAATTTCCCTTTTTGTAATTGAATTAACTTATCCCATTTAGTTATAGATTGACCTTACTTATTCCCTAGTCAATAATTAATTATTAACCCTAATGGATGGGATCATACTGTAGGTAATTTGAGGGGACCCACACGTGGGATAAAGCATTTAGGAGCTGACTCTGTCCATTAGTAGTACAGGGAGTACTCCTGGGATAAATTTCTGTTTCAGACAAACTGTTCATTTTAGATGTATTTTGGTCTTTTCCATTTTATTTTCCATAAACACAGTAACTTTGAAATTGGAAATAGCTCATGGCAGAAAGGTTTAAAGTTATATCTCAATAAATTAACTAATCAGTTAATCTATCAATCAACCAATCATTCAATCTATCAAATGCAAACATATTTTGACCACCCCTGGAAGCATAATGTTTATGTAGTGACTGCCTATTTCTTAATTGTTTTCTCTCTTGAAAATGTAACTGGCCTTGTACATGGAAGTCTTTATGTCTCCACGACCTTGTGCAAAGTGGTAAACCCTTCCCAAATTTAGGTTGCTGGTGTTGGGGTTGGGGCTGTTCTGCCCAACACTTAACTCTCAGGACTGCAACAAATATGAACCAGTCTAGTGGAAAGTGGTCCAGTCAGTAGTGTAACAAGATTCCCTGGAACTACCTCTCCCATCACCACATCCCATCCTTTATTCCACTGACCCAGAACTGGCTTGATCCCCATAGTTGACTTGAATTTCCCCAGTCATCCTAAAGCGCTGTACAATCCCCACTGTCTGTCAACAGGGTTAAGACCAAACAGTACTAATCAGCTCCATTCCATCCGGGGTTTGAGTCTTTCAGTCTTCATTTACATACTATGACTAACCAAGGCAGATGAGCAGAGTCATGTCCTTCAATCATGTCTGAAACGTTGTACTTTTGCCTAGTGTGTCTTGCATGTCAGTAATTTAAATAAAATAAAAAGATCCTTTTTGTAGACCATTTTTTCCTTGTCTCTTTATGTCTGGCCTGAAATATATCCTACAAATAGACTGGTTATAACCTCGCCACAGTTTTTTGCAGGTGAAATTCTTTCACGCTTCTTCTCAGGATTCTGCAAGTTCCTGCAATATTCATCTTAGTCCCTCATTTTCACTTTATTGTAAAGGACTTAACCTGTTTTTTTTTTTTTTTTATTCCAATTTAAATGCACTTCCTGTCGTTCTGGTCAGCAGTCTATGAACTCAACTCAAACGAGAAAGGTTCTGCCTCTGGCATGCACTCATATCGGAAGGTGGTTGACAAATATCTAAATAAATAAATTACAGTGATTCTGTTGACGGGCTTATACCATGTTGTTCAACCTTGGTACAATACCAATCTATAGGTCTTTATCTGTTTTCTTACCCAAAACACCAGACCAGTCTGTACTCCTTCCTGGATTTCTTTTCCTTTTGCATTACATTATTTTTTTTATTTTAAATGTTGTATTCAATTATGACTATTCTGCAAGTTTAATCAAATTATCCCGCATGCCATTTCCCATGTTTTTGCTTAGTACGCAAATAGTGTTATTTTATTTGTAAGCTACATGTTGATGTCTTATTTAAATATGTTACACATCTATTGTAATGCAGAAGTCTGCAATATCCCACCATCACAGGTCGTTGGGACAATATAATCCCTCCAGCCAACTTCTGCCTCTCCTCTGCTGTTAGACCCATTGGTGAGCCCACATAGACAGCTTTCATTCCAATCCCCTCTCCACCAATCTGCAAAATGTTCTCCTCCAAATACTGTAGAAAATAAAACACTCTATTATAAAAGAAAGAAGTAAAACAAAGTTATTTCTGTTCAGGCATTCCTTCTGAAAATAAAAGGCTAAATCCTTACTTCCTGTAATTATGAAGTGAGACTATGCATTCTTCAACATATATGATAGTGTTTAAGTCTCTTTCTACAAAATTAAAGGTGGATTTTGGACAGGTTCTGGTATGGCTCATCTCCAGATGTCCAGAGGATAATAAGGACAAAGTGCTGCCAGCAGCCCTGACTCCAGCAATGCCAGACAATTAAATGATATATTTAAGGGAGTCTGCATACAGTTCTGCCAGCAACCCTGACTCTTGTACTACCAGACAATTAAGTGGTATATTTAGAGGAGAGTCAGGCTGTTTCCAGGAATTAAAACAAAAAGCTTTAGGAGATGTTTTCAAGTCATTTTTTATTCATTTGTTAAGAGGATAAGGCCTCACAACAGAAGTGTCCCTTTTGGGGGCACGCCAGAGGGCGTGTGCATCTTAGTGATTTGTCTAGAGTTATACAGCAGGCAAAGAAAGACTAAGGGAATCAAACCCTCAATTTCAGCAAGTAGCTTGCTAGTAGCTCTGCACTAACTGCCAGCCCTGCTTGTTTACCTTTTCAATTATGTATTAACTTAATACTCAGATCCACTGGGTATGTGATCCTTCTTCACCGTAAAATTAATCATTCAGCTCTGTATTCACGTTCACGTCCCTTATCAGTGTCTAGTAATTAGTCTATCATTACCCATAATGCCAACTTCTCTTTTTCTTCTCAACAAACTCTGCTTTAGAAAAGGTAAGTTTAAAACCTCAGGCACTGGAAACTGAAGGTGTATGCCTGCTGTACCTCTCTGCCTACAGTAAAATACTGTAAACTCCTGGAGTCCGAAACTATAATGTACTAATGTCTAGACACCATAAAATATTATAAACTGCTGGTAACTGCCATCTGTAATGTACTGCAAATGATAGTTGCAAACTGTAAACATGTAAAGGAAAAAATATTATAAACTGCTGGTAACTGCTATCTGTAATGTACTGCAAATGATGCTTGCAAACTGTAAACATGTAAAGTAAAAGGTTTGCTAATCATTGTCTTGTAAACTAACAAAATGTGTTAACTGTTGCATTGGCGAAGAAGATAAACTCTTGTACTGCCTTATGGCCAAGATTATCAATGAAATCATCTACCCAAGTCAATACATAACATAAATAAGTAATGTATTAATAAAATACAGTAGAACTCTTAATTTCATGACTTAAAATACAGATTACTTATTGTTTTTAAATCAGAAAATCAGCCATTTTTACAATTGATGTCCATAAAAAAACTTTTGGCCACACTGTTCAGTGTTTTATAAAATCATGTTTCATGGGCCACAGTGCAGAGTGTACCAAATTCTGAATTTTTTACAAATGTGCATGTGTTAAAAGTTAACAACTCTTGCTTGCTGTCACTTACTCTCAGTAGCAAGTGCCCCAACCCTCACTAGCCTAATCCTACTTAATTACCTAGTACTACCAGAGTTCTAACTCTAACCCTATAACCCTTACCTGATTCCTAGTGCCCCAGCCCTAACTTTAAAGATCTCCTCCCATTCCCTAAACATAATGCCCCACTCACTCCCCAACCCTAAAGTTCCCAGTCACACCATTAACCTAAAAGTCCACTCCCCTAAAAAACCTAAACTCCCTTATCGCTGCTTAAACCTAAGTCTTCCTTCCCACTCCCTACTGCTAAACTCGCCTGCTGCTTCCTAAACCTAAAACTCCACTGTCACACCCCTCCTAATCCATAGACTAAAAATTCCCCTCACAATCCCTAAAGCTAAATCCCCCTCCTGACCACTGCCTAATAGCCTATGCTACATTCCGACCCCCTGCCACTACCTCCACTTCACAGGCACACATACATGTGAACTGGAATAATATGTTCAGGCACAGTATGTCAGATCCACTTCTCTTTACGGCTGCTCCAGGCTGCCTGAACTCATTATCTGAGTGTTTGAGTCTCTGGCTGCAAGACTGCGGACTTTGAGCATCTAGGATTCAGGTGCTTGCAGTAGACTCCAAAATCAACTTCCCCCAAAACTGTCAGCATCTGTTGGATGGTGCTACAAAATACTGAATGTTTCTAGTACTAAATACCATGAAGAGATCAAGATTCAGCATGGTTAATGATGAGCAAGTAAATTATTTCAACAATATGGCAGCATAGCATATGTTAACTCTTCTGAATCGCATGACAAACTGCCTCACAGCTCAGGACCATACATTTATATTAAAGAAGACAATGGCTTTATGTGCAGTTACTCAATGTATATATATGTGTGTGTATATGGTTCCCCTTTATAATAGTGAAATACTGAAATCTCTAATTTCAATATTTCGCGACCATAAAGGCGAAACCTTCAAATACCGAACCTTCACAATTCCGAAACTACAAATCCTGAACACACAGCATACACCACACCACACATAAACCACAACACCCACACTACAAAACAAATAAACACACAAAAACAAAACACCACACATCCACATACCTACACTACACATAAGGAGGGGGGCAAGCCCCCCTGCACCCCCCCATGTGGGGGGCAAGCCCGCCACACACCCCTATTTATAGATACTAACTCCGAGATCGCACAAACAGTAAAAGACAGTGCACTCACAGCCAGATATTCCACAGTCCCTCACGCACGCGCACACACACACACACACACACACACACATCACACATAGACAAACACCAACACATCCAACAATTACACACTCATACGTTCACCTTCCTACCCTAACCCACACATACAACTTACAATCTCACATACACTCAAACTCCTACCCAAAACCCTTACAAAACACTCACTTACCTTAGATTTCACGTAAATCCATACACTACGCTGAACAACATCCAAACCAAACAGCGCACGTCACGTAATGTAAAGCCATAACTGTGAATCTGAAATATTTGAATTTTCGATTATGCACTTTTAACATTTTAAAAATTCACCTTTATGGTTGCAAATACTGAAATTCGAGATTTCAGTATTTTGCAATTGTGAAGGGGAACTGTATGTGTGTGTGTGTGTGTGTGTGTGTGTGTGTGTGTGTGTGTGTGTGTGTGTGTGTGTGTGTATATATATATATATATATATATATATATATATATATATATATATATATATATATATATATATATACATATATACACATAAAACATAGACCTGTCAATTGATCCCGTTTTGGAGGAAAGTCCATATCTTCATGCCTGATTTGCCCCTTTACTTAATTTTCTGAATCTCCCTGATCACGTATGGGATTTCTGAAGCTGTCTAGTACACAGAAAGCCACACTACACGAACAACATACTAGTGGCACCAACAATTTGAGGAAAGAGGACGCACATCTTGCAAATCCCTTTTTCAGAAGGAAAAACAGAATTTTGCAATACAGTTCATTAAAGTCTACACATTTTACAGTGTCTGTTTGATAATGTGTTTAGATTTTCCCATCAATTTTGCCACTCTTTGTTTTTAAACATGTTTCTAAGTGGTATACCACATTCATACAGGAAGCAGAAAAAGTTATTTGCTATGTAGAATTCAAATTTATGCTAATTAGAGGTCCAGATTTTTGGCTGGATATACTTACCAACTCTGTGATTAGATCACAAAACAGTGGTTTAAGGGCAAATTCCCTCACTTTGCTTCACCTTGACCTCAGCAAATACTCCATATTGATGAACATGCACTCACACGAGTATTTGTTCTTATTTACTAGACAGAAAACATTCTGCAAGCAGCTTTAATTTGTGTTCCCTGGCAACATTTGATTAGTCAGGCTAACATTGTTTATAGGCTCATAGGTAAGTACTAGGCTAGCTGCTCTTGCAGGCCATTTTAGACATAGTCATTTTCACTTTTTTTACTCAAAATAACCCATCCCATTTGTTTATAGATTGGCCTTACCCATTTTATGGATGATAATTATATATTACCCCTAATGAGAAAAACTATGATCACACCATAAATAATTTGAAGGGACCCATGTATGTGGCAAAGCATTTAGGAGCTGCCTCTGTCCATTAGTAGTGCAGGATGTAGTCCTGGGGTAAATTTTCTATTACCCATCCATAGATGTAAATTGTGGTCGAATATGGACAGATATGAACTTTGTAGCTGTGGAGTCTGTTCCAGAGCAGTGGTATCCTCTGTGAGATAAGCCTGTCCCTCAAAACCATTCTGTTGATGTTACAGAAGAGGTTTAAATCCCTAGAATGAGAATTTCTGATGCAGTTTGACATTGATATGCAGTAAATTCATCAATTATGGGTCAGAGGATGCCTTGTATGCCAGACTAAGGTCACCTCATAGCAGTCTGTAGGATACCAAGTATAGTGACCGCATAAGTACAGGGAGTATAAGCTCCATTCACTTATATGTCCTTTAGGCCATAACTGTATACACATTGTAACTCAATAAAGCCTGTTTTCAGGCAATACAGTGGTGTAACAGCAGTATACTACAGAGGTTTCCTTACATTAGACCAGGTCCCCTCACAGCTTGCACTCCCTCCCCCCTGGCCAACCTGATTGTTTTTTTTTTGTCATCTTATTCCTGCTCCCACTTGAGGTGGACCCACTCCATTTGCCCTTTCTATGCTTGGGCTCACTCCTCTACCCTACCCCATTCCCAGCCACCCCCACTTCAATTACTCTTATAGTCTCCACAACCCATCTCTTCCACACTCTGGCAAATCACCTCACCATCCCAGTTGCCCCTCCTCCCCATTTAAGCTCCATTCCCTCCTCTCCAATCATCTACTACCCCTCCTACTCTACAACCCCTCCACTCTTTGTACATTACACCACCTCCTGCAAATCAACCCTCCAGATCCAGGTTTCACCACCTACTGTATCTGTCCCCTGTCTCTTCACCTCTCCTATCCAACAAACTAAACACGATTTACTGGTTCTTTTCACCTAACTTTCTAATCAATATGTCCCCTCACTATCTTACCTTTCCCCTTCTCCTCCTCATAGCTTATCTTACCTCATACCACACAACACTTCAATACCCTACTCCTGCACCTACTCTGTCTTACTGTCACTACTCACATAATAACCCTCACAAACTACTAATCTCTCCCAACCTATTTCCTATGCTACCCTCTAACTTCTTTACAATCAAAACTTTCCCAAACATATCTCTTTCCAACTGCACTAAATCTCATACTTCCACTATTGCAGACCTTCTCTCCCTCTTACTGTATTTCTGTGACACCTTGCTCTTGGCTGGAGATATCCAACCAAACCCTGTCCCAACCACCTTTACCCCTATCCTACATTCTTCCAGCTCCTCAACTCCACACCTTTCTCCCCCAATTCATACTTACCCTCCCTAAATCCTAACAGTTATCTCTCTTAACATCCAACTAAACCACAGAACTTCACTCTTGGATCCACCATGACTCCCCTCCATATCTTAGCCCTCTCAGAAACCTGGTTAAAGCCTCACATAACTAATGCCAACATCTTACACCCAGGCTACAATATCTATCAGGCAGACAGAATAAACAAAAGGGGTGGTGGTGTTGTCATCCTCTACTCCGACCAACTTAATATATCTCCATTCTTAACCCCATACCTACCTTCGACTTAGTAGAAATACTAATTAACTGCCACCTCAACCCCCATAAAAAATTTTGCCATCATATCCATCTATATCCCCCCAGGCAACAACATCCCTATTCTAGAAAACGTTCTATCTTGGTTCACCCTAAACATTTACTATGAAACTACTATACTCAGCAACTTTAATATTGATTGGTTTTCTCTCTCCTCCAATTCCTCTACCCATGCCATCAATCTATACAGCTTCCAACAACAAATATCTTCCCCTACCAGAACTATTACTAACTCCACTGCTGGCTCCATCCTTGACTGGATCCTTATTTCTAATCCTTGTGCCTATCACAACCCTGGCTTACTTCCCAACTCCCTGAGTGACCATTCTCCTACCTATATCCATAGATACTCTCAATAGACACCCAAATAGCACCTCTATAGAGAACATCGCAACCTGACTCAATTTGACCCTGATTTATTCAACTCCACCGTGGCCAACATAAATTGGACTTTCCATTCCAATCTCCCTTTTAATTATGCTGTTATTGCATTCAACAAGATATTCCTAGATATCCTGAAGATCATGGTCCCCTCAAGAATAGTCCAGGTTAAATCACTAAGCACATACACTCTACCATGCGGCAAAGGTATAATGCTTGGAAAACCTGGGTAAAAAATAAAACCACAACCCTGCTCCAATCCTACAAAGAACTTAGAAACACATGTAAAAGACTTATCATCAAAGATAAAAAAAAATCTTTCCTTGCTTCCAGACACTGCAGCCCACACACAAACCCAAAAACATTTTGGTCCACTATCAAACACATTCTCCACCCTAGTACCCCTCTTACACCCACCCCCTTCCCTCACAATACTCCCATAGAAACTGCTACTCTATTAAATCAGTATTTCATAGACACTATTCAAAGACTAACGCAACACTGTCCCACCCCCTCCTGTCTGCCCCTACCTCACAGTCCATCTTCCTCAAATACATTCTCCTTTCATCCTCTCCCCACTTCCTTTACAAAATCCCTACTGAACAAACTCAAACCCTGCTCTCCCTCTGTCGACCATCTACCCTTCAGTTTCTTAAAATTGCTGCCAGTTCTATTGCCTATCCTATTTCTATCCTTATTAATCGCTCTGTTACCAAGGCTGTTGTCCCCAACATACGGAAATCATTTTACACAATCCCACTCCACAAGGGAGGTAACGCCACTGACCCTCCAACTATTGTCCCATAGCTATACTATCCCCATTATCCAAGATTCTTGAGAAATGCATTCACTCACAGTTACTCAAATACTTGCTTGATAATATATAAAAATAAACGACAACCACAAGGTGCAGTCTAATCCACAAAAAGCCACGCTGAAGTTGAAAACTGAAACTGAGTCCTTCAAGTAGACAAAAACAGTGTATTTATTAAAATAGAATCACGACTAAGCGCTTTCGCCAGCAATCTGGCTTCCTCAGAGTCGTTTAACTTACATTCAAATGCTCTTTATATAATGAACACTCAAAGCTCATTGGGACAATTCATAAAACCCACCCCCATAGATACAAGATTCCCTGACCTTAAACAATTAAATGTATCAACTACTAAAATCAATGAATACATATCTACCTAATGCTAAGTTAAAAAACATTAAATATAATAATATATACATAATTAATTATACATTCTGTAACTCATATATGGTGATGTCATACCCATAAATATGTCTGATGTTAATTTCTAATGTTCCAGTGATGCATTGATACACAACCTCCCGTATATGTATAGCAAACACAAAAGTACTATCATATTGTGAGGCATACTATGTGGGTAAGACCATTAGAAGGTTGCAGGATAGAATCGCAGAACATGTTAGATCCATTAGGAAGAAGGACAAGCACAATGCACTTTATTTGCACAGTATTAAATGTCTGAACTTTAACAAATTCACATTTTTTGTTATAGGACGGGTTTTAGACTGTGGAGAAGGGGCAGATATAGTTAATAGAGTAGGGGCTTTAGAAACTGAATGGCAATTAAGATTGGATGCCTGCAGGCCCCCGGGCTTGAATGACTATATTTCGATTAAACCCATGTTAAATTTAAGGTCCCAGTTAGTACAATGAGTGTATATAATAGTTAAAAGGGACCCAATGATTATTGGCATTATATGCACATGTTTTATGTTTGTAGTGTCATTTCATTATGTATTAGTTTTTTAGTTTTATCAGGAATGTTATTAATTCACTTGGTTGCCAGTATGATAGTACTTTTGACTATACTTCCACTAGTTTTCCTCACCATCATATGTATACTGTATAGTTTTATCTTTTCATTTTTTAAGCAAAACATGTTTATTGTGATATATTTCTATTGCTGTATTCAACTTTTTTGTAATATAACTTTTCCTTTGTAATGACTGTAATTTTTCTTCTTTTCTGTGACTGTAATTTTGTAATTGGAGCTTTTCTCCTCGGGTCTCCACTGAAAATGGGCCATTTGGCTCAGTTGGACCAACCCGGTTAACAAATGACAATAAATAAATATGTATGGAGGCTGAGACGGAACACTGATGTTAGGGCTGATCATGTTTCACCCTGTTTAAGACACACCCAGTGATATTGTCAGGACCCATTGATGCAGTACATTTAGCTTTTGATAGCACTTTTAGGACTTGGTCTTGTGTGATAGGCGGAGACGAGCCAGTTTTAGCTATATCTCTTGAGGAACAGGCAGAGGGGAAAGAGGGGCAAAGATATAGCTAAATTTATCAGCCAGTAGGTTCACTATATCTTCTGTCTCAGCGTAGGTAACATCACTCACGATCAGCTCAACACATTGCTGTTTTGTGCTTTTGAGATTACAAACATAACTAAAAATGAGTTGTGATTGTGATTGTCTTTGGCTTGTGTAGCTATTTTAGCCTCAGACTTGGCTTTGGTGGATTTTTTTTAAGCTCCTAAATTGTTTGTTTATTTCTCTGGCAATGACTAACATTCTGGGAATTACACTTCTTACTTTTGGTCAAAATTATTTTCCATTTGTTAAAAAGCTTCATAGGTTCATAGGTTAGTACTAAGCTAGCTGCCCTTGTGAGCCATTTTAAGCCTAGCCAATTATCCCTTGTGAGACTCAAACCCTGCACCTTGTGTTTGTAAGGCAAACGCCTTAACCATTAGGCCACCCTCCCAAGCTTGTTGATATTATAGTTTCACCATGTGGGTTTTTTTCTAGGGTTTGACCTGGACTTGTTCCTGTGGGGTACAGCTGCATCTGAGCTGTTTACATGCTGGTATATTGTGGTGGCATAAATTTCTGCGTATTCTGTGGAGTTAAGTAGGTTTGGGGGGATTTGAAGCTTGCCAATGTATCACTTAGGAGTAAGTAGTTTGTGTTAAAGAAATTTCTAAAGGCACATTGGGTGGAAGGGATCTCTAGTTTCAATTTTATTTTGAAGGAATCTGTTACTTGGTCAGACCTCACAAGTAATGAGGATATGAAAGGGATGATGCAAGATGCTCCCATATTAGTAAGCACAAAGATCCAAGATGTTATTCCCTCAGTGGGTACTCTGACTAATTGTTCCCAGGCATTTGTATTGCCACAGTCCAGGAATCTCTGTGCTTGTGCACTAGTTTCGGTGCAGGTTTCTCAGCTGTAGATGGATAGTTTAAATCATCTAGAAGAGTGGTATTGGGTTTATTACTGAGTGATTCTAGTTGGTGCAGCGGTAGCGTTGTTGCCTCACAGCAAGAGGTTCTCCCGTTCGATTCTCGGCTTGGGTTGGGAGTGCCTTCTGTGTGGAGTCTGCATGTCCTTCCCGCGGTCGAGTGGGCGTTCAAAAGACATGCGTTGAATGGGCGTGCCTTCGTTGAAGGTTGGGTGTCGGGCTGGCAACTTGACACCATAAAAACCAACTGCCAATCATTAGCGGACCGGAGTTCCGCTGTGGCAACCTCTAAGCCAAAAGACAAACAACAGCAACACAACTGAGTGATTCTAGTTACTGTAGATAGGCATTTTGGGTTTCTTGTGTCAAAGAGGGAGCTCTATAGCTAGCTAATATATGGTACAGGACCTTTCTGATGATTATTTGGACATGTATAACTTTTAGTGCATCATGCTGCTTTACCAGCCTTGATGTAAGCCTCATCTGGATACAGCCTGTTATATTAAAGTCTTTGGTCTTCTCAGCTAGGTGTGGACCTTTGAATAGACATATTATACTGCAATGATTTAAAGCCTGTGACAGTATCGCTTATGCCATATCTTCAAACTTGCCTTTCTAACTGTTCTTTTCTTTTATTCCAAGGACTTTTGTTACTGACAAAATTGTCTTTTTACTGCATTGCCTGTCCTGTACAGTATGATGATCACATTTCAAGTCTTCATTGATTTTTTTCTTAACCGAGTATGTATCAATTGTACATAAGATCTTAAAAATCAACAATAGTATGAACGAACATGGGTTTACCATGTCATTTTAGTATTTTAGATATTTGGTACTTATAAAGTACAAAAATCTTTGTAGGTATTTTATGGTATATAAGAACATTTAGTATTGTTTCTTCTGTAGGGTTAGGGTTTGAGTTTTGCATGTCGGTGTGTCTAAATGTGGTTGTGACAATTTTGTAGTCTTTAGAAACTGCAGTTTCTATGAGTACTAGTTTTCAATTTGTTGTCAAGAAGAATGAAATGAACTGATTAACTAATAATGGTTAATTACTAATTAACTACTGCTCACTGACTACTTAAGGGCATGTTCTTAATGTTGTTTTTATCTGAAGAAGTCACAGTATTTACTGTGATGAAAAGTGCTTCATTTTGGATTAAACTGCTTGTTCTTACATTTTGTGTTTGGTGCCTTCCTTCCTGCAACCAGTTTTCAGTTTTGTGTTCTTTCAACAACAATAATGATACTTATGCTAGCAACCTTGCTAAACTTGACATTTATTTAACTAAATATAAGATGTATCAAATGGACAATGACTATTTAAAGCACTGTTTGCAGTTAAGTATTGTACCTAAGGGTTTAAGGGTGTGTAAATATCCAAACAATGTTACCAATGGCTCTGATTTTCACAAAGATTTGGTTGTTGCATTTGACAAATGTGGTTTTGATGTCATGAGAGCTATAATTAAAAACAATGAAAATTAAATGAACAGTATTTTTCATGTGGTTGAGCATACCAACAACAACATTATTAATGATTTAATGTACACTATTGAAGGTGAAAAGGAGAAAGATTTTGATTTGTTAAGGAATATTGATTCAAAATGTAAAGAAGTGCATGTTAGAAAGATGAAAAAGATAAAAGATATTAATGAAGACAAAGAGAATGTGCACCATCCCAAACCTAGGCAGGGGGCTATGTTTTATGGTAATGACAATTTAAACAGGCAAATGTACATGATGGTGGGTTTGGTGGGCAGGTCAATGATGTTCCTTTCAACATTCGGGACCCTTCAGATTTTCCTTCTCCCCGGAGGTCAGAAAGGTTGAAAACGAAATGCCCAGTCAGTTACAGGTACAATGCCTGTACAGGACAACGGGGATCTTACTATAGACAGGCCCTGGTGTCGGAATGGTCAAGGATGGCCCCAAAATAAGTTATAACAATTTTAACATTTTTAATTATAGTAACATTGACGTACAGGTAGGTCATTTTAACTTATTTATAAAGGGATTTTCTTTTATCCCTAGGAGAAAGTGTGATGTGTTTAAATTATTGGTGGATTTTAAATTATATATTTGAAAAAAGAATCTAGAACAATTTTTTAATGGTCAAGAAAGTTCCAACTCATACAACGCCACCTTGCATAGGAAAAGCGTTTTTAACCTGCCCTTGTATCCACAATTAAAGAACTTTGAATGTATGGTGGAGAATGAGTTAAGGCAAGCCATAAATAAAAACAAAGTGATTCCGAATCTTAGTAGCGAAGAAAGAGACTTACTTGAACAATGTAGAAGCAACAAGAATTTAAGAATTATGAAACCGGATAAGGGTGGGGGTGTAGTCTTAATGGAGAAAATCACATATGAAGGTAAGATGATGGACATTTTGAGTGATGTCAACCAGTATATGAGGGTTTCTCTGAACAAAGTAAATATTGCTTATAAAAGAATACAAGTATGTTTAAATGATTTGCTCATTGAAGGGCTTATAGACAATGATACTTACAATTTTTTACATGTCGAGAAACCTAGGATTCCATCAATTTTTGGCATCCTCAAGGTCCACAAGGATGTGGTCAACCCACCCTTAAGGCCAATAGTCTCTGCTGAAGGTTCCATAACAGCCCCCTTAGCTAAATTTGTGGATTCCAAGCTTAAACAATTGTCCATGGGGGGGCAAATGTACTCAAAGACTCATGGGACCTTTTGAAAAAACTGCATTTGGGCGACTCATGGGACCTTTTGAAAAAACTGCATTTGGGCCTTTACTGTGACAACCTTACTTTTATCATGGTTGATGTGATAGATTTATTTTCTTTAATACCCCACACTCTGGGTTTAGAATGGTTAGAACAGGTTTTAAGTGATACTAATGACATAAGTTACAATGATTTTAGAACATGTTTAATCTTAATGGATGTGATTTTAAAAAACAATTTTATATCTTTTGAGGGTGAGTATTTTAAACAACTAAGAGGTGTTGCTATGGGGACCCATTGTGCCCCCACTTACGCTAACATTATACTTTCCTACTGGGAAAAGAAATTTGTGTTCAGTTGTGATTTCAGGTGTTGTTGTAACTTTTATGCTCATTTTTTGGACATTTGTTTATTTTGGGTAGAACCTGAGAGTAGGTTTTTAGATTTCTTTAACTATTTGTCTAGCACCACAGATTTCTTAAGATTTATGTATGAAATCAATTCTGATGAGATGAGATACTTGGACCTCAGTATCAGTAAGGCTGGAGGGAACTTCAAAACTAGAGTTTACAGAAAAGCAACATTTTCAAACTCTTACCTATATTATACCAGTGCACAACCACATCACCAGAAGAAATTGGTAGTAAAGGGTCAGTTTGTTCAAATATCCAGAATGTCCTCAGATGACAATGATTTTATTAATGAAACTGCTTATCTTGTGGATTTGTTCAAAGCTAGGGGGTACCCAGAAAAGCTTCTAGCAGAAGTATACAATGAAGTTTTGGAAGCAAGAAAATCTAGGTTTGCCCCCATTTTCAGGAGTGACAATCAGGAACTTGAAAATATTCAAACATCGGAGAGGTCAGGTGATAATGGGTACAACAGTGCTTTGGTTATTACTTATGACGGGGATGCTGGGTTGGCCAGAAACATTATAGAAAGAGAATGGAACAGATTTGCTAGTACATCAGACCTGCAGTATATATTTGATAAGCCTTTTAAGTGTATTTACAGAAGGGGACACTGTACTAAAAACATTTTGGAGAATGGTACCCCTAGGACAGGTGTTCACCTTTCTAATAAAAGGGGCACACACAAGTGTGGTTGTTGTGCCCAATGCCCTTATGTCAAAGTTGGAGAGATGGTTCATCTGAAAAGTAGAGACAGACTTATTAAGACAAATGGTTTTGCTAATTGCAATACTAATGGAATTATTTATTTAGCCTTGTGTGACAAATGTGAAGCATTCTATATAGGCAAAACTGAGAGAAAATTAAAGTCAAGAATGTATGAACACAGGTACGATATAAAAAAGATGAACAGTAACAATTCTCTGTATAAACATACTCTGAACTGTGCAGGAGCTGATTTTCATTTTTATGTAATAGAAATATTGTCCATTGATCCTAGGGATGGTCCTTGGGAAACACCCCTAGAATACAGGGAACTGTACTGGCAACTAGTTCTTGAAGCTACTAGGTATCCTGGTTTGAATGAGATGGTTTCATTGAAGCCAGTCTTAAAGCTTAGGTCAGCTAAAGTTTAAATGATGTGACTTTCCAGCAGATGGTGCTGTTTTACATTTTGTATGACCTACACAACAGAAGCCGCAGTGGTTCAGCAGTAGCATTGTCGTCTCACAGCAAGAGGTTCTCCCGTTCGATTCTCGGCTGGAGCCCTACTGTGTGGAGTCTGCATGTCCTCCCCGTGGTCGAGTGTCATTCGAAAGACATGCATGAATGGACATGCCTTCATTGAAGGTTGGGTGTTGAGCTGGCACCTTGGCACCGTAAAAATTTACTGCCAATCATTAGCAGACCGGAGTTCCGCTGTGGCGACCACTAACCAGGAAAAGCTGAAAGAAGAACAAACAAACATGACCTACACAACAGTGTTTTAAATGTGGTTTTACAAAGGTTTTATATTTTTAAACAGTTTTAAACATTTTTTGTTTACAAGTTTTTACAAATTGTAAATAATGTATGTTTTTTACAAGATTCCTGCTTGACCAACAAATTATTTTCTATGCACTTCTGTACTTATTGTGTTTCATTGTTTGTGTTTTAAAAGTATAATAGTTTGTTAATTGATTAATTGGGGATGTTTCTGTATATAAAGAGGTTTCAGAAGTTGGTATGCTCATCTGAAGAAGTTTTTGTGACGAAAACGCAGTGATATAATTAATGCGTTCTGGATGTGCTTTATGTTTTTTAATATCATGTGCGATCAATAAAACAGTGGATTTCATTCTGGTGAACCTTCCAGTGCCTTATTTTTGGTTATCAGTTTATTTTTGACATTTTTTCCACTTTCTTTGTTTATTTGACTTTTGAATTTAGCTGGCATTGAATGGTTTGTTTATAAATCCAGCCTAAATAACTGCAATAATAAATGCTTAAAGTGGCTACACTGATATTCACTTTAGTTCCACAATTAAGCACTATAACAAACTCTTCTGAATAGTGTAGTAACTGCCTGTGCATACTGGTATGTCATAAAAACTGTTAAGTTATTGGATTCTGGAATATCTTTATTAGCTTTTTAATTGCTATATTAACTTTCTGGATTGTGAAGCGCTAAGAGATGCACTAAAATGTGCCTATAATAGAACTGTTAAGTAACTGGGATGTGGGGGTCTTTCTATTCTGCAGTGAAAAGGATGTATTCATGGTACCATCTAATGAATAGTAAAAGACAATTTCTATATCCAGGTAAGAGAACTGCTTTTGTGTAAGTTGCTTCAATCGGAGTTCTACATATTCATCTCCTGTTCTTGGTAACATAAAATATAATGAATATTGCAACATGAGAATACAACAACTTAATTTGAATTAATCACTCAATCATATTTAGTAAGTCAAATACCTCTCTGATCATTAGTTAAATTGCAAGGAATTATTAATAACAACATATTGTTTACGCTCAGGCAGCACAAAGGGGTATTAAATATAAATATGCAAACCAGAAATTCCATAGCAGAGAGCATACAAACCAAAGGTTTATGAAAGTGCATGTGTTCATTTATATGCTCTTTTGCCTCACTAACTGAATGACATGTTTAGAGTAGAAAACTCCTTAAGTTACATCAGACCAAAATTGCTGTTTTATTAGTGGTTGCTAAATATACTGCAAAATCTGTCAGTAATGCTAATTAAGTGTCAGTCAAAGTCAAGCCTTAATTTATTACAGAAGGTAAGCTCCACAAAATCACTGCTAAATAACAGGCAGTGTGGTCCTGATTACAATGCATGCAGAAGCCTTATTAAAACTGAGCTTGGCTTTAGTACAGAAAATAAGCTCAAAAATATAACCACTAAGTAATAAGCTATATATCTATGATTATAGACCAATTCTAGCATTAGTGTATGTGGTTATTGTACTGCTAATTTAGTCACTTTTCAATAAACTCCAATATTGTCAGTGTATTTCATCAAACAGGATTAAAAAATGTCTTATATCATGAGGGGACAGGTTTTCTACAACCCTCAAGCAAGGTTTTGTCTTGGAAGTCGTTAAAGGGGATCTACAAAGTTGGCTCTAGGAGCACTGCTTTTTGGTATCTTTCTAATGAAATTTCTTAAGGAACAATGAGCAAGCCCAAAATGTCTTCAATGAGATCAGGACCAATCCTTGTACAATGAGACCATGACCAATCTATCTGCCATGAGAAAAGGACCAAGCTGTATCCAATAAGGTCATGGCCCAGCTGTCTACAATGAGATTTAGACTGATCTATCTGCCATGTGAAAAGGACTAAGCTGTATCCAATAAGATCAGGGCCCAACTGTCTACAATGAGATCAGGACTGATCTATCTACCATGAGAAAAGGACCAAGCTGTATCCAATAAGGTCAGGGCCCAACTGTCTACAATGAGATCAGGACCAATCTATCTGCCATGAGAAAAGGACCAAGCTGTATCCAATAAGGTCAGGGCCCAACTGTCTACAATGAGATCAGGACTGATCTATCTGCCATGAGAAAAGGACGAAGCTGTATCCAATAAGCTCAGGGCCCAATTGTCTACTATGAGATCAGGACTGATCTAGCTGCCATGAGAAAAGGACCAAGCTGTATCCAATAAGGTCAGGGCCCAAATGTCTACAATGAGATCATGACCAATCTATCTGCCATGAAAAAAAAACAAGCTGTATCCAATAAGGTCAGGGCCCAACTGTCTACAATGAGATCAGGACTGATCTATCTGCCATGAGAAAAGGATCAAGCTGTATCCAATACGATCAGAGCCCAACTGTCTACAATGAGATCAGGACGGATCTATCTACCATGAGAAAAGGGCCAAGCTGTATTGAATAAGGTCAGGGCCTAATTGTCTACAATGAGATCAGGACTGATCTAGCTGCCATGAGAAAAGGACCAAGCTGTATCCAATAAGGTCAGGGCCCAACTGTCTACAATGAGATCAGGACCAAGCTATCTGCCATGAGAAAAAGACCAAGCTGTATCCATTAAGGTCAGGGTCCAACTGTCTACAATGAGATCAGAACCGATCTAGCTGCCATGAGAAAAGGACCAAGCTGTATCCAATGAGGTCAGGGCCCAAATGTCTAAAATGAGATCAGGCCTGATCTATCTGCCATGAGAATAGGACTAAGCTATATCCAATAAGCTCAGGGCCCAACTGTCTACAATGAGATCAGGACTGATCTATCTGCCATGAGAAAAGGACCAAGCTGTATCCAATAAGCTCAGGGCCCAATTGTCTACTTTGAGATCAGGACTGATCTAGCTACCATGAGAAAAGGACCAAGCTATATCCAATAAGGTCAGGGCCCAACTGTCTACAATGAGATCATGACCAATCTGTCTGCCATGAGAAAAAAACAAGCTGTATCCAATAAGGTCAGGGCCCAACTGTCTACAATGAGATCAGGACTGATCTATCTGCCATGAGAAAAGGACCAAGCTGTATCCAATACGATCAGAGCCCAACTGTCTACAATGAGATCAGGACGGATCTATCTACCATGAGAAAAGGACCAAGCTGTATCGAATAAGGTCAGGGCCCAACTGTCTACAATGAGATCAGGACTGATCTAGCTGCCATGAGAAAAGGACCAAGCTGTATCCAATAAGGTCAGGGCCCAACTGTCTACAATGAGATCAGGACCAATCTATCTGCCATGAGAAAAAGACCAAGCTGTATCCATTAAGGTCAGGGCCCAACTGTCTACAATGAGATCAGGACTGATCTAGCTGCCATGAGAAAAGGACCAAGCTGTATCCAATGAGGTCAGGGCCCAACTGTCTACAATGAGATCAGGACTGATCTATCTGCCATGAGAATAGGACCAAGCTGTATCCAATAAGCTCAGGGCCCAACTGTCTACAATGAGATCAGGACTGATCTAGCTGCCATGAGAAAAGGACCAAGCTGTATCCAATAAGGTCAGGGCCCATAAGGTCAGGGCCCAACTGTCTACAATGAGATCAGGACTTATCTAGCTGCCATGAGAAAAGGACCAAGCTGTATCCAATAAGGTCAGGGCCCAACTGTCTACAATGAGATCAGGACTGATCTATCTGCCATGAGAAAAGGACCAAGCTGTATCCAATAAGATCAGGGCCCAACTGTCTACAATGAGATCAGGACTGATCTATCTACCATGAGAAAAGGACCAAGCTGTATCCAATGAGGTCAGGGCCCAACTGTCTACAATGGGATCAGGACTGAGCTATCTGCCATGAGAAAAGGACCAAGCTGTATCCAATAAGGTCAGGGCCCAACTGTCTACAATGAGATCAGGACTGATCTAGCTGCCATGAGAACAGGACCAAGCTCTATCAAATAAGGTCAGGGCCCAACTGTCTACAATGAGATCAGGACTGATCTAGCTGCCATGAGAAAAGGACCAAGCTGTAGCCAATAAGGTCAGGGTCCAACTGTCTACAATGAGATCACGACTGATCTATCTGCCATGAGAAAAGCACCAAGCTGTATCTGATAAGGTCAGGGCCCAACTGTCTACAATGAGATCAGGACTGATCTAGCTGCCATGAGAAAAGGACCAAACTCTATCCAATAACGTCAGGGTCCAACTGTCTACAATGAGATCAAAACTGATCTAGCTGCCATGAGAAAGGACCAAGCTGTATCTAGTAAGATCAGGGCCCAACTGTCTTCAATGAAATCAGGACTGATCTATATGCCATGAGAAAAGGACCAAGCTGTATCCAATAAGGTCAAGGCCCAACTGTCTACAATGAGATCAGGACTGATCTATCTGCCATGAGAAAAGGACCAAGCTGTATCCAATAAGTTCAGGGCCAAACTGTCTACAATGAGATCAGGACTGATCTAGCTGCCATGAGAAAAAGACCAAGTTGTATCCAATAAGGTCAGGGTCCAACTGTCTACAATGAGATCAGGACTGGTCTATCTGCAGATCTTTCTACTGGGAGGGTGAAACATGATACTTTTAATCATGACACTTGAAAAATTAAACTGTCAGTCAAAAAACAGCAAATTCTTAAGCTCAGTGTTACACATTTGCACATTTGAAGCATTTTTGCTGGGGGTTTCCCTTCTCTCTACACTGATGATATTGGGGGCTGCACCCTTCACACTCCTGTTACTTATATATACACTAATTTAAGAATGTAGTACCTTGAAGAATCAGGGATACTCCAAAAATCCATGGTTTCAGACTTAGCATATATCCTACCTCACTACACTAAAAATGTTGATGTTCCAGGAATCACAGTTAATATTGTCAAACTTTCCGTAGCATCCATTTTACACATGACTGTAAGACAGAAAGGATAATAGCAGCAGGGGAGAAAGTCTTCAAAGTAGCCCTAGAAAACTTGCAGAGTTGCCTGAGAAGTGGCATCTATGTTTTAATGCAGAAAAGTATAAAGTACTTCACATGGGCCCTATTAATCCCAAAGTGGAATACCAGCTGTGATGAGCAACCTTAAAAGTATGAATCAAGAAAAATATTTTGTTATTGTTATATGAGCAGAAATGGACTAGATGGGACAAAATGAGAAAACTGTAGCAAACAGCTGTAAGATGCTAGAAAAATGACTCAATGGACAGTTATATTGCCATTCCATAACTCTTTGAACAGGCTCTAGTTAAGTACCATGTTTAGTTCTGGTACCCATACAAGGATAATACTAATGTCCAGCTGGCTGAAAATGTGCCAAATCGGTCACCAAGGTAATAAACAGAATAGAGAGCAAGGGATATTATGAAAGGTTACAGGAATGTATTCGGTTCTTATTTAATGATAGGTGAGTAAAGAGAAACATTGCATGGAAGTACAAGACATTTTAGGGGTAGGGTGATGGAATATAATTCAAGAGGAAAGATAGAGGGGTGGAGGGGCTGAATACAACTTAAGCATTAGAAAGTACATTTCCATGTACACAGTTGTGGGTGTATGAAACATGTTACACTATCAAGCATTTGGTGGACTGTAAACAAAACAGAGTTCCTCAAGAAGGCCTGTGTTTGGTGTTGAGCTAAGGGAACAGGCATAGGAGGGTCAACTGAAAAATAGCAGTGACATGTGGAGAAGGCTACATACACAGATTCTCTTTTTCTGTCTCCACAACTGTGTAACATCATCACAGTTGCAGTTATCAATTAGCTACGTAGTAACTGGTTACAGATCATGAAACAGGCATGAACAATATCAGTAACTATGGTCATTGGTGACATAATGTTACTGAATGCTGAACAGATAGATCTTCAAGAAAAATCTTGATGATTGGATGGAAAATAGGAAATTCACCCAGGGGATCACCTTCATGGCTCTGCTCGACAGGGGCATATGAAAATAATTTTCTTGGGTGGCGAAAGCCAGGGTACCTTTTTGGCTAGGCTTATATAGGCCCTAGGGCAAATAGCCTAGTACCTACCTATGAACCTATGAACAAACAGATTTCAACAAGCATAGTGTATGGTTAGGGCTAGAAAAAAAAATAGCTAACTTGGTAAATCACAAAGTTTGTCAGGCCCTGAACCTCTGACCACACAAATGTCAGTATCTAAGAGCTTGGATTCCCCTGGGAAATCTGTTCTGCATGGTACCTGCTTTTATGTTTCATTAGAAATTATCAGTTCATTATTATTATTTTAAGTTCCATTTGAACACTGAGGGTTTGAGCCAATGAACAGGATAATTCTGCATGCGGTCTCCAAAGTTCAGAAAACCATTAGTCCACTACTCAGACCTTTTTACTCCATGCTCCATTTTTTAATCTGTCAGTATGGGCTGATACAGGCCTGTCGTGAATATTTACCTCCTCAGCCATAGTTAGCAATTCAGCCATAATAAAGAAACTACGTGTTCTATTAAACGGCTATTAGTTTGCCCATTTTACCAAACTCTTACCAGTTAAAATGCCCCTTCTAGTAAACCATGGTTGATTTACGTACTCGCTGCTTCATACACTACTGCATAACAACAGAAAGATAACTTCCATAACAGGCAAATAATGAGGTCCATTGATCTGGTATGACAGGCCATCTGTTTGTCTGTCTGCATATCTCTCTATTTACTTTCCTATTTTTCCACTTGTCAGTCTTTATCTGTCTGCTTACCTTTCTGTCTAGCTACCTATGTCTGTCTATATGTTTGTCTATCTACATATATATTTACCTGTCTGTTCATTTATTTTTATTATCCAGTCTATTGCTATATTAGTAAATTAATGAATTAATTAATACATTAGCCGGGCAAGTTAAGTGATCTAAAAAACTCTTTTTCAGCCTTGCCGTTGGCCACTGGAAGGTACAAGCAAACCATACCAATCAACAGCATGGAAATGTGCTGTATCTTAAAACAAATTGAAAAGTCGGTATTTTAAAGGCAGTGTTAACAAAGTAAGCAGCAATAATTCAAGAGAGAAATAATTAATATAAATGTATTGGTTAGAATCAATAGCAATAATTTATATAGCAAAAGTTATCAAGTGCACACATATTATAACATTACATATTTAATCAGCAGAGATAATTGTCCATAGAAAAATTATCACTTCATAAATTATCGATTCAGTAGACAGCTAATCAAATTTAACTTGCCACTTCAAAGATAGCAGTGCTAAGTTCATGAAAAGACATAAAAACATCTCTGCTTTTGAACAGATAAATAAAGATGCAAACAAAACAATTTATTCCATTAAACATATCTAAATATTAAAAAAGTAGAAAGAACATAATTCTTAAGCCAGAGTATCAGTGGCACAGACTATACAAATAACATGTGCTGTGTAGTCTGTGGTACCCTGAAAACATTTTAATTAGGGTTAAAACTGGGAAAAAAGATGGATAAATTGGAGCTTTTAACATAAGTTCTTCATGATTTCAAGTAAACTGCAGCAGTTGTATTAGGCTGGAAGTAGGATACGTGAAGCGGTACTTAATATTATCCAGCAGATCTGAAGCATCTTCTGGTCAGATAGCAAAGTAATGTAGACTTCATTATACAATGGTAACACCTTAACATTTTAAAGTAAAGGTAAAGGTAACTATTTCTTAACTGGGAAAGTCCAACTGAACCATGTACTTTTTCAGTGAACATTTAGGGGAAAATTTCTATTATACAGACATGGACATCATTTGCATGGTTTCATCATTTACAGTTAGTTTCATTCATGAGCAATGATTCCATTACTCAGACATCCTTGACATCAGTTACGTCATTTACAAACAGATTTGATTAAAAATAACAGTTACACGGGCTGTATATGAATACATAGTTTTTAAATAGAAGGAGGTATATGCAGTGCAGTATCATCAGTGTGCAGAAATTGTCAGGTTTTACATATAAATATCTATTACTTTAAAGACTTGTTTAAAATCTAGGACAGAGGAAGATAAGATTAACAATTATAGCAGTTCTGAGGAAGGAGGAAGGAAACACAAGTAAGATAAAGGAGATGAGGTAATAGAGGAGGGTATACTTGTGATAACAGTGCATTACATTTTGTGAAGCAGAGAGTTATGTCAGAAATTCATATAGCTATATTAATACCAGTTTAACCAGGGAAGGAGCAGGGTGAAGAGTGTTTAGGTAGAAGAATTTGATGTTTGGCTGTGTGTCAAATGCCTTAGACAGACCCAGAAGTAAAGCTGAGATTGAAGACAGAAATTTTCATTGTGATTTATTATATCTGTGAACTTTAGAAGGGCAGCGGTTGTACTGTGACTGGTTCTGAAACCATGCTGTGAAGACGAGAGGAGGGTATAAAAAGTAATATTTGCAGTATGTTGAGAATGAATGCATCTTCCCAAGATTTTGAATAAGGGTGAGAGAGTGATAGTTTGTGAGTTTGTTGAGATGCATTTATGGGGAGGGTATTATTTAGGATGATTTCTATAAGGTGGGGACATACATTTTTGGAGGACTACTATATAGGATTTTCTCCACAAGGTGGGGACATGTTTTTCTTGGAAAGAGAGGTTTATGAGGACTGAGACAGGATATGCAATGCTATTTACAGAGCATTTGAGGTACTCAGATGGAAGTCAGTCAAGATCACTGGTTGTTGTCTTTAGGGTGTATAGGTATTTTTTAATTGTAGAAAGTAGCACTGGAATGAATGCTAAAATCTGTTGTGGCTTCAATGATTGGGGTGGGATGGATATATTTGTAGTTATTTTGTTTTGTAGGAGGGAGGTTACTGTATTTATAAAATGTGAGAAACTGCAAAACGATGCTTTGGGGTTTATTGGTTGGGGACAGGCTGTGCTGGACTGATTTTCAAGGAATGAGCAATATATTTCTTGATTTCAAGAAGTTTTTTAGATTGTTTGATGATGGATTTTGGGTGTTACTATAATAAGCATTTTATTCTGTTTTACACATTGTTTGCAATGGTTCCTAAACTGCAGATTTTGTTGTAGGGATATTTGAGGCTTGGTTTGTAGCCATGACTTCCAGGCTTTATCTGTAAGTCTTTTTTTTTAGTTAACTAATTTGTTTTTAACTCTTTTGGTACTTAATTGTGCTTGCTCTGTCAGGATATTTAGAAATATTATATTAAATATGCCTGCCATTTTATCAAAGGGAGGAGTTTTGAGTGGAGCCCAGTTGATCTGGAGCAAGCTGGAAGTAAGTTTTTTTATTGAAGTTACTAAGGTTTCTGATTGTTTGGGGTGTCTGATTATGTAGCCTAGCTGGTAGTCACTTAGGCTGTTGGGTAGGGTGCCACTCGTAGCAACATTGTTTGGGATGGATGTTAGAATCCAGTCTAGCATGGAATCTTTACATGCGGCCTTATTAATTCTGATTGGAGCTTTGATTAACTGAGAGAAGCCATACAGGTGATTTGAATATGTTGGGTTTTCTAGGGCTATCTTTTGCCAGTCTATGTTAATGTCTCCTGATAAGATGGTTTCTAGTCTTATGTTGGCCAAGATCCAGGAGAGGATCTTTTCTAGGATGGGAATGTTGTTACCAGGTAGTATGTAGAGACCTATGATGGCTAGAGATTTATGAGTATGTACTTTGAGGAGTCAGATGAGAAGTTCAACATCGCTGAAAGTCAGTATAGTATTATGGTAATTGGAGAATAACGCTAAGTGGGAAACATGCAAGAGATGGTGTTGGACTGCTCCAATTTGTATTAGCTAGAGTCACAATATTCATTCAGTGCTTAAAATATATTGTAGAGCTGCCAGTGTCTGTTTTGGAAGTGCACCATATATGAGGATTACATGATGAATGCAATGTCTGTTTTTTAATTTTGCTAATAAAATCCATACCTCTAAAAAATCAGGTGCATCTTAATAAGGAAAAGAGTTTTTTTCTCAGTATGACAGCATACAGCAACACATAAAAAATCCTCTTTCACATCTTTCAAACAGTATGTCATTGCAAACAAAAGGATGAATACCACAGATAAGTTTGCTGTAATGTACCTGAATTTATTGAAATTACTTATGTGTGAACTGAATAGCTACAAAAGCTCATGTTATAGTCTGCTATATATCTAACTCAGGTCATATTCCTGAAAAGGGAACTTGCATCTGGTGGGTTTATCTGGTTAACAAACAAACAAATACATGCATAAATAATGGCATACAGAATCAAGTTATTCCAGTCACCAAAGTATGTAACAGAATCTCCCATCCTCTTAATAACGTATTATTGTGGTAACTATCTACATACCATTTCTGTCACTGGGACCAAAATTTGTTTCACAGCCTACAAAAAAAATCTATGTCCAGACTGCTGTAGATTGTGATTACCTATAGTAATGTATACATTATAAGTTAAACATTGATATAACAACTTTATTTTGATGAACATCATAAATGACCCTCCTTAGCACTCATTAGTGACACGAGTTAACATATCCCTGTATAAGCGTAAGCACTTTGGGGTTAAATATAGACATGCCACTCATATGTTCAGACTCTCTGTCTTTAGTCAAATGACAACTAAGACATTGAGAAATGTAGCAACTTTAAATTTAGTCTTTTAGCTAAAGCATTCATTATTAAGATAAATGTACTTCCTATTTTTTTTATTTATGCAACAACTCAGTTTTGTGTATTTCATCTCATTTGTTTAAATCAGACAGTACAACAATTTCAAACTTTCTAATAGCCCTTATATAAATTTAAATGGTCTTTCATACCTGAAAAAGGTGGGTTCAACATTCCAAATGTGCAACTTTTGTATACTGTATCAAGATTAGTTAAATTATTCCGTATCTGGTCATTTTGAGTCAGATGCAAATTATTCCTCTTTCTTGATAATGAGTACCAAATCACTAATAGATATTTTAGAAATTGTTGTTAAGTCAGTGCTTTTTGATAAAACAAAACTTATATACATATATATATATATATATATATTTATAGGTTTACTATCAAAAGCATGGAAGGCGTATGCTCATGTGATGGAATGACCGAAAAATAACACTGGAAACTGTCATGCTGATTATTCAGAATGTTGTAATGTTTGAAAGTCAAAAATCAACATTCAACGTTTTCTGTACCATTCATCATCCACAAAAAAAGCTGTTGATACATCATACACATTTTTATTGTTTTGCACACACCTCTCCCCACTAATTATATATTCTGACTCCGAGACCACACTACAGTGAGGAAAAGGGCAATTTTCCCAATCCCCACTGTAGTGCAATCTAATTGTAAACAGCGATGCTCAAAACCATGAACGCATGCTATGTGTTGAGCTTTCGGAGGCGGCAGGATTTCCACTTGCAGTTTTCAACTTTTGTACCTTTACCATTGACCTTATGAATGACGTTAAGGTAAGTTTTAAACATTTTATAGTAAACAGTAATATATATATATATATATATATATATATATATATATATATATATATATATATATATATGTGTGTGTGTGTGTGTGTGTGTGTGTGTGTGTGTCTATGCATGTATATATTTAAAAGTTCCCTTCTTTTATTAAACTTCTGATTACAAACACTTATAATCTCCAGAAGAAGCTCAACTTTTTAAAGGAATTAATGTTACATCAGCTACTTCTCAATAATTTCCTGATGGAGACAGTACTACATGAAATATTAACTAAAAGTACCTCCTATTATTGGGACTACAACCCTGCACCCTCCCATGCAAGGGTGGCACTCCATGCACCCTCTACAACATGTAGCTAACTCAAATAAAACCACATCAGGGGAAAAAAAACATGATCATTGTCATTACAACCTTGATCAAGAGTTACGTTTCTGAAGAGACAGCAAGCAGATCACTGTGACAAGTAGTTACCTGTTAAGCCTTTAGATAACCACAAAACTACCAAACAAATCAGGAACTAAATCCGTCATCTGAAAATATAGCAGTTTTACAAAAAAATGGAAGGGTGACTATGTTACTAAATTTCTTTTTAACATAGGTGACATTTATTTGGTCATTAGACAGTGCAGGTATTTAGACTGTAAGTATATATATATTCTGTCTAATTTGAATAACACTTAAGCATAACAGCAGAGTAGAGAAGATTAGCTACCTACAAGAAAAAGCAAAATGCCAGCAATTCAGATAGTAAATAACTGGGTGTGACAGTGTATCTGAGAGGTTCCGTAACACTGATAAACAAAGTGAACAATTGATTAGTTATTATAAAATGATACCAGGATACATGCTTCTGCCAGTGGCACGTGAAAATGGAACTCATCTGTTCTCACTAAACAATGGACTGAAATTAAAACAGACTGCTGACAGAAGACATGGATTAAGGCAATGACCAGTGAATGATCATTGAGTGAGCTGTGCCCTGCATATTACCTATTTATATTGTATGATTATAACCAGCAGACTTAGCTGGGCTAAAGTTCTTGAGTAATCCACAGAACAATAATATAGCTGTGTGGAGAAAGTATTATTTGGTTAATGAGAGTTAAGTAAGGAAAAGCAATTTAAATCTAATAAGCTGTAGTTAATTTTTGCATTAGAACTGAGCCTCGCTCTAAACCACTCTTTTCAACTGGACTGAAAAGCAATAAACTGCTGGTATAAAAGTGCAGAAGGAGATAGAAATCACCTTCAAATGTGACATATGTTAGAATGAAAAAAGGTGGTGGCATAAATGAAATAACCAGTCATCTTCTAAGAAAATAGACTGGAACAGCACAGAAGGACTACTTAGACCAATTTCTTCGACAATTTTTTTTCACAGCCATCATTAAGAATTTCCTTGAACTTGTTTTGAATATTCTTAGATTTTTCCACCACATATGAACCCCCCTCTCAACTGCCTCAGAAGTTCCCACTATTCTCTGTGTTAAAAATACTCCATAAATTTCCCATGAACTGTTGTTCTTCCATTTTGTTCATTCATTCATTTTCTGATTACCCACTTCTTCCATTGCATGTTTAAGAGGAAATAGTCTAGCTAGGCAATCAGTAGGTGCAAGGCAGAGAAGCTTGTCATGAATGGTGGCATACATACATACAAAACACACACACACACACACACACACACACACACACACACACACACACACACACACACACACACACACACACACACATTTACAAGAAATCTAGATGATCACTAATTTAATTACAGAACCATACTTTGGATACAAGAGGAAACTGAAACATGCAGTTACAACTCATGCAGACAGAAGGACTTGCAGACTCTGATAGGAGGCACCTCAGGCAGGAACCAAACTATAAAACCAAGCTATATGAGGTACCAAGGCTATCTGGTGTGCCACTGTGCCACCAGCAAGTTATGTTTTTCTTGTATACCTTTTTAGTGAAAGATGCCATTTTGGACATTACTAATTCCTTTGAGGTACTTAAAATGTTCTTTTTCTGCCTCATTTCCCTTTATTTACTTAGTATTACATAGTTGACTATTGTAGTTTCTGTTTACATGACCACTTATACAGATTTTGCACCATTTTGTTTGCCCTCTTTCCTGTCTATAATTTTAAACTGAGGGAAACTCCGGAAATCTCAGTTGTGTGAAGCACTAATTGTTAATAACATACATTTATTAACTGAAGCAGATGGGCTGTAACAAGACCCTCTGTAGTCAGTAAATACTGAGATTTCCTTTTCAGGTATCCCCAGTTTTATATTTTTTTGAAATTTCTAAATCCCACATTTAGTGGTGTACATGCATTGTGCTGGAACATGGCATCATATTACTCACAGTGCTGTAAGGACACATCTGTCCCATGTGCACTTCAGTTCAATCCCCACTCACAGGGCTACAAGGATGCACCCATCCCCTGTGTTCAACAGTTCAATCCCCACTCACAGGGCTACAAGGATGCATCCATCCCCTGTGTTCCACAGTTCCATCCCCACTCACAGGGCTATAAGGCTGCACCTATCCCATATGGTCTCCAGTTCAATCCCCAGTCACAGGGCTATAAGGATGCACCTATCCCATGTCTTCTACAGTTCAATTCCCACTCACAGGGCTATAAGGATATACCTGTCCCATGTGCTCCCAAGTTCAATCTCCACTCACAGGGCTATAAGGATGTACCTCTCCCATGTGTTCTTCAGTTCAATCCCCACTCACAGGGCTATAAGGCTGTACCTGACCCACATGCTCCCCAGTTCACTCCCATCTCACAGGGTTATAAGGATGTACCTATCCCATGTGCTGCTTAGTTCAATCCTCACTCACAGGGCTATAATGATGTACCTATCCCGTGTGCTCTCTAGTTCAATCTTCATTCACAGGGCTTTAAGGATATAGTTATCCCATGCACTCTTCAATTCAGTCCCCACTCTCTCACTCCTGTACATTGAGCAAGCATCTTTGAATGCCACAGAGAAACAAAAATAAAAAATTACATAATTGCCTCCTGACTTACAGGAAAATCCATTCACTGCAGTGAGTGAAAAATTGTTAATATAGGGAGGGGAAGTGAAAGGGTGTTAACAGCAGAAAAACAGCTATAGTGAGCACATATCTGTTATACTTGAATTTGTAGTCTCTTTACAATTTATAAGTCTTGGGAATAGCCCTAACCAATAAAAAGTAAACTTCAGTGGGTGGCAGAAGGGGTAAAAAGAATGCATAAAAGCAAGAGCTTAGAAGGCTGAGGCCTAAAGCAGTGAGGTGTCAAACAAGGCCTGATTCCTGGAATCGCAGTTCAAGTAATAATACTAGGTAAAGATATGACCTCATGGGATCAATTAGCCACAGTATAATTATCCTCAGTGGACACTGAAACTAGACACATCCCTAGTGGAGTGACATTTTGACACCATTATCCAAACAGTACTTGACTACATGATGGCAAAGACAACAGAACTGGTGAAATACATTAACAGGCTGTGTTAGCTGTGTGATCTTAATTATACAGTACATATTATGAGACAAGAAAAGCTGGGCTGCTTTCCTGTAATCATGCACTTTTCTTAGGTAGAACCTGAAATGGTGTGCATATCAAAGTTATGAAGTGATCTTGCTCTTCTGGATTCTGTCAGTGTGAAGAAAACATGGAAATGAAGATGTTGAAGTAAAAAAAAGCTTTGAGACTATTGTTACAAGGAAATGCATGTTATTTTAAGGGACACAAGCCTTGGGAAAGACTAAATATTGTTCTCAACAAATAAAGGTCTGAAAATCTGAGAAGCAGAAGTAAGGGTCACTATGAATAGAGTCTTCCACAAAGACAAACTTCATATCTAAAGAACTTTCTAGTTTGCACATGGATGGGTAACCATCTGGGTCATGAGGTTCAAATCCATAGGAAGATAACAGTTCTTCAGAGGCAGACAAAGATGCAGAACCACTTTCATAAATGATGTTCTTATGGGTCTACCTGGGTTTGTTAAAGTGCCAGATCATCGAATCTCACTTCGCTGACACTCAGAATATTGAACTGCACTTCATCAAACCATCGGAACTAAGAAGATTTTCCCACGGTAAGTAACTGGTTGTACAAGAGGTTGAATTTTGCCCTTTTCACAACTGTAGAGTGATCTCTGCGATGGTATATTTAGTTAGGGTGAGGTGTGGAAGGTGCAGCCCCCCACATTGGGGGGTATGGGGACATAGACCCCCCCACCTGGATGCTGCAGTTTTAGTTTTTTTATTTTTTGGCTAAGTGGTTACGTACCATGGGAAAGTCTTTGTATTTCTGGTGGTTCGATGAAGTACAGATTTGATATTGTAAGTTTCAACAAAGTGAGATTTGATGTTCTATGATTTTGAAGATATCAGGTAACTCTGTTCTTATTTTCCTTCGTTTTGATTCCTAGCTATCTTTTTCACTCCCCCATCTGTGCCTACAGCAGCTAACCTGTCTGTTCTCTTCTGCTTTCCATGTCACCACTTCCCCTAACCTTCTTGCTTACTTCTTTCAAGGCTTAACAGATAACTTGTTTGTATGCCACTGCATTCTTCTAACTATTGTCAGTATACCTTCCATCTTCTGTCCATCGGTTCCATTTTCTTTATATATGATGTTTCTTGAGGGTTAGGTAATAGTTCCTCACTAGTATAACATGTACTATTAATTCATTACATCTATACAATTATGCTTCTATGTTAGTATATTTGATTCTGGCTACTTCCCTAAAAATTTTCCTTACTTCATAATATTATTTGTTTGCATATGTGTTTCAGTTACTCCCAGTGGATGCTTTTTCCTTGGGGCTGTACAGTAAAACAAAGATGTGCACATCTGGAAATCCCTAGTCAAGAAAAATAAATAAATAAATGAAATCAATCCTGGGGCACATAGAAAGCAGAGAATATGAGGGGAAGGGAGATTACTAAGCAATGCACATGGAACTTAAGCAAGCAAATTGCAAAATAAGAAACAGTGAAGTATGTTCGCTATACAAAACATATATTTCACAACTGAAAACAAACAGCAGTGGTGATGTTGGTATTTTGCAATCTGCTATTTAGTCAGAGTGGAGGAAGAGTGTGAGGTAATCAACAGGAAATGTCTGACAACATCACAAAACACATGGCCACATGCTTGTATCAGGACATTTCAGGGCCCACGGAGTTTTGCACTATAGTCCCCTTCTCTTGCTGGCAATTCTTATCACATATCAGGAAGCTGATCTTTGGGTGGGGCTGGCGGGGGGGGGGGGGTCAGGACGATATAGTTCTCAACTATAGAATATAACTGAAAGAAAAGTACAAAGGAATTTCTCCGAATGTCTCTCTCACTGCTGTGAGCCTAAACAAGAAGGAAAAGAACTTCCTGTGTGACAAATGAGATTATTTAAATATGACTACTTCCCTCAAAATATGACCAAACCCAAGGTCTTTACTCATTTCTTTCTTTTTCTGTCATACATTTCCTGCTGTTATTTCTGCAGCAGTATATTTGTATATGCAGTAACAAATTAAAAGCAACTATAGCAACTATAATACATCGTCGGGCTTATGTTTTTAAATCAGAAATAGTAGCTAAAAAAAAAAATAAATTCTACTAGATATTGATAGGTAAATCATCAACCTCAAAAATTTGAATAAGAGGATATTACTTTTGAGGAAAGGGTCAAGGTTCCAGATCAAATATAATGCTCTCAAAAAATTAGTTCTATATATAACTCATTTTCTAAGTTGTGAGACAACTTGGCATGAGGTGCTTTTTTTCAGGACTGATTCTAGGCTACTTCTTTTTCATGGCAGATTGGAACCATGCTCTGTTTGGTCATGTGGTCCACTCAGAGTCTCATCATATTCAACTTAAGAGGCTGAGTGAAGCAACACCAGGACTACTGAGTAAGGCTGATTAACAGTTCCAAGACCTCAAGTCTTTGTGCCACAGTGTTAAAATATGTTTAGCCTACTTCCAAGATGGCTGCACATTGAGTAACATCTTAATTCTGGCACTCCCACTGTGAAAACACAGAAAATCAGTAGATTTATATTTCTGGATAAATTTCAGTAACTGGCTAGTAATCGCACTGTCTGGATGCCAGGAAAAAAGAAATACAGAGGACCTAAAAGAAAATCAGCTACAAAAGTTGAGGAAAAAACATTTGACTGGGTGAAGTACTGCAGCTGTTTAGCAAAAAGTAGTGCAAGCTCCAGACATGACTTGCAGTAACATAGAGAAAAGTATAAGACAACTGCACACAGAACTGATTAAAATAAACAAAACACTGATGGAGTATATCAACTCAAACAACAAAAGGCTGGAAAAAATGGAAGAAGTTTTAAACAGATATTCAGATGAGATGATAAAATTGCAAAAATCAGAGGTCGAAATGAAGAAAAGGCTGGCTGAATATGAGACTGCTTAAGAAGAGATGTTTAAAAAAAATAATAGAATTAGAGGACAGAGTATGAGATATTCTGCTGTACCAGAGAAGCTGGAAGGAACAGACTATTAATTTTATGAAAGCACACATAAGCAACTGGACTGGTAATCCACAGCAGGAGTTGTTAATTGAAAGGGCAGATTCTGTGTATGCTCAAATCTGGCTATGAGAAAGCAACCTAGACCTTTAGTAGTAAAAATACAATCCTACCAGCAGAAGGAGTTGATTCTGACAAAACTGTGGCAGAAAGACAAAGTACTGAAAGTGTGAGACAGCAGAGTGTTTGTGGAGAATGATTATTCATTGTACACCAGGCAGAAGAGGAGTAAACTTATTCCACTATTCAGAGAATGCTGAGAAGCAGGCAAGGGATTCAAACTGCTGTACAGCTATTTTCAAAATATTCCACCCTGGAGGGACAAAATAATTTTTTGAAGTACATGCTAAGCAGAAAATACAAAGGTTTGTCTAACAAAACCTGAGCTGTGAAACAGAAAGAGATTCTGCTTTTTGTTTTTCTGTAATAAAGATGACAGAGAAACTGTGCCAGTGAAACCCTTTTCAATGTTTTAACAGAAAATGCTTGAGAGATGTGAAAAATCACAAGAATCTACTAGAAGAATTGACATTATGTTGGAAATGAAGCAGAGAAAAGATTTGTGAAAGGGAGATGAACAGGAATAAAACCAGTAACTTGGAAACTGACAAATGTGGAAGTGCAAAGCAATAATTATATCTGTGAAACCTAGAAAAAGCTGAATGGAGTAAATAACCAAGAGCACTGCACCAAAAATAAAAATCCAACAGTTTTATTCCTCCACGATAAGAGTTTAGCACTTTCGTCGAAAGTACATAAAATTGACTTCTTCAGAACTACATGACACACATAATGCTGATTTAAATAGCCTGCCCTACTCAACAATTAGTCAAACAAGAAAGATGTCATTTCCTGCTAAAAAATGTCATTTCCTGCTAAAAAAAGTATGTCATTTCCTGTTAGAAAAATATATCATTCCATGCTAAAAAAGTACAACCCCACTAAAATAATACAACTGAATTATTGATCCATTGATCCCCAAAAATAGAGCTTATGTTAAAAACATTACATAAAAAAACAGCTTTTAGTTTTAACATAGAACTAATAGACATTTTATCATTGAGCTCAGGTCGCACACATGCATTTAAGCTTATTTGCCACTTCAGCTGTAAAAATTCAACAAAATCATCAACAGGTCCACCCCTTGTACCCAAGTCTACCTGCTCTAATACAAAAAACTTGAAACAGTGTGTGGGATATAATTTAATATGCTTAAATAAGGCGTTGGTCTCCCTATGTTTGTTAATATCATAACTGTGTTGATAGATCCATTGTCTTCAAGCTCAGACAGTCTTACCCACATAGTAACAGTCACAACCTGTACAGGATGCAACATATACAACCCCCTTGGTGTAACAATAGTACTTTTTATGTGTAGTGATTTTACCAAAATTCCTAAGTTTAATAAATTCGGCATCAATCACAAAAGAACACTGGGTGCATCTTCCACATTTGAAAGTACCACCTAGTCCAGATGCCACCTTTTTTCTTTCAACTAAATCTCTGAAAGATGTACACTTTTTGTACACCACCAGGGGTTTTTCACCTAGTTTATTATTGATATTCTCATCAATACGAAACATGTTCCAACAATCACAAATGATGCTTTTGACGTCAATACTTTCAAATGTGGAAGATGCACCCAATGTTCTTTTGTGATTGATGCCAAATTGATTAAACTTAGGAATTTTGGTAAAATCACTACACATAAAAAGTACTATTGTTACACCAAGGGGGTTGTATATGTTGCATCCTGTACAGGTTGCGACTGTTACTATGTGATTAAGCCTGTCTGAGCTTTAAGACAATGGGATCTATCAACACAGTTATGATATTAACAAACATAGGGAGACCAATGCCTTATTTAAGCATATTAAATTATATCCCACTCACTATTTCAAGTTTTTTGTATTAGAGCAGGTTGACTTGGGTACAAGGGGTGGACCTGTCAAAGATTTTCTTTAATTTTTAGAACTCAAGTGGCAAATAAGGTTAAATGCATGTGTGCCACCAGGGCTCAATGATAACATTTCTATTAGTTCTATGTTAAAACTAAAAGCTGCTTTTTATGTAATGTTTTTAACATAAGCTCTATTTTTGGGGGATCAATGGATCAATAATTCAGTTGTATTATTTTAGTGGGGTGGTACTTTTTAGCATGGAATGATATATTTTTTCTAACAGGAAATGACATATTTTTTAGCAGGAAATGACATTTTTTAGCAGGAAATGACATCTTTCTTGTTTAACTAATTGTTGATTAGGACAGGCTATTTAAATCAGCATTATGTGTGTCATGTAGTTCTGAAGAAGTCAATTTATGTATGTTTGACAAAAGCACTAAACTCTTATCGTGGTGGAATAAAACTGTTGAATTTTTATTTTTGGTGCAGTGCTCTTGGTTATTTACTCCATTCAGCTTTTTCTGGGTTTGGATATTTTCATTTTTCTTATATCTGTGAAACCTGATAGAACAAGAAAATCTGGAAATATTGGACTCTTTTGAACTTTGTTAAACTTGTAGGGGACTCTAAAGAATATGCCCTACTTGACATCATTAATGTTCAGAAAAATACTTAGGCAAGGGGGGAGAGGAAGAAAGTAAACTGTTAGTAAAACAATTTTTTTCTTAATGGTCTGCTTTTATACTGCATGGTCTTCTTTGCATGCCCTAAAGTAAAGTTTTCTCAGTTATTTTTAAGTGTAATTGGGGATACTAATTTAAATAGCTGATCCTTATTTTTTTCTTTCTCCCTTCTTCTCTCTTTTTCTGTGCTCAATGTTAAGAAAGGTAGGCACTGCAATGTAAAAAAGAAAAGAAGAAAAGTCTGGTTAAAAGAGCATGACAAACAAAAATAGTGTGTGTTTTCTCATTCTTGCATAGGGGAATGACTGGTTTAAGGCCCTTAGCTTCATCTAGTAACAAGTTTTAAGAGAAGGCGAGTAAATGAAAAAGAATACTGAATATTATAAGGCTTTTTTCTAGCAAATAAATGTATTCATAGTAATTCTGTATCTGGTTCTCATGTCTCCAGGAGGCAATCTGATAAGTAGAAATGATTAAGAGATAATATTCTCTGAAAGCATTAATAGGATCATATGATTATAGAAATTTAATACGCTAATGGCACTAGGGCCCTTACAAGCCTAACCAAGTTCTACCCTTATTTCCATGATCAGCAATGGACAATAGGGACACAGGTGGAATCTCCCAGAAGAATTTACGGTTACCCATCCAATCGTCCAGACTGTGTTTGAAGGTGGCCAATGAGATGCTCTGTTTGACATGAAGTGGGAGTTTGTTCCAAAGGTGTGGTAACCTCTGGAAAACAAATCTGTCCCTCCAGCAAGTTCTGTTAATGTCAAATACCAGGTTAAGTTCTTTAGAGTGAGTAACCATTGTGCCATCTGACTTAAGGAGATGCAACATTTCCAATAAAGCAGGGTTAGAGATTGCCTTGTATGCAAGGCAGAGATCGTCTCTGACAATTCTGTATGACACAAAATAAGGTGACAGTGATTTCAGGCAATCTGCATAGGCCAAATGCTGAAGACCCTGAATTTTCCTTGTGAGGAAGCTTTGTGGTTTCTCCAATTGCTGCAGGTGCTTTCAAAGGTACATACCAAAAGGGGTGCTGTACTCAATTATTGACCTGATGAGGAAAAAGTACAGAGAGGTTATAACTTTTTTTCTCAAGGCAATGCCCTTATTTATGAGATGAGCAACATAGAATGCCCTTCTTACCACTGTGGAGACATAGTGGTCAAAGGTAAGGCTGCTGTCAACCTGTGTTCCCAGGTCTCTCACCACTGAGTCTGTACTTAAGGTGTTGTTACCATTGATGTGGTAGTTAGCAGGAACATTGCCCTTAGTAAAAGGGATAATACATTTTTTTGCATTGAGTTTAAGGCCATGATGTTGGCACCGATCATTTGTTTGTGTAAGACTTTCTTGTAGGATGTTGACATAATTTGGAGATTCTATGACCACTCGCAGTCTGCAGCCATCAGCAAACTGTGTCAGCCACCGACCTTTAGTGTTATCTTGTACTTTGGAGAAATAAATTCCAAACAGTAGAGGTCCCAGGACTTATCCCTGTAGAACACCACCAGTTACAGGTCTGCTGTTGAATGCTGACTCCCCTATTTTAACTATATGGGTTCTATCAGTGAGCCAATTAGCGACCCATCTAATGATATAAGGGTTAATACCTAGCTGGGTGAGTTGTCAATGATGCTTGAGTGGGAGATAGTGTCAAATACCTTGACTAAGTCTAGGTAGGCTGCATGCACAGATTTCCCCTCACTCAGGGCCTTGGTGACTGCCTCAAATAAGTCCACCAGGTTTAACAGGCATGATCTCCCTTTGACAAATCCAAACTGAGAAGGGTTAAATGTTTGGAGATTACCTATATCTATGTTGAGAAGGTCCGTGATTCACTCCTTGGCCTTGCAGATAAGGCTAGTCAGGCTAATAGGTCTTTAGTTCCCAGGGTCAGTAGAAACACTACCTTTGTGCAAGGGAATAACAGTGGCCATTTTCCATTCAGATGAGATGAAGCCAGTACTTAGACTATGATTGAAAAGAGTACTCAATGGGTTTGCTAATTCTAGTTGGATCGCATGTAGGATGCAGCCTGGGATGTTATCATGTCCCATAGATGCTGTATCTTTGGCCTTAGAGAGGGTGTTTATGACCTGTTCTTTAGAGGTACAAGGTAGGGGATGGGTGGTGGGTGGGTATGTGTGGAGGGGAGAGGGGAGTGAAGTTTTCACAGAATCTGTCTGCTAACAGGTTAACTGCATCTACACGGCTCAGTATATGTGGTATAATTGACTACCTGTTTGGCACAAATCTGGGCCTTTCCTTTTAGGTCACAGATGTAACTAAAGAATGCCTTGTGGTTGTCTTTAGTTAAGGAAGCTAATTTGGATTCATAGTTTCCTCTGGAGGACTTCACAAGAAGTCTTATTCTGTTGTTTAAGCTGGGGAGGGAGTGTTTCCAGTTTAGGGCTCATTCCCTCTTAGTCTTTGATAGCAATCCCTTCCTCCTATTGTAAAGGCTGTTAATGGCAGTTGTCCACCAGGCATGTTTGCTCTTCCTTGAGGAGCTTGTTTTCAGGTACAGCCCACTCAATGCAGGTATACAGGTGTTTGTATAAAGCACTGGTGTAGAACTTGGAATAGTTGCCAGTTCCATCTGAGGGGAAGATGCAATGACACTAGTTATACCAGTACTAGGTTATAATCTGCTTTTGAGCAGTTTTTAGTTTAGTTGTTGCAGGTGTGATAGTTTCTTCGAATGAGACTGATTTGTGGCCAGATCTCACCAAGGAAGACCTCACAGTGGTATGTGCTACAGTGGTTCTCCCATACTGCTAAGCACCAGATCCAGGATGTTGGCATCCCTTGTGGGGGTGTCAACCAGCTGGTCCAGGGCATTGGATTTAACAAAGTTGAGGAACCTTTGGGAAAGTGAGTTTGAGCATGACAAAATGTATTCAGTCAATCGGTGGGTAATTAATGTCACCCAAACGATGGTGTTCGGATGTATCTTGATAGTCTCATGTAGATCCAAATAGGCAGACTGGGTGTCCTGATTCATGGATGGGGTCCTGTACCCGGCAATTATTTGAACAGGTGTCCTACCAACAGTTAATTGTACTTGAAGTATCTCCAGGGAATCATAGTGTTTAACCAATCTCGAGGTGTATTTATCTTTAATGAATATTGATACACCGCCTCCTTTAGTTTTCATTCCTTCAGTTTGTGATCTAAATGTGTGGAAAGAAGTGTGATCTGGTATGGCTGGGGTGCTCTCCATAGCCTTGAACCAGGTCTCTGTGACTGCACAAATGTCTTGTCTTCTAAGGCGAGGACTGCTTCCTTTGAGTGAAGTTTCATGTTAAGACTCCTAGCATTTAGCAGCATAACCTTGAGTTTGCTTTTAGTTGGAGTTTTTTATATAGGGAATTTTCTCCTTGAGATACTGTCTAAAAAGGCGCAATGGGGGAGGTAAGAGCCTTAGCCAGTAGCTGAAATCCCAGGGGTGACAGATGAAGACAATCTCTGTCAAAGCATCAAGGTCTGTCAATCATGTCATCCCAGGCTGACAGATACTGGATCCCCTTAGAATGACACCAGATGCTAAGCCAATTATTGAAGTCAGTCATATTCTGTTTGTATTCAGGCATCATCCTAGGTGAAAGTAAAATGCTGCTTAATGCTAGGGACATACCTGCTTGAGACACATATTCAGAGAGCTCAGTCATGTCTCTCTTCATATAGTCCACAGAAGCATGTCTCAAGTCATGCACACTAACATGGAATATGACAGAGTCATAACAGTACCTGGTGTTGACAGACTTGAGTGCATGTGTGATATGGTATATCCTGGCACCTGACAGACAGCTGATGGTGACCTTTTCCTTATCCAGCCTGCCTTGTGAGAGGGACATATGTGTGTCACCTGTGGCTAGTATGTTTAGTTTTGTGGTTTGCCTTAAGGGCTTGACAGGTGAGACACTGGTGCATGAGCTATTATGTGTATTGTGTTCTGTGGAGGAAGTATTATGTGCAGCGTACTTGTGTTTGGGAGGTCTCTGATGTTTAGGTATGTTTCTGGTGAGGACGTTTACATATGTAGGTATGTGTGATATGGGTTTGGGTGGAGTAGGAGTTGAGGTGTGCATGGTGACAACCCGCATATTATCATATGTACTAACTGATGTGTGAGAGAGCATGGATTCAAGGTTCTTAATATAGTTGCATCTCTCACAAGTTGAGTTTGTGTGGACTAGGAGAAGAGGGTTGATGATGAATGTGAGGCAGTTGTTACACTGCCTTAGGATGCCCATGTCGACCAAGCTGGTTAAAGAACCTGTGGGAAATTGTCCATTCATAGTGTTAGGTAAATGTATATGGTCATGGAAAGAGGTCGCACTTAGGAATGGCTAGTGGGTGAGAGGTTGTAATTGTACCTCTGAGGCTAGGCTTAGTGTTCCACCTGACAGTAGAGCAGGGCATTAAAAACCTCGGGAAGACCACAAGCAAAGTACTAAGGACAAATGTAAGAAGAAAAAACGTTTGCATCTATAACCACCAACATTAACCACCACTATGCAGAAACAAGCACAAACATGGGCTTAAAATAAAACAAGAAAAACCCTTTTCACTCAAACTAGTGAATAAGGGTGCTCTCTCTGAGCTTTAGTCCAATCAGCCTCAAATAGATGGGACCCAAACAGCAGTCTACTCCCACAATAATGTAGAAGGTTCTTCACCAACAAAAATGGCTTGAATTTGATGCTCAGAAGTTACAAAACAGACCCAGAAACAGGTAACCTGGAACTGGGCTATGCTACCACTGAACTAGTACAGTATATAGTAAAATGTGGCAAAAAAGTTCAGACAGTTGAAGCAGACAGTAGAATGCAAATACAAATTAAAAGTTTCATATAAGAGCAAAAGCAGGCACTTATAGTTAATTGGAAGCAATGGATGCCTCAGATCTTTCAGTAACTCACTGAAGAGCTGGTTTTAGTGCTCGAGTGACACCAATCAGTCTGGATTCAGCAAGTCTGAATTTAGTCGATGCTATAAAATGCAGAAGTACTAGAAATTCAAAGTCAGCTGGGAGACCTATAAAGACAAGACAAAACCAGACAGCACATAGTTGAACCACAGGCTGCACCATGTGTCTTAGCATGGATAACCTTTCTTTTAGGTTAACTCGTTTGTAAATGTGGTTATTAGTTTGTAACATTTGTTCCTATTAGGAAGGTTAAACTTCAATATTTGAATATGTACATAGTTTTGTGTGCTATTATTAAGTTAATAGGTTTTAGAGGGTATTGGAGTGTGTTTGTTGTTTTTTTTTTTTTTTTTTTTGAGGGTTTTCAATAAATCAAGAAGTTTTGCAAGATGTCAGGTTCAAATGGATATGGCAAGAAACAAATGTATAAAAGTTCAACCTGCCAAACAATGTATGCATGTAACATAAAAGCTGGAACTAGATATTTAACAAAAAAGCTGTTATACATAAAATGTGGGAATGATACCTTTTTAATACAATGATGCTTTCTATAATGCCTTTAAATGTCAATGGTTTCACAGATAAACCCAAGAAAGAAAGACAGGGAGATTCAATAACGCTCACATGATAATTTTTGCCACGTGGATGTAGCGGCGCAATGCACACACTGGTGCAAAACTGTTTAGATTAAGTAAAAAGTATGCATAGCAGTGCACAGTAGCACACACACACGCACGCGGGTGCGTGCGCACACACAGACACACACACACACACACACACACACACACACACACAAATACAGAAGCTTTTGTGGTATACAAATTACAGCATAGGTAGCTGGATTTTATGCTAATGAAGCAATTCAACACACCTGAGTGATTCAATAACCTGTAAAGCAACCATGTAGACTCCATGTTTCTGTTGGCTGTGTACTCCAAAACTTTCTGTGTACAGCCATGGAAATTAGTCTACAATGAAACAAGAGCACATAAAAGCTCTTACATTTGTACAGAGCTGCCTTAACATGTAATACCACACATACTGTGACCTAATTACACAGGGTGGATGCTAGTAAATCACTGTAACACTCATAATAATTCCATTTTAAGTGCCATGATATGTGTAGATTTGCTCCACCACCCCCAAATGAAAAATATACTTGTACGTAATGCAGGCTGCTAAAATGTCTAAAACTCCATGAAACAAAATACTATACTGTAATGTAAGCATATGCAAGATGAAGCTAATGGATTACAGTATTCCTCAGTTATAGCATTGGAGTTCCGTGCAGTTTCCCCACCTACATGGTTACTAACAGTGTAGATTCCAGGCTGCCAGCATGGTGAAGATGTAAATGAGTCAAAACTCATTAGAATTGTTGACTCACAAAAAAGAATAACAGTGTAGGGATGTTCACTTCATGTAGGCACTTCCACAGTGTTCATGTTGAATGCATGGCAACAGTGAATGCTGACTTCAGAGGGATATGTCAGGTTACACTTGCAGAGGTGAACATGTAGGGCTGTGAAGAGGGAAAGTGCATATAAGCAGTACACAATTCCTAAGTTCTGTGTCATCCTCTTTATTGTTCATTAAAATGTATCAGATCTGGCTGCATTAATTTAAAATTTATTTTTTTAATTTTAATCCTTGTTTGTGCAATGTGGTGCTTAGCACAACCACAAGAAACAGAGGAATTAATGTGTTGTTATGTGACTATTCCTGTGGCAGCACATGTATGTGTTAGGGCTGGAATATAGATGGCCTTAGGTTCGACTCCAGGGTGTGCAACCTTTCCTTCACTTTTTATGGTCCATGTTTGCGTGATATCTCGAGAAAGGAGGAAATATCAATTTTGCCTGTGCTTATCTTATTTATGTGAAGGTGCACATAATTGAGCATAGCACACTAGTGAGTAAGCAACAGGTGTGTTTAATATGCTATTTATAGCATACGCAGGTGAATTGCATGTTAATCGATCAATCCAACATGGTGGAGATATTCAACAATGTATAAACCATCCATGTAGCCTCCATTCTGTTTTTCCTTTATCCTTCAATACCATTGCAGTAGAGACAAGGAAATTTTAACTGAAACAATGCTAGAGTCTGCTGCAGCTATTCTTCATCTCTATGTGCCGCAGGCTGAAGCCAGTGCTGCTGGTGCTGCTGACGATAAGCCTAGGCCAAGAAGGAGAAGAGTGTTCAGGCCCAAGTGCTACATGAGCTGTAGATTGTAGAGTGCTACAGGGTGGACAGGGACACAATACAAGAACTCTGTGAGCTTTGCCATCCTCAGCTCAGAGCCACAGCCAACCGAGGGGAACCCATCCCAGCAGAAACTAAGGTACATGTTGCTCTTAGAATATTAGCTACTAGTAACTTTCAAAGACCAACTGGGACATGATGGGTATGTCACAGGCATCAGCTTACAGGATCCTTCACCAATTTCTGGATGCTATGCTCATGCATGCCAGTGAGCACATATTTTCCCCTGTACTTCTGAAGAGAGGGCCAGCAGTAAGGAAATCTTTTACCATATAGCTCACTACCATGAAGTACCGAGTGCCATAGGTTGCACTCATGTACACATTAAGGCACCACCTGATTAGCAGGGTAGAATCCACATTAACCGCAAGGGATACCACTCCATCAACTGCCAATTCATGTGTAATGCCCAGAGAATTATCTTGAATGTGTGTGCTGGCAGCCCTGGCTGTTATCATGACTTCATATCTGGCACACATCACAGCTGTACCTAATGTTTGCTAGGTGGGCATCCCACAGGGCCATTTACTGGGGGATGCTAGCTAAGCCTTGGAACCCTGGTTGATGACACCCATCAGAATTGCTCACACACTCACAGAAGAATGCCATAATGAGGCACACACTCAAACTAGAAACATCATAGAGTGTGTGTTTGTCTTCTGAAGTCATGGTTCCAGTGCCTGGATATATGTGGTGGAGCCCTGCAGTATAATCCACACACATGTTCAGAAATATTCATAGTACGTGCTATGCTCTACAGTCTGATCCTGCCAAAACAGCTGCAGCAGGATCAGCAAAGAGAAGGGGCACCCATCCCCCCACCAATGCCTAGGTCATCACAGCCATAGTCAGAGAATGACTTGGAGGAGGAACACCCAGCTGCTGTCCCTGTAGGCAGACATAGGCATGTTCAACATGCTCTTGCTTTAGCTAAGAGACATTCACTGGACCACTAATGGACCTAATACCTTTCTCCTACTCACATATATGTAGTACAATTGATGCCAGGCAACTCACACAAACTTTACCTCCCCATGTATTGGCTGTTTACTGCTTGCATCAGAAAGAGTCAGCCCTGAACTAAATTTGTGTTAATTGCTGCATTGCTAGGTAAGTCCTGAATCTAGACTGTATTCTTTAATAATATTACAGCATGTCCTTGTATTTTTTAACGTGATATGGTAAGCAAGTGAATAGTGATACATTTGTACAGAAAATACCTTAACTTGTGACACCATTCACTTATATTTGTCCATTAGTAATTAGTAGGCCTTACGCATGAAAGATTCACACAGTCATGCCTCTGAAGAATTCTGATGTTCCCTGCATGGCCTCATTTTAGCACCATACCTATGTACTGATTATTCATTGAGGACAGAAGTTAGAAAGTTATGATACACATTGCAGTTTCAGACTTCAGACTGAGCTTTGCTCCCTCAAAAGAGGAATATACCCTTGTTCCTGACCTAACAGTGACTCAGCTATGCTATCCCCAAAAGAACAATATATGTGTGTTTGTGCCTTCCAACCTGGACTTCATTTGTTGGCAAATGCATATCATATTATTCCTGGTTAATATCCTCTCACATGTTAAGGCCAATGATATAGCATGGCTTACACACTGCATGTGTTAGATCACTGATAAATGATCATAGAAACACAAAAAGGTAACACAGAGCTGCATATTTGTAAGCATAACTGTGACAGGTTGTGTGATCACTAACTGTTCTATGTCCAAATAAAGTAAAGAAATTAACTGTACAAATCACAGCTGATGGTTTGATGGCAGTGTACATTCTGATGCAGTTGGTTGTGTGACGAATGACTTTCCATTTCGTTGATGCAAAGCTGTTTGTGTGGCCAAGAGGGCTAAGGCATCCCTCCTCTTTTTTTTGAAGCTGTATTGGTGCGAGGGATAAAATCCTGACATATGTAGAAATTTGTGATGTGTGCTATCAACTTTTACTGTGTTTGTACATATTCTGTGTTTGTGTTCCTTAGTTTTAATATATTTTCCTAGTTGTCTTCTTTTAATTCCAGTTTTGGGTGATAAACCAGATTTGAAAAGACCATTTGGCTAAGCTTATCTTGTTTGCCTGATGCACAAAATTGCAGAAACAGGGGAAAACCAGATTTCCTAGAAAGCAGACACCCAAAAATAGACAATGGATAAATTCAATTAATGCTCTTAGCCATCATGAAAAGCTGGCCTGGAGTACAGATGGGACCGGGGTATTATAGCAAGCATTAGCAATGCACCTTGCATTTGTGCGCTGTTTCCCTGCATGCAAACAGACCTATCTCGCATACATGTACACTTTGTTAACCATCACGCAAATCCAGTGCTTGTTGGACTATGGAATTGTATATATGATATTTTATTATTGCTGTTTATTGTCCAGTTTCTTTGTATGACATAAAACTACATGTGGAAACATTGCAAACTAAGGGCAAAATATATTATTATATTATGTTATATTATATTATATCATATTATTTATTAATATATATATATATATATATATATATATATATATATATATTAATAATAATATATGTTATGACAATAATAATAATATATGTTATTTACAATACATTCATTTGTCATCATCCCCAAACCACCTCAAACAAGCACTACAACCCTGGGGTCTCATTACCTTTTCTACACATATATCAACCACAATACAAAGTCTTATACATAATGTTGTGTGCTCACTCATGGACAGGGCCACTTGGTGCTGCTCACAACCTTGCAATGCAAAACTCAAACAGCCAAGTATGCTCAATAAGGGTACTTGTGTTGTTACACAGCTAGGCTTCCAAACAGCGTACTGCTATTAGGCTACTAGCCTCAGATGACACTATGAAGCAATGTACCTATGCAGGCCTCCCAACCTTATGTCCCCCACATAGCCTGTCAATGTAATCTACTATAAGTTCACCTGCAGTCCTGACAAAATCAGACTTGTGCCTTCATGCGTGCGATAAGTACTGTGTTCTGTAATTCTATTCTCACTGCAGTCAACTGCGTGTGTGTGTGTGTGTGTGTGTGTGTGTGTGTGTGTGTGTGTGTGTGTGTGTGTGTGTGTGCATGTGTGCATGTGTGCATGTGTGCATGCGTGTGTGTGTGTGTGTGTGTGTGTGTGTGTGTGTGTGTGTGTGTGTGTGTGTGTGTGTGTGCCTACACAGAAAAGCAGAAGTGTGTATCCCTCAGTTACTTCTCCAGTGGCATGACGTACCAGTTTTGTGAGACTTGCACAACCCTATACATCCATTTCATTCAGTCCTCCCAACCTCTTGTCTCCCACATTGTCATCTGCTATAAGTTCACCTGCAATCCTGACAAAACCAAACTTGTGCCATGGCGCTTGTGATAAGTAGTGTTCTGTAGTCTCTGTACTTACATACGTAGGGGTTGTATTCTCACTGCAATCAAATAGAGGGGGTTGATGTCTGTGTGTGTGTGTGTGTGTGTGTGTGTGTGTGTGTGTGTGTGTGTGTGTGTGTGTGTGTGTGTGTGTGTGTCAGCTGTTACTAGACTTTACAGTGAGCCTTTTACAGCAGCTTGTGGGACACTGCTATTTTGTTCTTAACAGACACTGCTGATGTTATCATCTATAAAGTGTTGTCTGACACACTCCCAAGGTGGACTTGAGCCATGGTGCTTGCATAAGTACTGTGTTTTGTAGTGTGTGTGTACTTAAAAAGGTAGGGGTTCTATTCTCACTGCAGTCAACTGGGGGCTTTGAGTTGTGTGTATATGTGTGTGTGTGTGTGTGTGTGTGTGTGTGTGTGTGTGTGTGTGTGTGTGTGTGTGTGTGTGTGTGTGTGTGTGTGTGTCTCTGTGAGTTTGTGTGTGTGAGCTGTTTCTGGACTTTACAGTGAGCCTTTTACAGCATCCTGTGGCATACTGTTATCTTGTCCTTAACAGACACTGCTCATATTTTTATCTATAAACTGTCTGACGCACTATAAGTTGGACTTGAGCCATGACACTTGCATTAAGTACTGTGTTTTGTAGTGTGTGTACTTACAAAGGTAGGGGTTCTATTCTCACTGCAGTTAAATGGGAGGTTGATGTGTATGTGTTTGTGCATGAACTGTTGCTGGACTTTACCATCATCTTTTTACAGCAGCGTATAAGACACTTATTTTGTCCTGGACAGACACGTCTGTCATTACTAGATTATAAAGTAAGCAAAAGAAGCTGCTGTCTATGAATACAAAAGTGAGAACACAGAACTGGAAGACCACCCTCCTCAGTCTAAACAAGCAAATGAGACAACTTGTTCAATCTCTAACCCCAACCTTTATTTTCTCCTTTTTTTCTTTTCTTTCTCTCACAGCACAGCAGGGTAGGCCTGGGACATGGCATCCACCTGTCCCCCCTCCACTGGCTATGGCACCAAGGCCCAGCATGTCTGAGCCACAACATGGTAGCACCTTTTGTGCTGTCCCTGCAGTACCTCGCCCCACGGGTGCTTCTGCCCTGGAGATCAGGCTTGTGGCTCCCTCTGGAAGCAGTGGCAGAGTGGGTGATTTTAGCACCCAAGAGGAACTGCTGGGGATGGTGCTTAGGATTGTGTGCCACACTGTGGCCACATGCCTATGCCAGATGAAGACACTGCTCTCCCTCATTGTACTGAATAAAATAAGGAGATGCAGATGTCAGACACTACAGCCATCAGCACAGTGGGGTGACAGTAATGACAGTCCAGTGTATGAGGACTTGATTCTCACTATCCCTGTCTCTTGTATTGTCTGTCATGTCTGTCACCAATTGCTTCCTCTCCTTGCCAAATTACCTGCATCAGACATACTTGTGTCACTTCCCCAACATTCCTGTCTCTCTTCCAAAAACAATGGGGCACCTGTCCACCCCCCAAAAGAAATTCCCATACATAGCTTTCCATGTCATATACATGTCCAGTTGATGCACTTGATTTTGTCCAATTGGCTATATAACATGATTAGATTTTTGTCATCTCTCTTAATGGAGGTTGCAGACCAAATTCAGCCAATCTTCTGTACATATGATCAGTTTTTCAGGGCACATTCTCTTATACAGCATATATTCACAATAGATGCATGTGTTGTCCACCCCTAAGCAGTAAAATCCTGGGGTGCTCAGTATTTTTACACACATATATCAACCACACTACAAAGTACAATATATAATGTTGTTTGCTCCCTCATGGACAGGGCCAGTCAGTTGTGCTGATAACCTTGCCCTGTTAAACTCAAATGTCCAACTATGCTCAATAAGCATTCTATTTTTACACAGCTAGGCTTCTACATACCTAGGACACAATGTACAGTTAGGCTACTGGCCTCATATGAACCTATGACGTCATGTGACTATGCAGGCCCCTCAACCTGTTGTCTCTCATAAGGTCCCCTGATGTCATCTACCATAAGTTCACTGGCAGCCATATAGAAGTCAGACTTGTGCCATGGCACTTGCATAAAGTACTGAGTTCTATAGTCTGTATACTTGGGTAGGGATTCTGTTCTCACTGCAGTCTGTGTGTGTGTGTGTGTGTGTGTGTGTGTGTGTGTGTGTGTGTGTGTGTGTGCGTGTGTGTGCGTGTGTGTGCGTGTGTGTGCGTGTGTGTGTGTGTGTGTGTGTGTGTGTGTGTGTGTGTGTGTGTGTGTGTGTGTGTATGTCTACTCAGCAGAGTAGATGTGTTATCCTACAGCTACTTCTCCAATGGCATGCCTTGCTAGTCTTTTCATACTTGCAGAAGCCTACACATCCATTTTATGCAGCCCTCCCAACCTCTTGTCTCCCACATGGTCTGCTGATATAATCCACTATAAGTTGTCCTGCAGACATGTAAAAGTCAGACATGTGTTGTGGTGCTTGCATATAATACTGTGTTCTGTAGTCTATGTGCATAGATAGGTAGGGGTTCTGTTCTTACTGCAGTCAACTGTGTTTGTGTGTGACAGATGCTACTTGACATTACAGAGATCCTTTAATACTACCATGTGGGACACTGTTATCTCCATATGCTTAACAAGCAATGCTGATGTAATCAGCTATATCAGATTACTATATATCCAACCATCCCATCAGACCAGGAGCAGACACTGGCCTGGAGCCCAGACAGACATCACCTTAGGTTCACAGGAAATTACTAGATAGAGGACTGGTGATAGGTGTCTTGGGGTATGTCTGGTATGGACAGTGGGGTGAAGTTTGCCCCAAATTGTCTGGTAGCTGGTTGACGATGTCCTCAGGGTTAGTATGAGTGGTGCTGTCCACTACTAGCTGGTCACAAAACTGGTTCTTCACTTTTAGATGTGTGACATAGCTAAAGAATGCCTCTTGATTGTCTTTAGATAGGGATGCTACTTTTGGTTTGTATGTGGCTTTAGAGGACTTTTCAAGACAGCTAATTTCCCTGTTCAAGTGTGGTGGGTGTCCTTCCTCTGCTGAGTCAGTCCCCTCTTGTTCTTAGACATTGCTTTCTTCCACTTGTTATGCAACATATGCTTGATGCCCACTAGTGAGGAACTTGTTTGGATACATTCACATTCAACCAACTGTATACATTTGCATAGCTGTTTATACAGGCCATCTGTGTACACCTCTGTATAGCAGTCATTGCTGACAGTGGTAGCAGGGGATTTGCAACTCATTACAGCATTGGTTAGGAGCCTATAGTGTGCTTTGGAGAAATGTTTCATCCTTTCTGCTCTTAAGGGGTGTCAGATATGATTGTTAATGTAAATGAGACAGAACTGAGATCTAACCTGAACAGGGGGGCCAACACACAATAGTTTGTGCAGAGAACCACTATGTTGATCACTACTATGTCTAGGACATTCAAGCCCCTTGTGGGGGTGCAGACTATCTGTTTCACAGCATGTGTATTAACAAAGTCCAGGAACCTTAGGGTGAGTGCATTTGTGCAAATATGTGATTACATATCAATGGAGGGATAGTTGAAATCACACATGACCAAGGTGTTTGGCTGTCTAGTGAGTGACTCAGTTAGGTCCAAGTAGACAGAGTGGTCCTTATGATACAGGATGGGAGACCTGTAGCTATTAATGATATGGAAGGGGGTTTTACATACAATTAGTTGGACTTGGAGTGGCATTATGGAGTCACACTCTTTGACCAGTCTGGTGATGTATTTTTCTTTAATGAAGATGCATACACCTCCACCTTTGGTTCTTTCATGGTCTTTTTGATGTGTGAACATGTGAAAGGCATTGTACCCCCTGCATGGCCAGGGTGCTCTCTGTGGCCTTGAAAAGACATGGGCATCTTTCAAGGTAAGGAGTTCCTCCAGTGAGTGCAGTTTCTCATGTACACTCCATGCATTAAGCAGCATAACTTTCAGTTTGTCTGTGGTGGATTCTTTTACATTGGGACTTTACTTCTGACATTGTCTAAAAAGGCCGCTATGAGGGAGGCAAGCACCTACATATAATACAGTGTGGTATGTTTCCAGTCATTCAATGCAACAAGGACTATGACATAGTCATAACAGTACTTGCTTTTGAGAGGCTTGAGTGCGTGCATGATCTGACATACCCTGGTACCTGACAGGCAGCTGACTGTGATCTTCTCCTTCTTAAGCCTGGAGGGGGGGACATCTGTGTATCTCACTATGGAGTTGCTTATGAGCAAGACATTTGGTTTTGAGGTGTTTTGCCTGAGGGGCTTATTAGCTGAGACACTGGTGTGTGTATTATTATGTGTAGTGGGTTCTCTCGGGAGTGCACTATGTGCAGTAGGTTTGCATCTGGGAGGTCTCTGATCTTTAGTTAGGTTTCTAGTGAGTGCCTCTGCGTATGTGGGTTTATGTGTTGTGAGCTTATGTACAACAAGTGAATTGTGCATGCTGATAACATGCTTGATATCTGGTTTGTTGTTATGTGAAGGAATTGATTCCAAATTCAAAGTATGGATACAGCGCTTACATGTTGCATTAGTTGTTTTAGCAGTAACTGGCTGTCAGTAAACATGAGACAATTGGTCTGTTGCCTCAGGATGGCCATGTCCATCAGGCTGCCTAGAGACATGGTGGGAAACTGTCTATCTATAATGTAAGTTATATACTATAGTAACTAGTGGAGAGTGGGTTAGATGGACTACATTTTGGTGTCTATTCTATGGAGGGCTAGGGCTACACAAATGTGTCAATGTTTCACAGTGCATACCTGAGTTGCTCAGAGAGCAGTAGTGCAAGCCTGGAGCAGCTATGGTAAACTGAGTGCAAATACCCCAAAACACAAAAGTGGAATACAAGTGAAGCTAAACTATTTTAAACAAGTAAAGCAAGGGAATGGCCAACACTGAGCCTTATTCCAACAATCCCCAAGTTAGGTGTGTTCTTGGCTTCACAGTTCTCAAGGGTGCAGATGGGGCCTTCTTAATATAAGAGGGCTGGTTTTAGTGCTCCATTGATACTAAAAAGTCTAGATTCAGCAAGCCTGAATTGAGCCTATGCTATAAAATGCAGAAGTTGTAGAAATCCAAAAGTGCAGAAAATCACAATTACAATAGTAGCACAAACATTTTAAATAGAGCAGCAATCCATTAGAATATTCCAACAAGAGTGTAGACAACAAACTTTCCTAGTGTGAAATAAGTGGTCTGGAACACAATTGTGTAAGCCAGAACTAAGACACTTTCAAAATAATAGGCACAATAAGCCTTCAACCAGCAATTCCCAGATTAGAAGGGTGTAGGCTATCTTCTTCTGCTAAAAGAGTCTGCACCACAATCCTTCCTAATGTGAAATAACTGGTTTGGAGGCCAAGTGCTTAAACCATAATAAAAAGACTTAGAACAACAGCCACAATAAGCATTCAAACAGCAATTTCCAGCTCCAAAGGGCAGAGGATACCCTCTCCTCCCACCAGAGTGTAAAGTGTACGTCATCATAATGTAAGACAACTGGCCTGAAGGACAAGTGCTTAAACCAAAAGTAATAGGCTTAGAATCACAGTTACAATGTAATGTGATACCAGACAGATGACAGTGACATATCTGTTAATCTACCCACATGCATCATGTTATGGTTAGTAGGCCCTGTGTTATCTTAATGAGAAAGCCCTGCGGTCTGTCCAGCTGCTGCATGTGTCTGGTGAGGTTCCTGCAAAGCAGATGTGCATGTGATGGCATGTCTTATGATGTGCATCATACATATGGACTGGAAAACATTAAAGAGAAAGATTATAAAGTAATGGCACACGTTGCAGTTCCTGACTTTACAACCCTTTCAAGAAAATACAAGTAGAAAGTACTGTCATGACGATGCCATCCACTGTATCATTTGGCAAGGCAAATATAACTGACAGGTACAATTATCAGTTCAACAACACAAATGCAGACATACTAGGCACTAGCTATGCAACCTGTGCATCAGACACAAAGCTTTTGTATCCCTGAATCCTAAAGAGAGGAAACAGGGATATGGCACAATTACCATCATTTGTACAGGGTGATGGGGGGGGGGGCAGGAAGCCTCAGCTAGCACAAAAGATGGGTGAGTGTGTGAGGGAGAATGTGAAGCAGGCAGGCTGTGTGTGTGTCTATAGAGGTCCTCCATGTGAAAGTAGTGTGTGAGAATCTACATGAATATAACAAAGCTCAGTGCTAGCTCTACATCTTGGTATGTTGGACAGGTGTGAGCTGTGCATGGTAGAGATGGAAGTTCATTGTTGTCACCCCCGACCATGGGAACTGGCTCTGCCAGGAGTTGCATTGGCACCACCATGCCCAAGGTCAGATGGAGTGCTGCTACCTGACTGTGACTGATGTCTGCTGGACTTGCTTCCTTCAAAGGAATGTCCAGGACCATGATCCCATGGCCTTCCATGTGTGGGTGTGGACAGCACACTCCCTGATGAACCAGCAGATGTACTGTCACTACTGGAGCGTGATCGAGAATGGCCACATTGGCTCTCAGCAGATGTTATAGCTGACCTATCCCCACAAGGATGCTGTTCTCCTCCCAGCAGATGTTCCATCACAGACATAGTTTGTCCCATGACAGACACCCCTCAGTCCATTAGAGACACCCCTTGTTCCAATGTGTCATTCATCCAGTCCAGGGAATCGGTGATATGGTGGAGGCAGTCATGCATGTCAGATTGTACCACATCCACAACCCTGAACATTTGTCTGGAGTGCCTTTCTGAATGTGCTTATGCCTCCATGATGGCCTTAAACATACATTGAGTGACACGGGAAGAGACATCTGCAGTAGGTGGAAGAGGACCGAGCACCCTTATCAACCCTCCTGTTTGGCACCTCACCAGCAATTTGGTTATGATGAGACTCAACAGGCACTGAAGCTGTAGTAGTCACACTTCTCTGCTCAATGTCATCGCCCTTCACCTGTCCTAGATCTATGGGCACAGTAGACTGGGTATGCATAGGCCTACTGGCTGTGTCTGTGGAAAAAGAAGGAGGTGGCTGGATGTCAACCTCTGTGTTAGATTCAACCTGTGCACCCTCTGACTGTGCCTCAGTTTCACCACCATCATTATCAGTGTCTGATGAGACATTGATATCAGGTGACACAAGGCCCACACTCCCACTGTCAAGATCACCTGTGATAAAATAGGAGAAACACAGGCATACATTAATACCTGCACTACTATGGTGCAATATATGCTAAACTAACACTGCTACCACTATTACAGACAGCACAGTAGTATACACAATAGGCCTAAAATGACATATGATATTACTAGAAATTGATCTGCAGTACTGAAATAACTTGATTTGGCTTACCACCTGCAGGAGGCCTATGGTGCTAGATTCCTGATGGTCCTGAAAGAAGTTAAGTAAGAGGTAAGGCCAACATCATCACATTTAATGGTAAGACAGGTAGTACTACACATACTCCTGTCAATCAGTGTGAAATTTTACTCCAAACTGAGCTTATCACTGTACTAATATTCAATCCGTTCAACAAAACAAAAACACAAGTAACACAGAATTAACTTTTATTTCAATTGTTTTACTATAGAACAGTATTGAACTAGTCATATAACAAAGCCTACCTAGAAGATCTTCCTGGGATCGAGAAGGAGTTGCACCCACATCAAGTACATATTGTGGACCACTCTGCTGTGAGTTGTCCTGTGTCAAAAGATTCACCAGGAATTCCTCATTGCAGGTGAGAGGTGGTTCTACAGCAGGCCCACCCCCAGTTACCCTCTGGTCTAGGCCAGCAGCACCTGAATATGTCCATGGACCACCCACTCTGTGTGAGCATGTCAGTGGCCATGTGGTGCACCTGCTCATACCTACGGCCGTGACCACCCACAACATTTAGTAATCAGTGATTTGCTGCCATATCCTCAGCCTCTCTGGCATATTGAGATGACCCCTTCCAAGAAGGTAAGCTCCATGTTGATGTAGTGTGTCCACTATTATGGTTTTTCTGCCTCACTGAAGGAGGGGGTCTGTGCCTTAATGACATTTTCAGTCCTAGAAAACACGAGAATGATAACACAAATAAATATTACATAACTACAAAGTAACTTTTACCAGATAAAACATTTAAAGTAGGCAGTCAGTAATACCCACTGGAAAAACATAACACATATGAAATACTAACAACAGGAAGGAAGGAAAAAACAAGGAGAGTAGCAAGGGCTACATATCCTTGTATGTGCCACAGCAGTAACTCCACTGTGCCACCCATGAAAAGAACAGTCCATTCTAGTTAGTGACATAACAGTAACTTCTCTTTGCTTCCCGCACCCACTAAAGAACAGACACATGAAACATTTTGCTAATAAAACACACTGGAAATTCTAAACATGCATTCAAAGGACCTGTTGCTGAAACAGTTGAATACATGTATCAAACAGCTTACAATTTCCTGTATTTTCAATAATTTGTACTTCTGAAATGGCTTGACAAACATGGTCATGCCATCAGTACACGTCTACCTAATGCATACAGATAGCAGTGTAAAACACTTTGCTTCACATTATTCTTTAATATCTTCCAGAATATGCATTATTTAGGTAAAAAAATGACAGCATACCTGCTGGAGTTCAATACTCCTCTTTAAAGATAGGTTGGAAAATATTTTGCTTTACTGAACATGTAGCAAGTATCCTCACTATCAGTTTGGCTAGCTACACATTTGCCTTTCTATAATGGAGTAGATTATTAATGGACTGCATCTGTCTAGGCTGTGTTTTGGAGATAGTAATTATGGCATAAGCAGCTGAATTTCAGGCTATTCAACCAATCTGGTGAAACTACTGAAGAAGTTGTAAAGCAAGCATTTAGACTCCATGCTGGTTTTTCCTGTGGATTTGAAATGCAGTGTATTACAGACACAGAAAGTCTACACAGGCAGAATGTTAGAAGCTGCTGCTGGTGCTTAACTCCATTTGTATGTGCTACAGGCTGCAGGCAATGCTGCTGCTGCCAATAGGCTTAGGCCAAGATAGAGAAGAGTTTTCAGGCAACATTTAACTTATCACAACATACATGAGATGGACATCGTAGAGTGCTACAGGGTGGACAGGGACACAATACAGGAACTCTGTGACCTCTGCTGGCCTCAACCCAGAGCCACAGCCTTTATCTGCCCATGTATTGGCTGTGTACTGCTTGCATTACAGTCAGCCCTGAACTAACACTGCTGCATTTAAAAGGTAAGTCCTGAACATGTACAGTATTGTCTAATAATATTATGACATGTCCTTGTATTTCATCACATGGTACAATAAGCAACTACAAGGTGGGAGATTTGCACAGAAATTAATGTCACGTGACAGCAGTGACTTATTTGACTTGTATGTGTCCATTAACAAATAGTAGGCCTCAGACCTCAAAGATTCACACATTGATACCTCCCCAAAGTAATGATGATCACTGCATGCCCTCAGTTTAGCAACATAAATTTGAAATTGGAAATCATAACAGAAATTTTTGAAAGTAATGAGACATATAGAAGTTTCCGCTTTCACCACCCACACAAGATCAAACTGGCAGGATGAAAAACAAGGAGAGTAACAAGAGCAACATAGCCTTGTTTATGCTATAACAGTAGTTCAGCCTGGGTCCACCCCCCCTTGAAAGAACATTATACCCTTGCATGTTCCATGACAGGAACCCACCTTTGCTCCCTACCCCCAAAACAGCTGTCTATGCTTGTCTGTGGCATTCAACCTTCCATTAATTCGATGGCAACTGCTTATCATATTTTTCCCAGTGAATATTCTCACACATTTTAAGGTGAACAACATAGACTGGGTTACATACTGCATGTCTCTGAGTACTGGTCAGATAACTGATGAATGACCAAAAAACACAGAAAGGTAGGACACAGCTGCATATTTGAAAGGAATAATAATAATAGCAGGATATGTGTGACCAGTAAGTGCACCGCATCCAAATATATTACATAGTAAACACTTAAAAATATAAGTTCATGCCTTGATATCAGTGTACATTCAGTTGCACTTGGTTGTGCAAGGAATTACTTCATGTATTTGCTGCAAAGACTTCTGTGGGGCAAAGATGCATAAGCCCCCTCCTGTTTTGTAACAGTGCATTCCAGTGAGAGTTGGGATCCCGACATATATAGTCATATATCTTGTGTACTAGCAGTTTCTACTGTGTATGTTATAGATTGATTTTCCACATTTCAACTAATGCTCCATGTTTTATACTTTTTTCCTGTTATTTTTTGGGGCCACTGTTTGTGAGATTCACCACTTAGCATAAACGGATTTGGCTGTGTGCATTTCATTTGCGCATAAAATGGCAGTGCACAAACTGCTCAAATGGGACAGCCACATAGCAGACAGGACCCAGTAAGCACATACTTATACCAGATGCATTCAATTTATTCTGAATTTCAAGTCATTCTCCATTTTTATACTTTTTTGTGTTTTTTGTTTTTGGAGGCCACTGTTTGTATAATGCAACACTTAGCACAAATGGATTTGAGTATGCGCATTTCATTCGAGCATAGAGTGACACTGCACAAACTGCATGAATGGGCCACCCACGTAGCAGACAGCACCCAGACAGTCATACACATACACCAGATGCAGTAAATTGATACTACTGTCCGTCACACAAACACAATTCCTGGTAGTACACACTGTTGCACAATATGTTTGAGTGATGGCAAGTGATTCACAACACTTTTAAATGTTGCAAATCCAGAAAGTGCGGGAAAACATTATTCTACATTGGTCTTGATCTGTGATAGACATGGCTGCCATTTCTGGACAGCTTTTGAGATTCCGTGCTGAAAGATGGGTTGTCCAGGAGGCCAAAGTGTTTGTGCACTCCTAGTTAATGAATATCAGCCCAGTCTGTTGCAGAGGGCCTACCATGGCTTGGATTGCAAGGCAGAGGCATGGAATAGTCTGGACCAGGCTCTGACCAGTGCTACCAGTATCCCCCACACTGGTGAACAATGTATGAACCACTGCAGAGACCTCAATTACCCTCAATCATTGGATCAAGGAATGCAGGACTGTGTACGTATCACTTACAGAGTCTACTTGACAGAGTTAAAAGCTGGATATAGTCAGGAATGGTATGCTTAATGGTACAGTAAAGTCTCATTTAACCAGCACCCATGGGGATTAGTAGATGTCGGTAAATTGTATGTTCCGGTTGCTTGAGATATGCATTGTGATTTTTGATTGGCTTGTATGCTGGCAAAATTTGCAAAGTGGATCCTGTTTTGTTCAATGCAGAACAGAGAAAAGAGTTGGGGTGAGAGGAAAAAAAAGGAGAACATTAGCAACTTCATATGTGACATACAAAACATTGATACAGCTATTTTATTCTATTCTGTTACCCTTAATTTCAACACTGCAAACTCCTCTAGCAAGTTTCTTCCTTACTTTTAAGACAACCCAGTTTATAACAGAGGCACACCATAGTGCAAACTGTAGCCACCAATCCTTGATATGTGCATATATTGCACATTTGCATATTCCAATTATACTGATTACAGTTTACAGAAGGCCATTTGTGCTAGTGGTATAGAGGAATGAAGTTACATTCCAGTAATGATGAAAACATAACAGCATTGTATATTTGGGAAGTGCAGTTTTTGAGCTCACAACCAGTGATGACACAAAAATACTGCACTGTGTGCTTGTGCTACAGACTACTGCATGCATACGTTCCTTTTACAGTTTAGAGATGCATGCCCACTGTTATTTGAGAATATGGCACCTTTGCTTTGTCCTACAGACTACTGCATGCATACTTTCCTTTTACAGTTTAGAGATGCATGCCCACTGTTATTTGAAAATATGGCACCTTTGCTTTTTGCTACAGACTACTGCATGCATACTTTCCTTTTACAGTTTAGATATGCATGCCCACTGTTATTTGAGAATATGGCACCTTTGCTTTGTGCTACAGACTACTGCATGCATACTTTCCTTTTACACTTTAGAGATACATGCCCACTGTTATTTGAGAATATGGCACCTTTGCTTTGTCCTACAGACTACTGCATGCATACTTTCCTTTTACACTTTAGAGATGCATGCCCACTGTTATTTGAGAATATGTCACCTTTGCTTTGTGCTACAGACTACTGCATGCATACTTTCCTTTTACACTTTAGAGATGCATGCCCACTGTTATTTGAGAATATGGCACCTTTGCTTTGTCCTACAGACTACTGCATGCATACTTTCCTTTTATACTTTAGAGATGCATGCCCACTGTTATTTGAGAATATGGCACCTTTGCTTTGTGCTACAGACTACTGCATGCATACTTTCCTTTTACAGTTTAGAGATGCATGCCCACTGTTATTTGAGAATATGTCACCTTTGCTTTGTGCTACAGACTACTGCATGCATACTTTCCTTTTACAGTTTAGAGATGCATGCCCACTGTTGTTTGAGAATATGGCACATTTGCTTTGTGCTACAGACTACTGCATGCATACTTTCCTTTTACAGTTTAGAGATACATGCCCACTGTTATTTGAGAATATGGCACCTTTGCTTTGTGCTACAGACTACTGCATGCATACTTTCCTTTTACAGTTTAGAGATGCATGCCCACTGTTATTTGAGAATATGGCACCTTTGCTTTGTGCTACACACTACTGCATGCATACTTTCCTTTTACAGTTTAGAGATGCATGCCCACTGTTATTTGAGAATATGGCACATTTGCTTTGTGCTACAGACTACTGCATGCATACTTTCCTTTTACAGTTTAGAGATGCATGCCTACTGTTATTTGAGAATATGGCATATTTGCTTTGTGCTACAGACTAAGGCATGCATACTTTCTTTTTCAGTTGGGATACACATGCTCAATTTCATATATTTACATGTTCTGATTATAACCAAAACCACTGTTGGTTTTAGTTACATTTTTTCCACTTTTGTGTTTTGGCCATGTTCTGATTATACTGAAATAGAAATTACAGAAAGTCATTTGTGCCACTCCTATAGAGATATGAAGTTACATTCCAATAATGATGAAAACCTAACGGTATTATTTATCTGGGAAGTGAGGTTTTAGAACCCATAACCAATAACCATTCTAAAATACTGTACTGTTCTTTTGTCCTACAGACTACTGCATGCATACTTTTTTCTTTTACAGTTTAGAGATGCATGCCTACTGTTACTTGAGAATATGGCATCACTGTTTTGTACTACAGACTATGGCATGCATAGTTTCTTTTGCAGTTGGGATATACATGCTCAATTTGATACAAATGTATTAAATACCAGTTTAGCATTCCTTAACTTTTAATGCTACAAAATTACTATGCAAATGATTGTTATTATTAAAGTACTATTTAGACAGTACTGTTCTGATGCATACATACCACATTTTTCTTACATTTTTACTAGACATGCGGCATGGGATCGAACATTCAAGACTCTCTCCTCAGCAGCTGTGAAAAAACATAACAGAACAGAACACCACTATAAATGCCAGTCTTGACTATATTCAGTTTATAACTCTTACAATTAGTCACTGAAATTGATACTTGCACACCTGTGGGGTGTTCCCTGCCCGACATTCCCCAATCCGAAGCAGAGGTCATCAAAGTGATGTCTGCATTGCTCACCTCTGTGGGGGATACCTTTTGCCCTTGTTGAGGCCCTGGCAACACTATTCCAGGCTTCAGATTTATATTCTGAGACAGAATAGTCCCACTGCAGCAACCTGGACCCATGCTGTCTAACGAGGAGTCCAACAAAAATCTTGGACTCCTAGATACTTCAGTGCTGCGCCTGAAAATGCACACCCTCTCCAGCAGTTCCAGACATGCTTACTGTAGTTTAGGCTCAATGTCTAGTGAGCATTTCCTGCCAGTTTCAGTTTATGTGGTGCTGTTTCCTGCCTATTTCATGTCTTGTGCTTACTGAGAGTGCACTCATTTTGGACTTGCAACATTTGAAAACATTGAGCATCGCTTACCATCATGCAAGGGTGTGCAATGCCAGCCACCGTGTTTGCATGATAGTAAGCAATGTGTAACAGTGGCGAACAATGCAATTTCTAGCTGATTAGGTATACAGGCACTTGTGTAAATAGGCTAGTCAGTTTTATCATATGTACGGTTCTCCTACACCTGCAGCTATTACAAGTAGATTGAAAGAAAACAGTTGTGTACCTGCAATCTCACAAGAGTAAAACGAAACTTGCACACCCTGTACTAGAATCCAGTACCATCTGCACTCCACCCCTACACTTAACACCTGCTACCATGGGTTTAGTGAGCTTGATATCTGCTATCTTAGTAGTTATTGTGAGGTTCTCATGCATGATGCACAATATTATTAACTGAATGCATCTGGTTCATATGTGTGGTTGTCTGGGTCCTGTCTAAAACCTGGGTGGTCCATTGCTCCAGTCTATGCTCTGCTTCACTTTGTGCAAACCAGCTGATCACAGTTAAACATGTTTTTACCAAGTGGTGCCTCTCACAAACACTGGCAAAAAAAGAAAAGAAAACAGAAAAAAAACTTAAAGCACAAAAGGGAGACTGTCCACAGTTTTCCAGAATGTCCGGATATTTGCATCATATGGTTGGACTGTTCCTTGTAAAATGGGTGGTTTATTGTGAAGTCAGTGAAAATTGCAGTCAATATATCATGATATGTACATTTCTGTTCCATACTTCATATATTTCAGAAAACGCAGACTTGCCCTTTGCCCTGGAATGATCCACATTCACTATATAGGTTTTGTGGCTAGTAACATCAGAGTGAGCTGCGAAACCTTCCCTATGCACTCCGCACATCATTGATATTAATGATGCGAGACTGTGAGATGCCACACAATGCTCAGTATCACATACATGAATACACTCCATGTAGGCTCTTCCTGAAACCTACATGGAGTTCATTGAATCCCACAGAGATATTAAAAATTAAAAAATGTAGAGTGCAAATAGCCTTTCTATAGGAGACACACTTGGAAATAACTGAACATGCGAATTTGATAAAGATTTTCAAAATGGTTATTCAGAGGTATACCTGGGACAATGGAAAAGAGGACTTCTTATAATAATTCCAAGAGGAACTCCAATATTGACAGAAGAAGATAAAAAAATAATAATGACAGATTTGTAGTACTAAGGATTAATTGTATTTATCTTCCACCTAAAACTGCTATAATGGAGCTTAAGAACATTTTGGGAGAAATAATCAGCTTTCAGCAAGGAATATTACTTATATGTGGGGACTGGAATTTGATTTGCAACAGTGAAGATGTGTCTGGGGGGCCCAGAGTGGAAAATATAACAAAGAAGGGTAGATTTTTAAAGAAATTTATGAATATATTTGGCATGGAAGATGTGAATTCAGTACTAGGAGTTCAGAGTGAATTTACATATTACTCCCCAAGATACAAAAACTAGGCCCTTGACAGCGTTTAAATTTCTCAGAAACATGTGCATTTAACTGAAGGTGTTGATACGCACCCAATAACTATTTCAGATCATGCAGCAATAATAACTAAAATAAAAACACAGGGTAATTAAATAAAAATGAGACATTGGTGCTTTCCTTGAAAAGAGAGGAATTTGAGGAATGGGTAGTGGAAATTATGCAGGAACTATTAGAGAAGATAATCTCTAATAAAAATATAGCTAGAGAGTGGGATAAAATTAAACAGAATTTTAAAAATGGGGTAGAAATAAAAAGAAAGGGAGCTATGGTTAAGAAGTAAGAATTATTTAAAGGGACAGACAAATGTTAAAGTATTACAAAACAAGGGGAATCTCACAGATCAGCTGCAGAATGCTAAACAGAAAATAAGAGATTACCTTGATAATATTTAAAAAGATTGCTGTTAAGCAACTGTTTTTTGATAATAACTCTGGAACATAAAATTTTTAGCACAACAACTCAGGCAACAGAAAGTAGAAAGGGCTGTCACCAAGCTTAGCAAGCCTATAACAAGGAAAATTACAAGAAAGCCTGTCAAAGTATTATAATTTTTTTTGGAAATTCTATAAATGTCTGTATAAACCAGAGAAATATGGAAATCAAGAAGAGGTGCAAATGAAAATGTTTAAGGACAAATTAAATATGTCAAAGTTAGAGGTAGACGAGGCTCAATTACTAACAGGATAGGAGAAGATGAGATAAAAATGGTGATGTATAACCAATCTACAGAAAAGTCCCCAAGAATAGATGGTATTCCTATAAAAGTTTGGAAGCTAGGATGGAAAAAACTGATAAAGATTTGGGAGGTTTTGTTTAACAGTATTTTAAGAGGAGAAGTACTAACATCCTAGAAGAAAGTGGTGGTAGCTATAAATATCCATAAGATCTAGCTTCAAACAGGCACATTTCAATACAAAACCATGATTATAAAGTGTTTATGTCTATAATGAGTAAACGAATAGCAAAAGGGATGCCAAAATTGATAGATATGGATCAATGTGGTTTTGTAGAGGGGAGACAAACATTCAATATTAACAGAACACTGATGATCCAGAGGGAAGCAGAATATAAGAAAATACTGCTGTTGGTTAGTCTTGATGCAGAGAAAGCATTTGATAGAGTAATCTGGGACTTTATGAGCAGGGCAATAGAAGCATCTGCATTCCCTGAAAATATTATAAGGTTGATTAGGAGGCTGTATGAGGTGTACGAGGTGAACATTAAAGTGGTTGGGTTCCACTCTAACAATTTCTGCTTGAGCAAAGGAAGCAGACAGGGGCATCCTCTTTCCCCTTTGTTATTTGCATTATATTTAGAATAATTGGCAAAGACAATAAGGAAGTCAGAAATTCAAGGATATAATTGGTATGGTAGTCAAGAAAAGCTATCTCCACTTAAAGATGATATTATTTTGTACATGATAAAACCAGAAAAGGACATTACACTGTTGTGAAACATTCTGAGACAGTTTCATATCTTTTCAGGATACAAATTTAATGAAGCTAAAACAAAGGCAGTAGCAGTAAATTATATACCCACACACAAATTAGTTCAGCAATATCCATATTTATGGGGGCTTGATAAAATGAAGTATTTAGGAGTATGGATTAAAATTTATTCCGGCATGGCAGCTAAGGATATGTGGGAAGAGACTAAGCAAAAGATAATACAAAAACTGAGAAAATGGAAGCTTTGTTATATGGATATGGATAGTAAGATACAAGCAGTTAAATGTTTTTAGTCCCTTTAATCTAATACACAGATCAGGCATAGTTTTATCAACCAAAGAAGAAGTTGTGGATAGCAATTAATAAAGAGCTAAAGGATTTTATCTGGGAGGGGAAGACAGCAAGAGTCAAGTGGGATAAGTTGATTCATCGATTAGAATAGGGCGGATTGTGATTGCCCGATTTGAAGGAGTATTTCACAGCTACACAATTAAGGCTTCTATACATAGCACAAGCAGAAACCTATAATTCAAAGTGGAGACTACGATATTGGATGCAGACCTTTAAGGAGAATAGTAATAACCATACAGAATATTATATTCATAAAGTAGCAGAAAGTATTCTAATAACTAAGCCAACATGAGAATGGAAAAAGGAGATTCTGCCAATAGGGATGGCTGCAACTAGGAATATGGACACTAGGCAAGAGGGGACTGGAATTTATTGGAGAAAACTAGTAAAGGAGCAAATAACTAGGAAGAGAAAAGTAATAGAATGGGAAGATGCCAAGAATTTATTTAGACTACAGGTTAGAGATGGCCTTCCCTATCAAGGTATGATATCAGAGTATAGGCAAAGAGAAAGAAATAGGGGGGTCTTAAATGAAAGTCCAGTACTGGTAGAGTTTTTAATGGAATCTAGAACAGATGTTGTTGTTAATAAGGAATAGTAAAGCATGTAAAATAGTGCATGATAACTATACAAATCAATCAGAGGAGGATAGAAAGGATTGGGAAGAGAAACTGGATAAGTAATTCCCAAACAAACAATGGGGGGTATATTTGTCTCCCAAATATGCAACAAAATCTTGGAGATTTAGGTGTTTTGCCTGGAAATGTTTACATAGATATTTTATACCCAAGTAGACTCCAGAAGATGTTTTCTCAGGTAGACAGCAAATGTTGGAGATGTGATGGGAAAGAAAGAGGTAATTGGGAACACATTTTCTTGGAATGTAATGAGTTGGCAGATTTTAAAGATTCCCTGCCGACAACTCTATCAGAGATACTGGGTGAACAAATTGTTAATATTTTTCTGAGCTATGATACAGAATCGGAATTGCATAAACATAAAAAGGCCATGCTGAGTCTAATTACTAGAAAATGGAAATAAAGGCCTAAGCCAACTGTACTAGAAGTAGTGAGTACAGTAACAGAAGTAAAACAACTGGAACTGGGATCTTTAGAAAAGAGAAGGAGCAAATTACATAGAAAAAATGGCAATTGTGGGAGCAATACATACAGGGGAGGAACAAGGTTTAAAAGAAAGCTGGATCTGAATGAGCTATGTAATGTTTGACTGACAATGGTTGGGTAGGTTATACCTCTCAACTCTACAGATTTTCTCAGAATGTCCAGATTTTTGTCAAATATTTTTAGTCCATTTTTCATAAAATTGTGTTTTTTTGGCAAATCACTGGCAATTCATTAAAGAATGAAGTCAGAAACTAATGAAAGACATTTGAATGTCAGACTTCATACCCTTCAGAAAATGTCATCCTATTATAAAATCTGTTATTCCATCGACTTTGTACATTTGTATAAGCAATATACAAAAATTGTCCCTATTTTTGGCTGCTGTCTCCCATTATTTGTGGCTTTGTCCAGATTTCTTGCCATAGAAAGTTGAGAGGTATGTAATTGATGTATAATGTTTTCAGCTAAAATTATGTCATTATGGTTTGTGATGTAAAATGCCTACAACTAAGATTATGTCAGCATGGTTTGTTTTAATTTATATAAATGTATCATTGCCTATGTCATAAGTGATAATTTAATAAACAATGTTTCTTGTTTTAAAAAAAGAAATATGTTTAACTTATAGGAAACTGTAGAATTCATTGTACTGTTTATGGTTTCATTTGTTCTACATTAATAACTGTCTGTGTTTTGTAGCTGGCAGTTTAGTGTAGTGAATTAAGGCTCTGAGCTGCTTACCACCTTCCTCCTGTGTTCCAGCACTTCATTCTTTAAATCTCTGTCTGGTTAGAGTGTTCTCTGACCACCTTTAAAGGAGTCACTTTTGTCTAGTAGTTTTACACCCTGACAAAAATAAGAATGTAATTATATTATATTACAAATGCTCATCTTTTACTTTGCAGTTCCATTTTCCTAATGTTTCTGACAGCTCTTAAACATTTAGGATACATATTTGTCTTTTTACAAGGCAGCACAGTGGTACAGTAAAGAGTGTTATAGCCTCATAGCAAGAGGTTCCCAGTTCAATTCTTAGCTGGGGTGCAAGCTGTGTGGAGTCTACATATATATCATCCCTGTGTTTGTGTGCATTTGCTCCTGCCCCCCCACACACACACATTCCAAAGGCATGCAGTAAGTGACTGCACACTTTAAAATGGCCATAAGGTGTGAGTGTGTGGTGTGGCAGGGCTAGTCACCTGGTGATATAAACCTTGGCTTTACATGATTGTCACTGTAGAAGTGACACCCTAAAGCCATGGGCAAAAATGGGTTAAAGGGGTTGGGGATGGATGGGTTTATCTGTATACATATGTATGTGTATTTTTAATTTTTATGTTGTTTGTTTGCTTTTGATACTTAGGTTGCTTACTGAGGCCAGCATACCTTTGACCTCTAAGTTTTATGTTAGTGCCTTAACAGACCATACCTCTCCACTTCATAAGACAAGATATCTGGACAAAGCCAATACTTGGGGGAGTGGCAGAGGTCAAAAAATAAGGACAGATTTTAAATATTGTTCTTATAAACTTAGAAAGTTGCTTAGAATAACAGGATTTGTGGTAGCATTCATCTTCCAATAAATATGAAGTCTGAAGTCAAATGTCTGCCTTTATTTAGTGACTTCAGTCCTCAGTAATTTGTCAGAAAACCACACATTTTGTGAGGAATAAACCAAAAATGTAGATATTCTGCAAAAATCTGGACAGTTAAAAGGTATGTAACCTATAATAACACCTCTCGGATTTCTAATGTGGATCCCCAGTTAGCATGCCAGCTACTGGTTCTGTCTGTGCTATTCATTGTAAAGTATTTAAAGCTTCTGTTATCAAGTCAATAATTTGTACTGCATGACCCACTAATGCATGTCCTACAAGTTCTAGTATTATAATATGACGGGACTAGCATGCCACATCAATGTATTACTTAAATGTGTTACTATGAGTGACTAATTCACTACTGATACTGTCCTGCTATGTGGTCAGAGATACTGTTCTGCTACATGGTCAGCAATGGTCTCAATGTGACCCACTAATCCTTCAGCCGTGGGTTATTAAATAATGTCAGTGACGGCTGTTAGTAGAGTAACATACTGAGCCCATGCTGTGGCATTAATTTTATCCAATTATATTACATTTCAGAGCATTCTCATGTGTAAAACTTGAGACAAGTCTGCCTTTATGTACTAGTTCCATTTCCCCATGGCTGTTCTGAAAAAACATATTCATTTAAAATGTGCATCACTTTAACAGCACAGAAGCAAGCCTGGAGAGATGCTGACGGATTACCACAGGGGTTGTCCTACTTCTGCATACATATTGATTTTTTGCAGAACTCTTGAATGAATGACATTATCACTGTGAGTCAGAAAAAGCATATGACAAGGACATGAAACTGACGCTATGCAGGGATACTCGCTGACAGCAGAAACCTTGAATGCAACTGGCTGGCTACTGTAGAATGAATCATTCCGTAATGAAAGCATCTATCTGAGTTTTGTAAAGATACTTCCAAACTAAGGGGGAAAATAAATTATTAGGTCTCATACATGAAATAAATAACATCCAGTGTGGCAATAAAAGCAATTACATGTTCGCGGTATATTATGTAATCTGGAAAAAAATAAAAATCAGGAGAGAAAAGGATAAGAATGCTGCTGCAGGTCTTAGCATTCTAACTGTGTTTTCCATATCATGCCTAGTCTAATGTACTGTGCTTTATATACAACTGCAGAGGGTCTACCTGTACATCCTTTAACAAGACTGCATGAGAAAATAGGTTAGGAGAAATATTTGTTTATTTATTTTATTTATTTATTTCTATTTGTTGACTGTTGTAGGCTAGAAACTGACCCTTTTCAGCTATAACCTGGTCTTAGTGCAGCATTAGCAAAATGAACATTATCAAAGTACAAAGCATGTTTACAGCAGTCTAATTTTATAATATATGATACACATGTATGGCAGAGCAGCAAAAAAGAGCATTCTAGAAAATTAATTTTCATGTGCTGATATAAATGTTAACAGAAATGAAAATATTGACTGCAATTACAGTGAAGTAAATATAACATTTTTTTTTGAGTGAGTATACAATCAATCATCTACTGAGTGAGGAAGTGAAATAATATTAGTCAGGGAGTTAGTTCACTGGTGTGTAAAGAAATTAGGCTGCATCCCTGATGCATGAGTACCCAGAGTTCCTCAGCAGACATTCTTTCGATTTGTCCTAAAGTCAGTCAGTCTTTGTTGTTTTCTTGTTTTGGGGTAGTAGGGAGATGGGTTTATTCCAGGTTGATGGTCCAAGCATTGTGATTAATTTTTGCCAGTGGTAGCTTTGAACCTGGGTCTGACGAAGAAAGAGGTGCTATCTTGAGTAGATGAAACTATTACTGAGTAGAATTTGTTTTATGTGAATAAAACAGAAAATGGTGCTTTTTACGTATTTTGGATTCCTGGTTCTTGTGGTTGTGGAACACAAATGCTTCGCTGTTTGGTGGTTTTGTATTACTGAGTATACGTCCATTCTGAGTGACTGTAGTAGCAAAATATCTGGAATATGTAGGGATCTACTCTAGATTTAGGGCACAAGTTTAGATATGATGGATCACAGGAGTTACAAGGTAAATGATCTGCAAAGCCATTTCTAACTTGCCAGTATCCACCATCGGCCTTGCTTCTCTTTTCAAGGAATGCCAGACCAGTCATACCACGGATGAATTTATGAGCATGAGTGCAGCTGTCCAGCTCATTATTAAAGGCAGGCAGTGGGTTATCCTGCTTAACTTGGAAAGGGAGTTTGTTTCAGAGGAGTGGTGGGCACTGCATGACAAATGCTTCACTCCTCAGTATTTTATTTATTTGCTGTAGTAGATTTACATCTGTGACCCCAAGTGTTAGCTGGAGTTTTTGATGTTTTGAGGTATAAGAATTCCTGGACTACTGCATCCCTTATAACATTATAAATAAGGCACTAATCATCCCTAAGGAGTCTATATGAAACTGATTTTAGATAAAGCCTCCTGTCTTTCTTAATAGTTCACATCGTTTAATCCCATGACTTTTTTGTTACAAACTACTGGGCTTATTGTAATTGCTTGATATGCTGAGCGAGGTACATCTCAAAGGGGTCTAATCAGTGTAGACTTCAAGGAGGTGAGGATTTGTTTTGATCTGGACGAAATACCATTTGCTATGAGTTATGAAAGGTAAAAGGATTTTCTAACCACCATTACAACATGACAGTCAAACATGAGGGAACTGTCCATCCAAGTACCAAGTTCTCTCATAACCATTTCATTTTGAAGAGGTGTAGTTGCACTATAAGCCAAAGCTAGGGGGAGTTTACCAAATGCTGCAATGTTGCACTTGTTGGCAGTGAGCCTGTTGTTAGCGCACTAACTATTATAACTGTTAAGCCTTTTTTAATTCCTCCAAATCTTTTGGGTTTCTAATACCATGATGGGAATGGACCCCACCCCTAAGTCAAAGTTCATGAAATTAGTATTGTTTCAGTCTTTGATGTCAGCCAGAAGTGCTCTTTGCAGCACCCGCAATGTGCCCAGTAATGACTCCTTCTGCAATTTGTATGGGGCTACATGGATTGGTAACATATCTAAAAATGACTGTAGATTCTTTTTTATAAGACCCATTGCTCCCACTACTATTGGAATGGTCTAGGTATCTTTCCTCCACATTGCTCTCATTTCTGCTTGCCGATCCTGATATTTTATGACTTTGTGTCTCTCTGTATGCAAGACACTGTAGTTGTTGGGTGTGGCAATTTCAATGATCAATGCTACTTTTGTCTTCTTTCATGGACCACTATAGCTATTGTAATGGGTGATCCCATGTGATATAAACTTCATAATTTTCTATGACGCTTTGTGGCTCATGTTTCCAGTGTTTTTCAACCACTTCAGTACCATAATGTCTGCACAATCCTCAGTGCAATAGTCTTGCCACATCATTATGCCTTTCAGTATACAGCCCTTCTGCCATTACTATGTCGCAACCAACAGAGAGGTGTGTGACTGTTAACAATTCAGTTTTACAAAACCTGCATTTGTCTGTTTCTCCCACATGTTCAGTGGATTTTGTAAACCGGAGTGTACATAGCCCACTATCTTGGGCCACCAATATTAACCTTTCATCTCTTGGTTTGAATTTGCCTCTCCTTAACCACTCCTATGTTCCCTCCTGAACAACATGAGGTTCTTCCAGAAGTTTTCTATACTTGCAACTATATTTATGCTTTTTCCACATTTCTTGCCTTCTCATCTGTTTTTTAGATATTCAGTTGCTGCCTGGTTTTTATCTACTTCTAGTCTGATTTCCATTCCTACTTGACATCAATATCCTTCTGCTAAATTAAGCAGAGATGTCATCTTAGATTTATTCTCCCCATGTTTCAAAACTTTCACTACATTTGGGTCTTGTGAGGTCAGCAGATATGTGGGGAGTCCCATGATTGCAGATCTATACATGTAATCAATTTCAAGGAGAGCCATCCCTCCTTCAGAACGGAGAATATATAATCTTGGTATACACTGATTTTTACAGATCATTTGATGAGCATGAAGCATCCTTCTTGTTTTAATATCTAATCTGTCCAACTCATTTTGGGGCCAATCAATCACTCCAAACTGTAAGATAGGACAGGAAGAGCAAACTGGTTTATAGTTTGAATTTTGTTCCTAGATATCAGTGCTGTTTTTGGGATTAAATAAAGTCTTCTAAAGTATTCCTTACTAAGTTTTATTCAATTTGTTCATGTTTTATTGTTGACCCTTCATCAGTTCCCAAGTATTTATACACTCCCTCTTGCTCAAGTTCTTTTATATCACATTCTTGTCCCAAACTGATGTTTTCCTGGTGCTGCAGTTTTCCTGCTTTAAAGGTTGCTTTTGCACATTTATCAAGACCAAATGACATTCTAATATCATTTGAAAAAGTGTTGACCACCTGCAGCTGTGCTTTCAGTTCCTCATCTGATGAGCTATACAGTTTTAAATCATCAACAAAGAGAAGATGAGAAGTCTTTATATGTTGTTGTTTTCTAGGAGCCAAATTATAGCCATGGCCTAAGTGTTAAGTGAACAGCTTAATGGGTTAAGGGCAAGAAGAATAGCAACGGTGACAGAGAGTCACCCTGGAATATCCCCCTTTGAATTTTTATCCCTGGGATAATAATTTGTCCTTTATCATGGCTTAATTGCAAAGTAGTTTGCCATTCTTTCATGGTCACTGTAATGTAGTCGATCAGTGTAGGGTGTATCTTATACATTTTTAAGCACACTTTTATCTATGAGTGTGGGATACTGTCAAATGCTTTTTTGTAGTCAGTCCATGCCATATTTAGATTCTTCCCCTTTTTCAGTTCTCCACTGTAACTTTAACAACAAATGCTCCTTTGTTCCATATGACTGACTTTTATTGCCCTTTTGTTCTTCTGCCATAATTGAGTTTTCTTCTAAATGACTATAAACTCTGTCTGCATCAATTCCTGTGTATAGTTTACACATTGTAGGAAGGCAAGTTATTGAGCTATAATTTTTAGGGTAGCTTGCAGGTTCACTGTTAAGTAGGAGCATTGTTTTACCTGTTGTTAGCCAGGTTGGTGTCTGTTCAGGGTGTGCATATAAATAGTTCTTACTCATGGCTAAATCTTCGTGTAAAGATGTTAATACTTTTAACCAAAGGTTAGGTACTGCATCTGGGCCTGGAGTTTTCCAATTAGAGGCTTTTCTTAACTTTGTTTCAATATCTCTGGCTGTTACTTCATCCCATTTCATATCCTGTACCTTTAAACTTCTTATTCTTTCTTTTAGCATCTTTGTTATGTTCCACAGGATCTTCATAGATACTTCTCCAAAATGCATCTATTTCTTCTTTTTTTGACAGTCTTTCAATTCCTTTTACTTTCTTTCCTAATTCTCTATAAAACTTTTTGGGTCATCAACAAATTATCTGTGTATCTTCTAAGTTTTTTCACCTGTGCTGAAATTTATAGTTTGTTATTTGTGATAGTGCATGATAGATCCTGGTCTGTTGTAATACTGCACATTTCTTTTACCACATCTAATTTTGTTGATCTATTCCCTCTTCTATAGGCTTCTAACAGTGACACTTCTTGTCTTGATTGGTTTATAGTTTTCTCTATTTGATACTTCCATGATGGTACTCGATTTCTCCCCTTCCTTTCCCTCACTACCCTGTGTTCTTGTGGTAGAACTTTATCAGTTATTATTTTAGCTGCACAGTAATATAGCCTGTTTACTTCTGTTATATTGCATGGATCTCTATGGACAGTCCTAATTACTGTGTTCATTTCTTTTATCAGACATCTGACTTTTGGAGTTTTATTGACCTTCTGCAGTCTATTTCTTTCGTTGATCTTACTATAACTATCTATGTCTATTAAATCAAGCAACTCTTCTCTTTTCTTATTTTCTTCCAAACTGAGGGCACATCCCTTGGTTTCCGTTTCCTGTGGGCATTCTATAGAAAGTTCTATTGCATCTTCCTGTGGCACATTCTCTTCATTCTCATCCTGTGCCATCCATTGCTCTGTCATATGGGAACTCGCTGGCCTATCACTCCTCTACATTGACTGCATCAGAGTTTCCACAGTTTCCTGTTCCTTCCCTTGCTGTCTAGCTTCAAATGAATGTTTATACTGGTTTCCTGTGGAAGGCTCCAAACTATCTTGATATGGCACCTGACCAATTGCTTCCTGTTCCACTGATTTCCCCTTAATTTGGATATCCATTGCTCCATCCTGTTGTGATGCTTTCTGCATTATATTTCCTACACTGAATCCTTCACTTTGTAGATGGTCCATAACCTTATTGTTTTTCTTTAACTTCCATTACTAATTTCCTTTTCTAAGTTTCTTCTTTGTCTTCTTATTTTTTGTATTGTAAAGTTTTCCATATTTATTTATTTATTTGTTTATTTATTTATTTACAGTTGATTTACCAGGATTGTCCATTGGGCCCGAAGTACCCGTTTTCAATGGAGTCCTGGGGAGAAAAGCTCCTGAATAAAGATACAAAACATTACAGAAGTTTACACATTAACACATTCAGTCAAATTAATACAAATTGACAAAAACAGTGGTAAAAAACAGTGGTTGACAAAATAGAGGAATGTGTGTTCAAGACAAAAAACAGAGGAACAGGTGATTACAAGCAAAGAATCTTTGGTTATGCTATATAAGACTAGCATTGCATTGTTGTAGAAAAATATGTAGTATTTAGAATGGAATACTAGAGTTTAAGAATTATTAGGGTGTTGTTGCTTTAGCTAATTTATAGTTCCTGGTATATATGATGTGGTGCCTGTAGGAAGCAGGCTAGAATATGAGGGATGACAGCAGGAGCATTCCCAGGAAGATGTTAAGTGTGTGTGTAGAGATTTTTTAAAAGCTGGAAGGTTAGCAGTGGTACCAATGGAGGGGGGAAGGGAGTTCCAATTGCATGCCAGGAAAAGGACAGCAGATTTTTCCCTGGCGAGTGAAGCGGTTTGTACAGTTCTATCAGATTTTGGTTATTAGATCTTAGGGCTCTTTGTGGCATGTGCATTTTAAAGGTAGAGCTGAGTGAGGGGCAGAGGGATGGATGGAATATGAGTTTGTGGACAAAGCAGAGCTGAGTAAAGGTGAGATAGTTAGGAAGTTCAAGCCAGTTTAGTTTGTGGAGAAATAGACAGTGGTGGGTAGATGCTTTGTGGCCAGTGGCGAATTTGGCAATTTTATTATAACATGAGGACAGTTTTGTTTTAAGGGTTGATTGAAGGTTTGTTAGATGAGGAGCCCCATATAGAAGTGAAGGAATGAGGAATGTTGTAGCAAGAGTATGTTTAGTAGATGTGGAGAGGAATTTATTATGTCGATTCCAGATTCCTTTGCCTGTATTTGTCTTCAAGTATCTTTGGTGCTGCTCTTTTTGTATCGGTTAGTTTTGCATTCTCCTTTTCATAAATATTACACCATATTAAATCTCTTTTTCTTTCCCATGTCTATATTTCTTCTTTAGATGTCTTCTGATCTTCCAGATTCTTCTTACTTTGGGGACTCACTCCATCATGCTGTGATGTAGTCTGTGTTAGACATCCTACACCAAATCCTTCACTTCGCAGGCATTCCATAACTTCAACTTCTGTTTTTTTTAACTTCTACTTTACTAATCTTCTTTTCTACATTCCATCTTTGTGATATTATTTTTTATTGTGAAATTGTCCATATCTGGATGTCTTTGCCTGTATTTCTCTTTGAATATCTTGCTTTCTCCTTTGCACAAATGTTGCACCATATCAAATCTCTCTTTCTTTCCCATGTCCATATTTCTTTTTTGTACTTTTCAAAAATATCTAGGTTTTGTTGTTTACTTTTTGCACTCGCTCAGATGATTCTTTTTCCAAACAGATCAAAGTTTCTCGATCTATATACCATTTTTCAAAAATCTGTTGTATTAATGAACACAAATTTTCATTTGAAGATTCTGACAGTTTTTCCTGTGGAAGTATTTTTCTTTCCTCTAATTTACCTCTTAATCTTTTTGTATATCTTGTGTCTGGAAGTTCTGGGCTTTTTTGCATAACAGTAATAATACATAATTTCTTTCTTATCCTCAATAGTCCATTCTATCATCTTTATGGCTCTTCTTTTGCCTATCAGTTTTTGAGATTTTTGTGAACTGCTACTTCCTTGTACAACAGGGGGGGCACCCCCCTGGGCCTAGCCTGGCCCCATTGTAGGAATGTTTCCGTATTTTGAGGACTGTGCACTGTCATTTTTTCCAATCCTGGCACCAGTGCGCCTATCAGGAATGAGCACTTTTTTTATCTTTGGTCTTGGGCACCCAGCTATCTTTTTTTTTAGTTTTTGACCTACTTCTGTCCATGATATATGATATAGAAATACAGTCTTTATATCAGTGTTGCCTTGGTGATATTTTGTGAAAAACAGGGTCCACCTCTTGAAGGTACTGACCAAGACTTGAGGATGAATTAAATTTCAGCACTACTACTCTCCTTTGCTTGCTGACATTTCATTTCTCCATTCGGACCATCCTGTTTGAATGCCTAAATGTTAGAGAAGAACTGGACAATGACTCCGAGCTTAAATCATCAGTGAACTTTGTTAATCAGAGATCATCATTTGATAAGTGGAGATTTGAGAAGTTGATACCAAATAGCAGAGGGCCCAGCACAGATCCCTAATGAACTCCAATTGTCAGTTTAATGTTCTCAGAAAATGTCCACCTACTCTTAGTGTGTTAGTTCTGTCCCTAAGCTTATTAACTATCCACCTATTGGGTCTATATCATAAGAATGAAAGCATTAAATTGTGAACACTCTAAAGATCAAAAATGCCAGACCTCAATGTGCTTTTTGTGAGATCACAGTACAGTGAATATTGGAATATTTGCCCTTTCCTCACTGTAGTGCGATCTCGGAGTTGGTATATATATATATATATATATATATATATATATATATATATATATATATATGTGTGTGTATATATATATATATATATACATATATATATATATATATATATATATATATATATATATATATCTATATATATATCTATATATATATGTGTATATGTATATGTATGTATATATATATATATATATATATATATATATATATATATATATATATATATATATATTTAGCAGGGGGGGTGCAGTCCCCCACAATAGTTAGTTCAAGGTCCGGCATTCTCGATCTTTAGAACGTTTGCAATTTAGTGCTTTCGTTCTTATGATATAGACCCCCCCACCTATCTACATACAGGTCAACTTGGAGCTCCTTCAGCTTGTTTATTATATGTGCATGTGATATGGTATTGAATGTCTTGATGAGTTCAAGGTACATTGTGTGGTCAACTTGCCTACAGTGTACAGCCTGAGTGACCCATTCAAAAAGTTCACAAGATTTAGTAGACAGGATTTACCAAAGCCAAACTGCTGAGGTTTGCGTCTAATAACATTTTTGACATCATAGTTAATTAGGTCAGTTATGATATGTTCCATGGCTGTGCATGTAAGACTTGTTAAGTTGATAGGTCTGTAATTACCATGGTCAGTGAAGGACTACCCCTGTGAATTGGCATTAGAACAGCTATGCACCATTCCCATGGGATAAAGCCAGTTCCTAGGCACAGGTTGAGGAGCGGATCCACTCTTCCTCATCTAGTGCTACTAATTACTGGATATGTTGTTAGGTCTTGTGAAGGAGGTAGTCTTCATTTTAGAGTAACTTCAGTACATGTTCTCTCATAATGGGTGGTGGTTTATTCCACCAAGGATAGATGGGTTTGGAGTAGAAGTCTGTAGGGTGAATGTGGTATTAAATGTACTTCAGTGTGTTGGCAGTATGCACTGGATTGGAGTAGGTAGTACCATTATAAATAAGCTCAGAGTAATATTGAACGCCATTTTTCTTGCATAACTAAAGGAGGATTTGATGTTGTGTTTGACTTCTGTAGCTAGACTGAGCTCATAAAATGAGTGGTAAAGCCAAAAGTCATTACACCCATTCCCTTAACCTACAGTGCAAAATACTTCACTCACCACTCAAGCAGACCCCCTCCCCCCATACTCCATTTATCCATTTTTCTGTATTTTGCAGTTTGGATTGTTGTTTGACATTCATTCCAGTGGTATACAGTAATTGCATAAGTTACCAGTAAATAGGGTTTTGTGTAGATAATACATGTTATTTATGAATGGACTGTCTCATGGTTCGTTTTCTGCATTAAATTTGATGTAAATCTGAATATTTTTTATCAGCAACAAGTAATCTTGTGGCATCATTTTAGAAATATAATGAGGGCTACTTTTCATGTATGTTCAATGTATTGTTTAACAGTGTGTTTAGTTAATTTCCCCTTCAAAATATTTAAATTTTGGTCTAGTTTGCAAGTGACAGTACTCATTATTACACTAGCTGTTACTATCATAACAGTACCCACCACTGCAGTAGCTGTTCTTATCAAAAAAAGTACTAACCATAAACGTGCTCACCATTACAGTAGCTATTCTCACGATAACAGTAATAACCATAATAATACTCACTATTAATGTTGCTGTTCTCAAGAGAACAGTACTAATCAAAAAAGTCCTCACCATAAAAATACTTATCATTACACCAGCTGTACTCACCATAATATTACTTATCATTACTTAGCTGTTCTCAACAAAAAGGTACTCACCATTAGAGTAGCTATTCTCACCATAGCAGTACTCACCATTACAGTACCTGTTCTCACCATAACAGTACTAATTACCATAGAAGTACTCACCATTACAGTAGCTGTTCTCACCATAACACTACAAACAATAAAGGTACTCACCATAAAAGTACTTATCATTCCAGTAGCTGTTCTTACCATAATGGTACTCACCATAACAATAATCACCATTATAGCAGCTGTTCTCACCATAACAGTACTAACCGTTAAAGTAATAACCATAAAAGTGCTCACCATTACAGTATCTGTTCTCACCATAACAGCACTAACCATAAAAGTAAAGATCATTACAGTACCCGTTCTCACCATAACAGCACTAACCATAAAAGTAAAGATCATTACAGTACCCGTTCTCACCATAACAGCACTAACCATAAACCTACTCACCATTGCAGTAGCTAGTCTCAACATAACAGTACTAACTATAAAAGTACTCACTATAAAATACTCATTACAGCAGTCGCTCTCACCATAACAGTACTCACCATTACATAGCTTTTCTCACCATAACAGTACTCACTATTGTATAGCTGTTCTCAACATAACAGTACTAATCATAAAAGTAATCACCATAAAAGTTTTCACTATTACAGTAGCTGTTCTCATCATAACATTGCAAACCATAAAAGTACTCATCATTTCAGTAGGTGTTCTCACCATAATAGTACTCACCATTACATAGCTGTTCTCACCATAACAATAATCACCATTACAGCAGCTGCTCTTAACATAACAGTACTAACCATAAAAGTAATAACCATAAAACTACTCACCATTACAGTAGCTGGTCTCAACATAACAGTAGTAACCATAAAAGTCCTCTCTATAAAAATACTCATTACAGTAGTTGTTCTTATCATAATACTACTCACTATTACATAGCTTTTCTCACCATAGCAGTACTCACTATTGCATAGCTGTTCTCAACATAACAGTACTAATCATAAAAGTAATCACCACAAAATTTCTCACTATTACAGTAGCTGTTGTCACTAACATTACAAAGCATAAAAATACTCATCATTTCATTAGCTGTTCTCACCATAATAGTACTCACCATTACAGCAGCTGCTTTTACCATAACAATACTAACCATAAAAGTAATAACCATAAAACTACTCACCATTACAGTAGCTGTTCTCAACATAACAGTACTAATCATAAAAGTACCCACCATAAAAGTACTCATCACTACAGTAGCTCTTCTCCCCATAATAGTGCTCACCATTACATAGCTGCTCTCACTATAACAATGTTCACAGCTGTAGTAGCTGTTCTCACCTTAACAGTACTAACCAGAAAACTACTCACTATTACAGTAGCTGGTCTTACCATAACAGTACCAACCATAAAAGCACCCACTATAAAAATAACCATCATTACAGTAGCTGTTCACGCTATAATAGTACTCACCATTACATAGCTGTTCTCACCATAACAGTACTAACCATAAAAGTACTCACCATTTCAATAGCTGTTCTTACCAAAACAGTACTAATCATAAAGTACTCACTATTACAGTAGCTGTTGTCACCATAACAGTACAAACCATAAAAGTAACCCTCACCATAACAGTACTAACCATTAAAGTAATCACCATTATGTTAGCTGTCCTCACCTTAACAGTACTCATCATTACAGTAGCTGCCTCTCACTATAACAGTACTCGCCATTAGTAGCTGCTCTCAACATAACTGTTCTCACCGTTAAAGTCAAAGTCAAAGTAAACTTTATTGCCAATCAGATATACACAGCAGTATAATTAATACTGAATGAAATTATGTTGCTTTTTTTACCATGCAAGACATAACAATGAACACATAGTTTGAATAACAATAAGACTAATGCACATACAGTAAAAATTAAAATATTAATAATACAATAAATTACCACAACTGGACAGGAAAAGATTACACAATATTATACTAGTGGTATTGCAAGAATATATCTTCACATTCTGATTACTTAGAATATTGCACTTCATCAGTGGAAGCATGGAGGTGCTTAGGAGAAATGGCAGTGGAATTTTTAACCAGATTGTTTAATGAAATTTTGGAAAGTCAGAGGATGCCTGAGGAGTAGAGAAAAAGTGTTTTGGTACCTGTCTTTAAGAATAAGGGTGATGTGCAGAACTGCGGTAACTACAGAGGGATAAAACTGATCAGTCACAGCTTGAAGTTATGGGAAAGAGTAGTAGAAGCTAGGTTAAGAAGGGAGGTGATGATTAATGATCAGCAGTTTTTTTTCATGCCAGGAAAGAGCACTACAGATGCAATATTTGCTCTGAGAGTGTTGTTGGAGAAATACAGAGAAGGTCAGAAGGAGTTGCATTGTGTCTTTGTGGATTTAGAGAAAGCATATGACAGGGTGCGTAGAGAAGAGTTGTGGTATTGTATGAGGAAGTCAGGAGTGGCAGAGAAGTATGTAACAGTGGTACAGGATATGTACAAGGGTAGTGTGACATTGGTGAGGACTGCAGTGGGAGTGACAGATACGTTTAAGGTGGAGGTGGGTTTACATCAAGGATCATCTCTGAGCCTTTCTTATCTGCAGTGGTGATGGACAGGTTGACAGATGAGATTAGACAGGAAGCCCCGTGGACTATGATGTTTGCAGATGACATTGTGATATGTAGTGAGAGTAGGGACCAGGTTGAGGAGACCCTGGAGAGGTGGAGATATGCTTTAGAGAGGAGAGGAATGAAGGTCAGCAGGGCTAAAACAGAATATATGTGTGTAAATGAGAGGGAGGGTAGAGGAATGTTGAGGATGCAGGGAGTAGAGTTGGTAAAGGTGGATGAGTTTAAGTACTTGGGATCAACAGTTCAGAGTAATGGTGAGTGTGGAAGAGAGGTGAAGAAGAGAGTACAGGCAGGGTGGAATCAGTGGAGAAGAGTGTCAGGAGTGATTTGTGACAGACTGGTGCCAATAAGAGTGAAAGGGAAGGTCTACAAGAGGGTAGTGAGACCAGCTATGTTATATGGGTTGGAGACTATAGCATTGTCGAAAAGGCAGGAGTCAGAGCTGGATGTGGCAGAGTTAACAATGTTAAGATTTGCACTGGGTGTGACTAGGATGGACAGGATTAGGAATCAGTATATTAGAGGGTCAGCTCAGGTTGGACAGTTTGGAGATAAAGCAAGAGAAGCAAGATTGCGTTGGTTTGGACATGTGCTGAGGAGGGATGCTGGGTATATTGAAAAAAGGATGCTAAGGATGGAGCTGCCAGGTAAGAGGAAAAGAGGAAGGCCTAAGATAAGGTTTATGGATGTGGTGAGAGAGGACATGCAGGTGGTTGGTGTTTAAGAGCATGATGCAGAGGACAGGAAGAAATGGAAACAGATGATCCGCTGTGGCGACCCCTAACGGGAACAGCCGAAAGAAGATGATGATGAGTTGTAGTATGATATATTCTGATGTTCATATTGCATATGTATAGAGTGGTAACTCACTCCTGACTATTGCAAATTGATAGGTTCATAGGTTCATATGTGTGTACTAGGCTAATGGCCCTGGAGCCTTTACAAGCCTAGCCCATAGGATTACCCTGGCATAGTGCCACCTGACCTTAGTTCCCAGTAATTCTGTCGAGTAGAGTCACTGGAGTGATCCCCGGGGTGAATTTTCTATTTCGCATCCATTCAACAAGATTTCTCTTGAAAAGGGCCAGTAAGGTGCTTTGCTTGACATGTATGGGAGGTCTATTCCATAGCATGGACTGTCTCTGGGTTATGAACCTGTCCCTCCAGCATGATCTGTTGATTGTGGTAATGAGGTTGAGGTCTCTGGAGCATGTGGTGCAGAGGGATTGGGATTTCTTTAGATGTAGCATTTCTAACAGAGCTGGGATAGACATGGCTTTGTAAGTCAAGCAGAGATCACCTCTAAGTAGGCAATATGAGACAGAGAATAGTTGGAGTTTTTTGAGTCTGTCCATATAGGACAAGTGTTTAAGGCCTAGGATCCTCTTTGTGAGGTACTTTTGTGACCTCTCCAGTTGTTGCAGGTGTCTAGTGAGGTACATGCCAAATGGGGCATAGTACTCGATGATTGGCCTAATGAGGGAAGAGTAGAGGGAGACAATGACCTCTTTCTTCCTGGATGCAAAACCGTTAGCAATGAGATGTGTCACATAGAAGGACTTTCTGACCACAGTGGTAATGTGGTGGTCAAAAGAGAGGTTGCTGTCAACCTGTGTTCCCAGATCTCCTGTAATGCCTTCTGTGTTCAGTGGACTACCATAAATGTGGTAATTCAAGGGGAAGTGGGTTTTTCCCAAGGGGAATGATGACACATTTTTTGGCATTGAGCTTAAGGCCATGGTTCTGACACCAGTTGTTGGTCTCATTGAGGCCTTTCTATAGAATGTCAACATTACTTGGGGAGTCAATAACAGCTCCCAGCTTGCAATTGTCTGCGAACTTTGTCAGCCAGAGTCCCTTTGTGTTGGCCTGGACTTCAGAGAAGTAGATACCAAACAGGAGAGGATCTGTGACCAAACCCTGTGGGACTCCACTAGTGACTGGTCGGCAAATCTGACTTGGAGTAAGCAACTTTCACACTGTGGGTTCTACCTGTGAGCCAGTTTGCAACCCACCTAGGGATATAGGGGTTGATGCCTAACTTAGTGAGTTTTTCTATGATTCCTGAATGGGGAATGGTATCAAAGGACTTGGCCAGATCTAGGTAGGCTGTATGAACTACCTTGCCTTCATACACAGCTCTGGTGACTGACTCAAAGAAGTCGACCAAGTTCAGCAGGCATGATCTACCCTTCACAAAACCAAACTGTGTAGGATCCAGAGTTTGGCGATTCCCTATATCCTTGTTTATTAGGTCCATGATGATGTGTTCCATAGTTTTGCATATCAGACTCATCAGGCTAATGGGGCGATAGTTCCTGGGGACTGTAGTCGCTCCTCCCTTGTGGAGAGGGATGACTGTAGTACTACACCATTCATTAGGGACAAAGCCTGAGGTGAGGTTCTGATTGAACAGGGTACACAAGTGAGGTGCCAGTTCACTCTGTAGTTCATGTAGAACACAGCCAGGGATATTGTCAGGTCCCATAGAAGCTGTATTATTGGCCTTGGACAGTGCTGTTTTATCCTGTGCAGCAGTAATACTGGGTGCCTGGCAACCTACTGGTATTGTGATTGGTCCTTTGGGGGGGTAAAGTTAGCACTGAATCTGTCAGCCAGTATATTGGCAATATCTGTTGGCTCGGTATAGGAGGTACCACTGTGCAGCAGTTCAGAGAAAATCCGGGTATTGTCGTGGAGATTCTTTGCATAACTACAGAAGGCCTTGTAGTTGTCTTTATTCTCTTCTGCAATTCTGTTTTCATAGCTAGCTTCAGAGGATTTGATGAGGGATCTCAACCTTTTATTGAGGCTGATAAGGGGTTTTTTCCAGTCTTGGGACTTCACTTTATTCCAACATCAGTTTCCTCCTTCTGTTGTAGAGTTTGTTTATGGCAGGGGACCACCAGATTGGCTTCCTTTTTTTGGAGGAGAGCATCTTAGTTCTATTGGGTGTGGCGAGATGCATGCATTTGTGTATGTGTTCGTACAGTGCATTGGTATATGATTCGGTGGTCATGCAACTATTCTCCATTTGCACGGGTGCCATGAAATTATCCACCTCTGTTTCTAGGAGCCCAAAGTTAGCTTTGGAGAAGCTTTTCATGGTTGTTACCTTTGTGGGGGATTGGGAGGGATGTGGATTTCCAAGGTGATTGATTTGTAGTTGGATCTAAGCAGGGAGGAGTTGACTATTGATGTAGAGCAATGGTTGCCCATGTTAGTAATGACCAGGTCAAGGATGTTGCTACCTCTAGTGGGGGTCAGAACAAGCTGGTCCAGGGCACTGGAATCAATGAATTCCAGAAACCGTTGGGCAAGTGTGTTGGTACATGAATAGTTTTCCCAGTTAATGGAGGGGTAGTTGAAGTCACCCAGTATGAGAGTGTTAGGTTGGACCCTAATATTCTCCAGGGTGCTTAAGAACATGGAGTGTGAGTCTTGGGACATGGTTCTGGACCAATAGCTGGCTATGACCTGAATCGCTGTCTTACCCAATGTTAGCTCAGTTGCATTATGTTGGGCTACCAGTCTGCAGGTGTGTGCATCCATTATGAATATGGAAACACCACCACCTTTGGAGCTTCGGTCCAAGTTCTGGAGCCGAAAGGTGTGGAATGAGTTGTAGCCTGGTAGTGCAGGGGTGCTTTCTGCTGCCTTGAACCAGGTCTCTGGTACAGCACAAATGTTGATGTTCTCCACTTTAAGGAGTGCTTCGAGCGAGTGCATTTTGAGATTTACAGTTCTAGCACTGAGCAGCATGACCCTCAGATTGCATTTATTTGTAGCTGTTATGGTGGTAATTTGGTCTTTGGAACATTGCCTAAAAAAGGCACTATAGGGGTGGCAAGTGCCTTGGCCAGTATCTGAAAGCCCAGGGGTGAAAATGCAGGCCATCTCTGGCAAAGCATCGAGGTCTGTCATTCATGTTAACACAGGTAGACAGATACTGGATCCCCTTGGAATGACACCAGAAACTTAGCCAGTTGTTGAAATCAATCATTTTTTGCTTGTACTGTGGTATAATTCTCAGTGATGGTAGGATGCTGCTCAGGGTTAGGGTCATACCCACCTGGGCTAAATAATCTGAGAGCTCCTCCATGTCTCCTTTCATATAGTCCAGGGAGGTACGTCTCAGGTCATTCAAACCCACATGCACATTGACAGAGTCATATTTGTACCTGCTGTTGAGGGACCTGAGTGCATGCATTATGTGGTGGATCCTGGCGCCTGACAGGCAGCTGACTGTTACTTTCTCCTTATTGAACCTAGTGAGTGGGACATCAGTGTGCCTCACTATTGAGTCACCTATGACTATTGTGTTGGACATGCTGTTTTGCCTTGGGGGCTTTGGTTGAGTGGCACACTGTTTAGGAGAGTTATGTGTCTCGTGATTAGTGTTGTGTTGTGGTGGTTGAGTGTGTTTCTGTCTCGGAGGTCTCCGCTGTTTGGGTAGATTTTTATTGAGAGCCTCTGTGAAGGTGGGTGTGTGGTTTGTGTTTTTATGTGAAGGCAGTGCTGATGTGAATTCTGGAGGACTATATGTTCCATGTGGTGTGGTGCAAGTGTTGACCTTCTCCTCTTGACCAGTTATTCCAGTCTTGGCTGGAGAGTGCGTGGCTTCCGGTTTGGATATATAAGTGCATCTCTCACAAGTCTGAGTGTTGGGAGGTAAGACAAGAGGGTTGTACATGAGGCAGTTGCTACATTGCCTCAAGATGCCCAAGTTCACCAGGTTAATAGGAGAAAGCACAGGGAACTGAACTTTAGACATTCCTGGAGGGTATGCATTAATAAGTACTGGAGATGTTTCCTTGTAGAAATTTAGTACTGGCAGCACTTTTATGCACTACAATAATAATCTAGTAAAAGTGCAAGAGAGGAGAGAACTAGCAGATCTAAGGGAAAAATTGAAGAGCAGACTTTGGCACCACTCAGAAGCTTAAAACAGTCCTGGATACAGAAAATATTTCTCTGGACTAGACTAGTTACAGGAAAGGCAGGAAACAAGCACAGATGTGGGCTTTTAAACCAGAAAGTTGAAAGAGATGGAAAAACTGCCCAAATGGCCAATAAACTACAATTTCTGGCCAGAAACCACTCCTCTTCTGGTAGATAGGCTACCTAGTGCTTACCACTCCCACTGATAAGCTAGAAGGCTTCCCTCCAACACAGAAAGGCTTGGGGTGCTCAGAATCTTACCAACAGTCTTGGTTACAGCAAATATGTATCTGGACTAGACTAGTTATATGAAAGGCAGGAAGCAAGCATAAATGCAGGCTTTTAAACCAGAAAGTTGAAAGAGATGGAAAAACTGCCTAAACAGCCAATAAACTACAATTTCTGTGCCAAAAAACACTCTTCTTGTGGTAGATAGGCTACCTAGTGCTTACTCTCCCACTGATAAGCTAAAAGGCTTCCCTCCAACACAGAAAGGTTTGGGAGGCTCAGAAGCTTACCAACAGTCCTGGATACAGCAAATATGTATCTGGACTAGACTAGTTACAGGACAGGCAAGAAACAAGCTAAGAATTTGTTTTTTTCAGAAAGGAGCTAAAACAGCACTAAAAACAATTCAAGTGCAGTCCAAGCTAGCACACTTGAGGGTGTAGCAGTATTAAAGCAAATACAGTTTACATAAATGCAATTTATTCAAAATGTATTCTGAACTAAATTCAGTAATTGTTTTATTCAACTCTAAACAGTCAAAAAGTGCCAAAGCACATTCAGTCAGAACACTAGGAGATTTTTTTATTAGTAAAGTGCAAGGGGAGGAAGGAGGAGCAGAAGATAATTCAAAGTTAAGAACCTATGTGGGTTGGCCTTCTCAAATTTTCTCTCTGTATTAGGTAGAATGAACACTAGATCTAGAGCCCTACCTAGGAGGTAAGAGCTGGGGAAAAAAAGTATCAGGAGTCTAAGTAATGATGTGGATTGGCTTGTGACAGCCCACATCTGAGGAAGTGCTAGAAACAAAAACGAGTGTTGAATACGTTTATGTGTTTTGTTGTTTTGTGGCTTTTACTATTAAACGGAAATCTGCCTACATTTCTGTCCGTGGTTTTATTGTTTCGCTGAACAGTGGCAATGTAGTCATTCATCTACATCAGTTTTACAAGGGAAAAAATATGACATCTAAAGAATGTATCATGCTGCATATACCCACACTAAGAAGGACTGCAAGCCATGTTATAATTGTATGCAATAATGGTGGAATATTGTCTACAAAAAGAAAAATGAACTAAGATGTCATCCAAAAAGTTCAACAAAGGGTTTCTGTGGGAGCAGTTCTACTGCTGCAGTGCCAGTTCCTGAAATAGTTACTGTTATGGCAACTACTTCATGATGATTAAGGATGGTTCTATGACTGGATATGGCATGATTTTGGGGCAAAATAACTTCTTTTAAACCTTGGACTCTAAGCATACCTCTCAGTTTATTTGCTCAGGAATTCTGAACAAAGTCAAACTTAATGGGGAATAAAGGCCCAAAATCCAGGACAATTTTTAAACATTACTCTAATTCACTTTAAAAAAAGTTAATAAATCAAGTTTTGCATTAGCGTCCTTTTCTGAAAAACACGTATAAATCTATAATGGCTGGCATTACTGACTGACTGTAAACTTAAGTGGTTTATTAGAAAATCAGAAATCTTACAAGGGATGACACACAAATATGGTGCAAAACCAGAGATGTCATGCAAAATTCCTGACATTTGAGAGGTATATCTCCAAGGTGTTGGACCACTGCAGGATTTATTCTTAATGGTCTTACATTAGTGGTTCATGATACCATAAAGTCATCATCATCATCATCATCACCAGCCCCCTTTTCCCATTTTCTACATGGAATCAGGTTATTGTGTTAACTGTTGTCATCTTTTTCGATTCAGTGCCACACTCCTGCCTATTTTGACACTCTGCTTGACTATTGCAGATTTTCTTTCACAAAATACATCCACTTCTTTGCTGGACATTCTCGTTTCCTCTTACCATCTTCCTGTCTGTCCCAAATTTTCTTTACCAGATTGTCTTTTGCTTTTCTGCACGTGTCCAAACCACAGTAATCTGTTCTCTTTGATCTTTTCTCCAATTGGAGCTACTTTGGCTTCTGCTCTTATGTCCTTATTTCTTTGTCTGTCCCACAGTGTGCATCCTACTACCCTTCTCAGGCACTTCATTTCCATCATCTCTAGCTTCTTCATCTGCTCTCCCTTTACTGCCCTGATTTCTCTACCATACAGTTGTAATGGTCACACCACTGTGTTGCACACCTTACTTTTCAGCTTCTTTGGCATTCTTCTGTCATATATTACACCTGAAACTCTATGCCAGTTGGCTGCAGTCCCTGTGATTCTAGCTCTGACCTCTTCATTCAGACTTCCCTTTTCCTTTACCACCCTTCCCAGATATTTGAAGCTATTTACTGGTCCAATATCTTCCCTTCTCAATTCTCTGCTTCTTCTGATCTTCCCAAATTGCTGCCATTACCACTGTCTTATCTGTACTTAGTTTCATCCCATGTACCTTCAGTTTTGCATTTCATTCCCCTATCCTGTGGTGAAGCTCTTGATCAGAGTCTTCCTATAATGCCACATCATCTACATACAGCAACTTTGTTGATCTGTCCCCTCCAACCTGTTTGTTAATACCGTCCATCACTAGTATGAACAGCAGTCGGCTCATAGCAGGGAAAAAAGGGAGGGGAGTGATGTGAACTAATGAATGCAAGAGCCATTTTCACATGCAATGAGGCTGTAGTGAAATAAGAGAAGTGAACTGGTGACTATATCAAGTCTGATCATAAGTTTATAGGTTGCTGTTGACAGGACTTGGGAAAGGTGATTGTGGTTAGTAAAGATGGCCTTCAGGGTCTATGAATTAGAAACAGATGTAGTGGGTTGCAGTTTATAGGGGTGTGTCAAGAAGAAACTTGCAAAGTAAATAGAATGTGAATTGTTGGGACAGTGCCAAGCAGAAGAAACAATGGTGTGGAGAAGGAAGGGAAGCTGCAGAAGGGGATTTGCAGAGTGAAAGGGAAGCAGTAGTGGAAGGACAGAAGAGGGAGCCAGAGGTGAGACATGGAATACATCCTGGTCAACAAATGGCTGAAGGGATACAACAGCATAAACTGAAGAAGACTATTCACTTGTGAGGGTAGTTGGGCCATCAGTAGTACCACAGAATGTAATGGTGCCATGTGTTGCAGGTAACAATCTAAAATAATGGCTGTGCGTTGCAGCAGTCCTGAAGGACTGAAGAATCTGGTAGTGTTTTGGTGATCCTCAGAGGCTGATACAGAGTACAGTGATTAGGGTAGGTGATATGTATCATTTTAGGATGTAGGACTGTGTCTGCACTCTGCATGGGGAGATTGATGGCACTGAGATACTTGGGGTGTAAAGACTGATTTGCAGATGGGTTTTGACATAGGTCACTTTCTGTCTGGATCTTATATACATGTTAGCAAATCTACCAGCCTGTCAGAGAGGGAATTAAGTATATTTGTTTCAGCAATGTCATATTTTTCTCTGTTAATTGTTTTAATGTATAATGTTTCTATTTAATCTTGTGACAAGTCATTGATTGCATTAATATAATTATATTTTCAACCATGTATCAAGTATGTATTAATCAATAGTGTGAACACCAATAAAATTGTTAAAATGACTGTGACTATGGTGAGATACGTGATTTTTTACCAAGAAATGAAATAGTCTGTGGTATAAAAATCATTTATTTATTTATTTGTTTATTTATTTATTTATATTTTGTTGAGTGAGCTATTCTTACAAGGATCATCCCAGTGTGTATACAAAAATAAATAAAAACAGAAATAGTGTCAAATAAAGGAGCTATGTATATATAAGTTACTGTTCACAAATCATTCATAGGTTCATAGGTTCATTGGTAGGTACTTGACTATTAGCCCTAGGGCCTATATAAGCCTAGCCAAAAAGGTACCCTGGCTTTCGCCACCCAAGAAAATTATTTTCATGTGCCCTTGTCGTGCACAGCCACAGAAGTGATCCCTGGGGTGAATTTCCCATTTCCTATCCAATAATCAAGATTTTTCTTGAAGAGTGCTAATGAGGAGCTCTGTTTGACATAGATAAGTAGTCTGTTCTAGAGTATGGGAAGTCTCTGCGACAGGAATCTATCCCTCCAGCATGTTCTGTTTATTGTGGTGACAAGGTTTAGTTACCTAGAGCATATAGCTCAGAGGGATTGGGATTTCTTTAAGTGGAGCATGTCCAACAGCTCTGGGTTTGACATAGCTTTGTATGTTATGCAGATATTGCCTCGAGTAGGTGATATGCGATGGATTAAAGCTGGAGTTTTTTTGAGACGGTCTGCATAGGGCATCTGTTTGAGGCCAGTAATCCTCTTTGTGAGGTATTTCTGTGGCCTTTCCAGTTGTTGTAGACTACCACTTATGTGGTAGTTCATGGGTACAGAGATTTTACCAAAGGGGATGACAATGCACTTTTTGGCATCGAGCTTCAGGCCATGGCTTTGACACCAGGCATGTGTCTCAGTGAGGCCCTTTTGTAGTATGTCCACATCGTTAGCAGTTTCGATTATGGCTCCTAGTTTGCAGTCATCTGCAAACTTTGTTAGCAAAAGACCTTCTGTGTTAGCCTGTACTTCAAAGAAGTAGATACCAAACAGGACAGGACCCAGGACTGAACCCTGTGGTACTCCACTTGTCACTGGTCTGAAGTCAGATTTGGAGTCTGCTACTTTCACAGTGTGGGTTCTGTCTGTGAGCCAGTTGGCAACCCATCTTGTGACATAGGGATTTATACCTAGTTTATTGAGCTTGTCTATAATTCCAGAGTGGGGGATGGTGTTGAAAGCCTTGGCGAGATCTAGATAAGCTGTGTGAACCACCTTACCCTCATCTATAGCTTTGGTGATTGCTTCAAAGAAGTCAATCAAGTTTAGGAGACATGATCTGCCTTTTACAAACCCAAACTGGGTATGGTCCAGAGTTTGGAGATTACCAATGTCTTTGTTTATGAGTTCCATGATGATACGTTCCATGGCCTTGCAGACCAGGCTTGTCAGGTTAATAGGGTGGTAGTTCCTTGGGTCCGTCGTGGCTCTCCCTTTGTGGAGTGGGATAACCGTCGCAGTGTGCCATTCAATGGGCACAAAGCCTGAGGTGAGGCTATGATTGAACATGGTACTTAGCTAGGTTGCCAGTTCATTCTGTAGTTCGTGTAGAACGCAGCCTGGGATACTGTCAGGTCCCATGGATGCTGTGTTCTTGGCTTTGGAGAGTGTGTTTTTTACCTGTGCAGCCATGATTACAGGAACTTTGCATTCTTCCGGTATAGAGATGGGTCCTCTAGGGGATTAGAGGGGGGTAAAGGTAGCACTGAACCTATCTGCCAGGATGTTGGCAATATCAGTTGGTTCTGTATATGTAGTGCCATTGTGCTGTAACTCAGAGCAGATCTGAGTGTTGCCATTGAGATTCTGGACATAGCTATAGAATGCTTTGTGGTTGTCTTTAGAGTCAATGGCAATTTTGTTTTCATAACTAGCTTTGGAGGATTTTATGAGAATCTCAGCTTCTTACTGAGGGTGACCAGGGAGTTCCTTCAGTCATGGGATCCCTTTTTTGCAACAGTTTCTTTCTTCTGTTGTAGAGTTTGTTTATGGCAGAGGCCCACCAGATTGGCTTCCTTTTTTTGGAGGATAGCATCTTGGTTCTATTAGGGATAGCATGATCCATGCACTCGTGTAAGTGCTTATAAAGTGCATTTGTGTAGGATTCGGCAGTCGTACCTCTATTGTCCATTTGCATGGGTGTCATTAAGTTTGCCACTTCTGTCTTAAGAAGTGTGAAGTTGGCTTTGGAGAAGTTTTTTACGGTGGTTTCCCTAATTGGGGATGGGGGGCGGGATGTGGATGTCTAGGGTGATTAGCTTGTGGTCGGATCTGACCAACGAGGAATTGACCTCTGGTGTGGAACACCAGTTGCCCAAGTTGGTAATGACCAGGTTTAAGATATTGCTGCCCCTGGTGGGGGTGTGAATACGTTGATCTAAGGCATTGGAAATTATGAATTCCAGAAAACGTTGAGCAAAAGAGTAGGTACATGAGTAGTTTTCTCAGTTAATGGTGGGGTAGTTGAAATCACCCTTTATTAGGGTGTTGGGTTGTACCCTAATACTTTCCAGTGTATCAAGAAATGAGGAGTGGGAATCCTGGGGCATGGTGGGGGGTCTGTAGCAAGCTACAATTTGGATTGCGGTCTTGCCCAGAGTTAGTTGCATTTGGATAATCTCAGATGCATTATGCTGTGCAACTAGCCTGGAGGTGTGGATATCCTTAATGAATATGGACACGCCTCCACCTTTAGTGCTTCATTCTGGGTTAGGTGGCCAAAAGGTGTGGTATGAATTATAGCCTGGTAATGCAGGGGTGCTCTCTGGAGCTTTGAACCAGGTCTCTGTCACTACACAGATGTCAATGTTTTCTGTTTTAAGGAGTGCCTCGAGTGAGTGCATTTTGAGGTTTAGACTTCTAGCATTGAGTAACATTACCCTCAGATTTTACTTGCTTGTACCTGTTATGGTGGTGAATTTGTCATTTGAACCTTGCCTAAAAAAGGCACTATAGGGGTGGCAAGAGCCTTAGCCAGTATCCGAAATCCCAAGGGTGACAGGTGCAGGCCATCTCTGGCAAAGCATCGTGGTCTGTCGATCATGTTGTCCCAGGCAGACAAATACTGGATCCCCTTAGAATGACACCAGAAGCTTAGCAAATTGCTGAAGTTAATCATTTTGTCCTTATACTGTGGTGTCATTCTAGGTGATTGCAGGATGCTACTCAGGGCTAAGGTCATACCTGCCTGGGCTACAAGATCGGAGATCTCCTCCATGTCTCTTTTCATATAGTCCAGGGAGGTACATTTCAGGTCATTCACACCAACATGGACAATGACAGTGTCATATTTGTACTTGTTGTGGAGTGACCTGAGTGCGTGCGTTATGTGGTGGATCCTGGCACCTGACAGGCAGCTGACAGTAACTTTCTCCTTGTTTAGCCTGGTGAGTGGAACATCAGTGTGCCTGACTATAGAGTCACCTATGCCTAGAATGTTGGGTACGTTGTTATGCCTTATGGGCTATGGTTGAGTGGCACACTGAGTTTGTGGGCTATGTGTCAATTTTGGTTGTGTTGGTGGGTGGAGTTTGCTTGCGTTTCTGCTTTGGAGGTCCCTGATGCTTGGACAGGTTTTTATTGAGAGCCTCCATGAATGTAGGTGTGTGTTTTGTGTTTCTATGTGTGTGCTTTGGTGGTGTAGGTTTTGAGGGACTATGTGATGAGTGTGGTGTGGTGCAAGTGTTTACCTTCTCCTCTTGACTGTCTAGTCCAGTCTTGGGTGAAGAGAGCTTTGCTTCCAGTTTGGCTAAATAAGTGCATCTCTCACAGGTTGTACAGTTCGGTGGTAGGAGGAGAGGGTTGTCTGTGTACATGAGGCAATTGCTGCATTGCCCCAAGATGCCCAGATTCATCAGGTAGACAGGAGGAATCACTGGGAGCTAACCCTTAGACATGCCTTGATAGGTGCTTATTTATTAATTACTAAAAAACGCTTTCCTCTAGACAAGTGAGGAAAGTGGAGTGCTGTAGTAACTTGCAGCTTATTTAGTGCTTACGAGTTCTGAACAAGTGCTGAGTTCAAAGAAACAGATTTGAGTGCTGAAACTAGAAAACTGGCTAGTTCTAAGAAACAAACTTAAGTTAGAAGGCTTCCCTCCAACACAGAAAGGCTTGGGGGCTCAGAAGTCTACAAACAGTCTAGACCACTTACAGGAAAGGCAGGAAACAAGCTTAAAATGTTTTTCTTTCTTTCCCAGATGCTCTCTTTGTACACAGTAGGAGTACCTAAAATCAGAATATGATCTCACTGCACTCAGTTGAGTGAGCAAATGAGATGGGCCCAGAAGGGGTATCCAAACACAAATTTACAAGAGGGGTGGGCAGTTTCAAAGCCACCAAGATTAACACCAAAACAAAACCAGGGAGGGTGCGTGGGGAACTAACTAAAAAAAAAAAAAAGAGTCAAAACTTCCAGTTCAGTTAATATTCAATGCAACACAAATAAATCAATTAAAATGCTGTATTATTTTTTAAAAAGTGCAGATAAAAGGTACTTAAATTCTCTTATACGTCCATTTGAATACAGCTAGATCTCAGCCGGCCAAAACTCAGGTTTTAAGCAGAAAATATTCCAAAATGTACCACTTAAATAAGCAGTAACAGAATATCAATGAATGAGACTAACCCCAACTGTAATTACTGTATATGCAGGAATTCTAACAGGCAATAAAATCCAGCTAGCACTAACTGAAAAAAAACAGAGTCAAAACTTCCAGTTCAGCTAATATTCAATGCAACACAAATAAATCAATTAAAATGCTGTATTATTTGAAAAAAGTGCAGATAAAAGGTACTTAAATTCTCTTATATGTACAGTTGAGTACAGCTAGATCTTATAATAAAAACATAAACAGTAACAAATAAAAAAGAGAGCTCAACCATATGCACAAAGTATACAACACAGTAACAAGTGAAAGAAATAATGTTTCAGTAGATGGACAGTATGTACAATTCACAGATGAATGAGGTTAAGATTTCAGTATATGGACAGTATGTACGATTCACAGATGAATGAGATAAGATTTGGTATATGGACAGTATGTACGATTCACAGATGAATGAGGTAAGTGTTCAGTAGATGGACAGTATGTACAATTCACAGATGAATGAGGTAAGATTTTGGTATATGGACAGTATGTACGATTCACAGATGTATGAGATAAGATTTCGGTATATGGACAGTATGTACGATTCACAGATGAATGAGGTAAGATTTCGGTATATGGATAGTATGTATGATTTACAGATGAATGAGGTAAGATTTCAGTAGATGGACAGTATGTACGATTCACAGATGAATGAGGTAAGATTTCAGTATATGGACAGTATGTACGATTCACAGATGAATAAGGTAAGATTTCAGTAGATGGACAGTATATGTGATTCACAGATAAATGAGGTAAGATTTTGGTATATGTACAGTATGTACGATTCACAGATGAATGAGGCAAGATTTCAGTAGATGGACAGTATGTACGATTCACAGATGAATGAGGTAACATTTCGGTATATGGACAGTATGTACGATTCACAGATGAATGAGGTAAGATTTCAGTATATGGACAGTATGTACGATTCACAGATGAATGAGGTAAGATTTCAGTATATGGACAGTATGTACGATTCACAGATGAATGAGGTATGATTTCAGTATATGGACAGTATGTACGATTCACAGATGAATGAGGTAAGATTTCAGTAGATGGACAGTATATGTGATTCACAGATAAATAAGGTAAGATTTTGGTATATGGACAGTATGTACGATTCACAGATGAATGAGGCAAGATTTCAGTAGATGGACAGTATGTACGATTCACAGATGAATGAGGTAAGATTTCAGTATATGGACAGTATGTACGATTCACAGATGAATGAGGTAAGGTTTCAGTAGCTGGACAGTATGTACGATTCACAGATGAATGAGGTAAAGTTTCAGTAGATGGACAGTATGTACGATTCACAGATGAATGAAGTAAGATTTCAGTAGATGGACAGTATGTACAATTCACAGATGAATGAGGTAAGATTTCAGTAGATGGACAGTATGTACGATTCACAGATGAATGAGGTAAGATTTCAGTATATGGACAGTATGTACGATTCACAGATGAATGAGGTAAGATTTCGGTATATGGACAGTATGTACGATTCACAGATGAATGAGGTAAGGTTTGGTATATGGACAGTATGTACGATTAACAGATGAATGAGGTAAGGTTTCAGTAGATGGACAGTATGTACGATTCACAGATGAATGAGGTAAGATTTCAGTAGATGGACAGTATGTACGATTCACAGATGAATGAGGTAAGATTTCAGTAGATGGACAGTATATGTGATTCACAGATGAATGAGGTAAGGTTTGGTATATGGACAGTATGTACGATTAACAGATGAATGAGGTAAGGTTTCAGTAGCTGGACAGTATGTACGATTCACAGATGAATGAGGTAAAGTTTCAGTAGATGGACAGTATGTACGATTCACAGATGAATGAGGTAAAGTTTCAGTAGATGGACAGTATGTACGATTCACAGATGAATGAAGTAAGATTTCAGTAGATGGACAGTATGTACAATTCACAGATGAATGAGGTAAGATTTCAGTATATGGACAGTATGTACGATTCACAGATGAATGAGGTAAGATTTCAGTATATGGACAGTATGTACGATTCACAGATGAATGAGGTAAGATTTCAGTAGATGGACAGTATATGTGATTCACAGATAAATGAGGTAAGATTTTGGTATATGGACAGTATGTACGATTCACAGATGAATGAGGCAAGATTTCAGTAGATGGACAGTATGTACGATTCACAGATGAATGAGGTAAGATTTCGGTATATGGACAGTATGTACGATTCACAGATGAATGAGGTAAGGTTTCAGTAGCTGGACAGTATGTACGATTCACAGATGAATGAGATAAAGTTTCAGTGGATGGACAGTATGTACGATTCACAGATGAATGAAGTAAGGTTTCAGTAGATGGACAGTATGTACAATTCACAGATGAATGAGGTAAGATTTCAGTATATGGACAGTATGTATGATTCACAGATGAATGAGGTAAGATTTCAGTAGATGGACTGTATGTACGATTCACAGATGAATGAGGTAAGATTTCGGTATATGGACAGTATGTACGATTCACAGATGAATGATGTAAGATTTCGGTATATGGACAGTTTGAATGATTCACAGATGAATGATATAAGATTTCAGTAGATGGACATTATGTGTGATTCACAGATGAATGAGGTAAGATTTCGGTATATGGACAGTATATACGGTTCACAGAGGAATGAGGTAAGATTTCGGTATATGGACAGTATGTACAATTCACAGATGAATGAGGCAAGATTTCAGTAGATGGACAGTATGTACGATTCACAGATGAATGAGGTAAGATTTCAGTATATGGACAGTATGTACGATTCACAGATGAATGAGGTAAGGTATCAGTAGCTGGACAGTATGTACGATTCACAGAAGAATGAGGTAAAGTTTCAATAGATGGACAGTATGTACGATTCACAGATGAATGAAGTAAGATTTCAGTAGATGGACAGTATGTACAATTCACAGATGAATGAGGTAAGATTTCAGTATATGGACAGTATGTACGATTCACAGATGAATGAGGTAAGATTTCGGTATATGGACAGTATGTACGATTCACAGATGAATGAGGTAAGATTTCGGTATATGGACAGTATGTACAATTCACAGATGAATGAGGTAAGGTTTGGTATATGGACAGTATGTACGATTCACAGATGAATGAGGTAAGTGTTCAGTAGATGGACAGTATGTACGATTCACAGATGAATGAGGTAAGATTTCAGTAGATGGACAGTATGTACGATTCACATCTGAATGAGGTAAGATTTCAGTAGATGGACAGTATGTGTGATTCACAGATGAATGAGGTAAGATTTTGGTATAGGGACAGTATGTACGATTAACAGATGAATGAGGTAAGGTTTCAGTAGCTGGACAGTATGTACGATTCACAGATGAATGAGGTAAAGTTTCAGTAGATGGACAGTATGTACGATTCACAGATGAATGAAGTAAGATTTCAGTAGATGGACAGTATGTACAATTCACAGATGAATGAGGTAAAGTTTCAGTAGATGGACAGTATGTACGATTCACAGATGAATGAAGTAAGATTTCAGTAGATGGACAGTATGTACAATTCACAGATGAATGAGGTAAGATTTCAGTATATGGACAGTATGTACGATTCACAGATGAATGAGGTAAGATTTCAGTATATGGACAGTATGTACGATTCACAGATGAATGAGGTAAGATTTCAGTATATGGACAGTATATGTGATTCACAGATAAATGAGGTAAGATTTTGGTATATGGACAGTATGTACGATTCACAGATGAATGAGGCAAGATTTCAGTAGATGGACAGTATGTACGATTCATAGATGAATGAGGTAAGATTTCGGTATATGGACAGTATGTACGATTCACAGATGAATGAAGTAAGGTTTCAGTAGATGGACAGTATGTACAATTCACAGATGAATGAGGTAAGATTTCAGTATATGGACAGTATGTATGATTCACAGATGAATGAGGTAAGATTTCAGTAGATGGACTGTATGTACGATTCACAGATGAATGAGGTAAGATTTCGGTATATGGACAGTATGTACGATTCACAGATGAATGATGTAAGATTTCGGTATATGGACAGTTTGAATGATTCACAGATGAATGATGTAAGATTTCAGTAGATGGACATTATGTGTGATTCACAGATGAATGAGGTAAGATTTCGGTATATGGACAGTATATACGGTTCACAGAGGAATGAGGTAAGATTTCGGTATATGGACAGTATGTACGATTCACAGATGAATGAGGTAAGGTTTGGTATATGGACAGTATGTACGATTCACAGATGAATGAGGTAAGATTTCAGTAGATGGACAGTATGTATGATTCACAGATGAATGAGGTAAGATTTCAATAGATGGATGGTATATGTGATTCACAGATAAATGAGGTAAGATTTTGGTATATGGACAGTATGTATGATTCACAGATGAATGAGGCAGGATTTCAGTTGATGGACAGTATGTACGATTCACAGATGAATGATATAAAATTTCAGTATATGGACAGTATGTACGATTCACAGATGAATGAGTTAAGATTTCAGTAGATGGACATTATGTGTGATTCACAGATGAATGAGGTAAGGTTTCAGTATATGGCAGTATCTACGATTCACAGATGAATGAGGTAAGATTTCAGTAGATGGACAGTATGTACGATTCACAGATGAATGAGGTAAGATTTCGGTATATGGACAGTTTGAATGATTCACAGATGAATGATATAAGATTTCAGTAGATGGACATTATATGTGATTCACAGATGAATGAGGTAAGATTTCTGTATATGGACAGAATATACGGTTCACAGAGGAATGAGGTAAGGTTTCATAATATGGACAGTATGTGTGGATTCAGAGATGAATCAGGTAAGGTTTCAGTATATGTTTTATATGCATGAGCTTCAGTTCTTTATAGATGTTTACAGATGTCTAGACAGACAGCAATGTGACAAATTAGTAACAGCATAAAAACCTGAAAAATAGAAATAAAAGTTTAGAAAGTAAAGAAAACTTGTATTTAACAGTAGCCAAGAGCATAATGCAGGTAAAGATGTAATGTGAAGAACACAGGACAGTTGAATGATAAATTCATATGATAAGTGAGCATTAGTGAGAGTACATTTACAGTAAACATGAACATGGATATGGAAATAGCACTGTCGAGTAAAAAGCGAAGCACATGGAAATGATGGAATTTAAAAAAAAAATTTGTCCAAAGACAGTATTTACAAATATACTCAGTGGCAAAGCTGTACATTAATGGGAACTAGAAAATGGCCTTGGGAAATCAGCATTCCCTACTGAGCACTCAGTGTTTCAAAGAGGAGAATTAATGCAAGTGGAGTGCCCAGTAAGAAGTCTGCCTAACTAGCACAAACTCCATGTTCTGCAACAGATATATTTTTTTGAAGCGGACACTTCCTTTCCCCTGCTATCAGTGACTGTTAGAAAACCACAACTAATCAGCAGGAGAAAAGAAAAAAATCAGAACTAAAGCAACTAACTGCAGCAGTAGCATTTATAAGGACTTGTCATTTCCTTTCCATTTCAAACCGCACCCCTCAAAAATTTGCAGTTAGAAAGCAGGGAAAACTAAATTACGAAATGAACAGATGTAATACAAGTAACTACAGTAGCAGTTACAAATGTATGTTTGTGTGCTGGCACATGCATGCATGTGTCTCTTTGTGGTATGTGTGTGTGTGCGTGTGTGTATCTGTGCATGTGTGTGTGTGTGTGTGTGTGTGTGTGTGTGTGTGTGTGTGTGTGTGTGTGTGTGTGTGTGTGTGTGTGTGTGTGTGTGTGTGTGTGTGTGTGTGTGTGTGTGTGTGTGTGTGTGTGTGTGTGTGTGTGTGTGTGTGTGTGTGTGTGTGCGTGTGTGTGTGTGTGCACTGCACTGCGTCTAAAAGCACTGAACTAAAATACTTCATGGTGACTATTATTTATGCATTGATTTATTCATTAGATCACAATCAGACTTCAAATCTAATTTTGTGTGTGTGTGTGTGTGTGTGTGTGTGTGTGTGTGTGTGTGTGTGTGTGTGTGTGTGTGTGTGTGTGTGTGTGTGTGTGTGTGTGTGTGTGTGTGTGTGTGTGTGTGTGTGTGTGTGTGTGTGTGTGTGTGTGTGTGTGTCCGTTCCCCCCTGCCCACCATAGTAATGCATGCCAACCCTAGCCCCAGCCCCTGTCCCTAATCCTAACTGTGCATCGTACCTTAAAAAAACAACTTTGCATAATGCTACCACTACTCAGACAAATTTGAGCTGAATATGTTGTAATATTATGGTAAGTACATCAGAAAAAGAAGTTAATTTTCATTTTCAGTGCCCTTGGAGTAGGTAATTTGAGTTGATAGTATTACTGAAGATTGGCACTTTCTGGTCAGTCTTTTTGTGTGTTGATCATTTAACAAAGTGAACATTGACATGAGGAAGTGTAGAAAACAGTGACAAACTTATAGGTTCATAGATTCATACTAGGCTATCTGCCCTAAGGCATTTATAAGCCTAGCCAGAGTGTGTTTGGCTTTCGCCACCCATTTTAAATTAATTTTGCTATGCCCTTTTTTGAGGTTAGTATACTGTGCCTCTGTCTAACAGTGACACAAAAGTGATACTCGGGGTAAACCTACGATCTGCCATCCACTCATCAAGATTCCTCTTGAAGAGAGTCAATGAGGGACTCTGCCTAACCTGGACTGGGATTTTATTCCAGAGTTGAAGGGAGCCTCTGGGTTATGAATCTGTCCCTCCAGCATGTCCTATTTATTTCAGTGCTGAGGTTCAAGTCTCTCGAATGCATAGATCGATGGGATTTGGATTTTTTGAGGTGCAGCATGTCCATTAATTCTGGGTTGGACATGGCTTTATACATCAGGCACAGATCGCCTCTGAGCAGGCGGTATGCCACTGAGTAGAGCTGGAGTTTCTTTAACCGGGCAGCATATGGCATCTGTTTGAGCCCTTTAATCCTCTTGGTGAGGTACTTTTGGGGTCTTTCCAGTTGCTGCAGGTGTCTGGTAAGGTACATCCCAAAAGGGGCATTGTACTCAATTATGGGTCTGATGAGGGATGAGTAAAGAGGCACGATGACCTCCCCTGATCTAGATGTGAATCCCTTCATGATTTGGTGGGCTATATAAAATGTTTTTCTAACCACTTTGGCCACGTGGTTGTCAAATGAGAGATTGCTATCAACTTGGGTCCCCAGGTCCCTAATTACTTCTTCTGTACTTAATGGATTACCATCTATGTGGTAATTTGTGGGCACTTTGTTTTTGCCAAAGGGGATGACTATACACTTTTTGGCGTTTGGCTTGAGGCCATGGCTCTGGCACCAGTTGTCTGTTTCTATGAGGCCCTTTTGGAGGATGCTTGTGTCAGCTGGAGAGTCGATTATGGTGCCCAGTTTGCAGTCATCTGCAAACTTGGTCAGCCACAGTCCTTCCGTGTTGGCCTGTACCTCCGAGAAATATATACTGAACAAGAGAGGTCCCAGGACTGAGCCTTGTGGGATGCCATTTGTAACTGGTTTGGAGTCTGACATGGCTCCAGCAATTCTAACCATGTGGGTTCTGTCCTTGAGCCAGTTTGCAACCCATCTAGTGAAATAGGGGTTTATATTTAAGCTGGTGAGCTTATCTATAATGCCCGAGTGGGGTATTGTATCAAAGGCTTTTGCGAGGTCCAGGTAGGCTGTGTGGACCACCTTCCCCTCGTCAATGGCCTTGGTGACTGTTTCAAAGAAATCAACCAGGTTTAAGAGGCAGGATCTGCCCTTAACAAAGCCGAACTGGGTAGGATCCAGTGTCTCTAGGTCCCCAATATCTTTATTTATGAGGTCCATGATGATCCTTTCCATAGCTTTGCAGACCAAGCTAGTCAGGCTTATGGGGTGATAGTTTCCAGGATCTGTTGAGGCACCACCTTTGTGGAGAGGGACCACTGTTGCTGTATGCCTCTCTTTGGGTACATATCCTGTAGTAAGGCTGAGATTGAACAGTAGTTTTATGTTTGGGTTTAGCTCTTCTTGGAGTTCATGTAGGATGCAGCCTGGGACACCATCTGGTCCCATTGATGCTGTGTTTTTTGCTTTGGAGAGGGCGGCTATTACCTGAGCATCTGAGATGTCAGGGGGTCAGCACTCTGCTGGGATAGATATTTGCCCTTTTGGTGGGGAGGGGGGGGAGAAGTTTGCGCTGAACCTGTCAGCTAGGATATTGGCAATGTCTGTGGGTTCGATGTATTTTTTGTAATTTTGGACTAATTCTGAGCATATCTGGGAATTCCCACCCAGGTTCCTAACATAACTAAAGAAAGCCTTGTGATTATCCTTAGTGTCCTGTGCAATTTTTCTCTTGAAGCTGGCCTTAGACGATTTTATGAGTGCCCGTAGTTTTTTGCAAATACTGATCAGAGATGCCTTCCTTTTTTGGGATTTTGCTCTATCATGTAGTAGCTTCCTCCTTCTCTTGTATAGTTTGTTTATGGCTGGGGTCCACCAGACAGGACGTCTGCCTTTGGAGGATTGGGTCTTGGTTTTATTTGGGATTGCATGATCCATGCATTCCAGAAGGTGTTCATAGAATGTGTTTATAAAGGATTCTGCAGTCTGGGCCGTGTTTTCCACAGGCTCGGGGGCTTTGAAGGATTCCACCTTGGTTTTGAGGAGTGTGAAATTTGCTTTAGAGAAGTTTTTCACTGTGGTTTTCTGGGCAGGGGGTGGGGTTGGGATGTGAATATCCAGTGAGATTAGTTTATGGTCTGATCTTACCAGTGAGGGATACACTTCTGGTCTGGAGCATAGAGTCCCCATGTTGGTGATGATCAGGTCCAGTATGTTTTCCCCTCTTGTGAGAGTGGTAACAAGTTGTTCCAAAGCATTTGAGTTTATAAATTCTAGGAACCTTTGGGCTAGGGTGTTGGAGCTAGAGTAATGCTCCCAGTCTATGTTTGGGTAGTTGAAGTCACCCAATATAATGGTGTTTGGAGAGACCTTCATATTTTCCAGTGTTCTCAGGAAGGCCGAGTGGGGTTCCTGGGTTTGGGAGGGTGGTCTGTAGCAGGCTATAAACTGGAAGGCAGTTTTACCCACTGTTAGTTGCACATGGATAGTCTCTGATGCTTCATGCTGTGCCACCAACCTGGAGGTGTGGGTATCTTTGATGAATATTGATACTCCCCCTCCTTTTGTGGTTTGGTCCAAGTTTTGGGGCCGAAAAGCATGGTATGAGGTATAACCTGGTAGTGCTGGGGTGCTCTCGGGAGCCTTGAACCAGGTTTCTGTTACTGCACAGATATCAATGTTCTCCATGCTAAAGAGAGTTTCAAGTGCGTGCATCCTGAGGTTTAGACCTCTGGCGTTGAGTAGCATTACTCTTAGTTTCTTATCCCTTGTGATACCTATGGAGGTGGTTTGTCTTTTGAGCCTTGCCTAAAAAAGGCACTATGGGGGAAGCAAGAGCCTTTGCCAATATCCGACAGCCCAGGTGTGACAGGTACAAGCCGTCCATAGCTTAGCATCATGGCTTGTTGAGCATGTCATCCCAGGCTGACAGGCATTGGATCCCCTTTGAATGACACCAATACTTAAGCCAATTGTTGAAATTGATCATCTTGTCTTCATATTGTGGCATCATTCCTGGTGAGGGTAAGATGCTACTCAAGGTCAGGGTCATACCGGCCTGGACTACATGCTCAGAGAGCTCCTCTATGTCTCTTTTCATGTAGTCCAGGGAGGTACATCTCAGGTCATTCACACCAGCATGGACAATGACCGAGTCATATTTGTACTTGCCTTGGAGTGACCTGAGTGCTTGTGTTATGTGGCGGATCCTAGCGCCCGACAGGCAGCTCACCGTGACCTTCTCCTTGTTCAGCCTGGTGAGCGGGACATCAGTGTGCCTGATGATAGAGTCACCTATTACAAGTGCATCAGGTTTGTTGTTTAGCCTTAAGGGCTGTGACTGTTCAGCACACTGGCTTTGTGAGCTATGTGTTGCACGTGTTTTGTTTTGGGGTAGCGGTTGCTTGGGTGTCTGCTTTGGAGGTCTCTGCTGCTTAGGCAGATTTTTATTTAGAGCCTCCAAGTATGTTTTTGTGTGTTTATGTGTTTGGTTTGCTGTCGTGGTAGGTCTCTGTGAGACTGGAATTGTAGTGAGTGTGGTTTCCTTCTCCTCCTGACTGGTTATGCCAGTACTGAGTTGAGAGAGCTTAGCCTCCAGTTTGGCTATATGGTTGCATCTCTCACATGTGTTGGAATTTGTTGGGAGAAGGAGAGGGTTGTCTGTGTACATGAGGCAGTTGTAACATTGCCTCAAGATTCCCAGATTCACCAGCTGGACCAGAGAGGAGATTGACAACTGACCTTTGGACATGCTAGAATAGTATTGGGAATTCCTTTATAATTGAAAAATAGGGCCAATGGGGAACAAGGTACTCAAGGGGAGTTTGTGAGGGTGTAGTGCTTTTAATTTTTTAGTGCTGACTTATATAATTGCTTTAGTGAGCAAGTGCCAGGTAACTTAAATGCAATGTGATACAGGTAACTTAAATGCAAAAATGACAAACAGTAACTTTCTTTCAAGTGAAACAAGGAAATAAGTACAGTAAGCAATGCAGATATCACTAGGGATCCACAGAAGCGCTGAAAAGCCACGTTTTAGGTGGAATTAACGTTTCAGGGACGTAACAAGCAAACAAACAACAAGCATACAAATAAAGCTAGATTCAGCAGGCCTGGATCTAGTCTATGCTACAGCAAACAAGGTGTACCAATTTCAGTAAGAAACAGTTCAAATATGCAGGCACTATAAGCCTTTAACCAGAAATTCCCAGCTCAGAAGGGCAGAGTCCAGCCTCTTCTCCCACAATAGTGCAGACCACAAACCTTCTTAATGTAAAATAACTGGCCTGAATTCCAAGTGCTTAAACCAGAACTAATACACTTTTAGAATAACAGACACTAAGCCCTCAATCAGCAGTTCCCAACTTAGAAGGATGTAAGCTACCTGTCCTGCCACCACAGTGCAGGCTACAAACCTTCCTAATGTAAAACAACTGATCTGAAGCCCAAGTGCTTAATCCAAAAGACTTAGAATGATAGCTACACTTTAATCAAGTTACTACCAAGCAGTAATAAATACAATTGAATACTTTAAAGAATGCCTGGATTAGTGCTCAAGTTATACAAACAAAGCTAGATTCCGCAGGCCTGGATCTAGTCTATGCTACAGCAAACAAGGTGTACCAATTTCAGTAAGAAGCAGTTCAAATATGCAGACACTATAAGCCTTTAACCAAAATTCCCAGCTCAGAAGGGCAGAGTCCAGCCTCTCCTCCCACAAGAGTGCAGACCACGAACCCTCTTAATGTAAAATAACTGGCCTGAAGCCCAAGTGCTTAAACCAGAACTAATACACTTTTAGAATAACAGACACTGTGCCCTCAATCAGCAGTTCCCAACCTAGAAGGATGTAAGCTACCTGTTCTGCCACTACAGTGCAGACCACAAACCTTCTTAATGTAAAACAACTGGTTTGAAGCCCAAGTGCTTAAACTGAAAGGCTTAGAATGAGTTACACCAAGCAGTAATAAATACAATTGAGTACTTTTAAGATGACGCAAAAGCAAAATAAAGTAGGAAGAAACACAAATACAGTAAAAGCAGATAACATTTTTTTTTTTGTGTGAAGGAGCTATAGCAAGCCAATATGAAGAACTGTCTTCTCACAATTGTGGAATATAAGAAAAGACCACTGCAGAGAGTCAGTCTCTCATCAGCTTAGCTGTTAATGGGAAAAGTTTAAAAGCAAGTTCCCTATTTTAGCTGTGTTAATGATGCCTAAAAATAAATATGATACAAACTGCTACAGACTAACATATTTATAAGTTGAAAATACATAAAGAAACAGCAACTCGAATTGTCTCAGTTAGTACTTCTGCAGGAAAACAGAGACATTGTTAGTTAAGACTCGCAGAGAACAGCTCTGCTGCTTGTGTGTCCATAAAGCTGCATATTAAAACCAGCTCTCCTGAAAGCAAGATCAGATGTCCAGCATGGACAGTGTTATCCTGCACTTTAGATTTAAGAAACCACTGAAGAAGCCAAAAAAATACATGGAAAGCTCAACAGTAGAGCTTGACAACAGAAACTGAAAAGTTGTAGTAATGAATACAGTTATAGATTTGACCAAGTGAGCTCATCTGATGTTATTAAATATGCTTAGAGTAGAGTTAAGGTTATTTTAAAATGATCAACATAATATAATGCAAGCTGCACAAGCTGCATTAAATAAACACATTTCATACACACACAAACACACACACACACACACACACACACACACACACACACACAAATGCATGGACGCACACACGCACACTCATAAACACACAAATACATGCATGCACACACAAACACACACACACAGATGTGCACACATCTCACAAAAACGTGCACGTGCGCACACACACACACACACACACACACACACACACACACACACACATACACACACACACACCGAACACACACACACACGCACACGCGTGCATGCACATGCACATACACACACACACAAATGCACAAAGACACACACACACACAGACACGCATGCACGCACACACATATTTTATATATATATATATATATATATATATATATATATATATATATATATATACAGTGAGAGCGCAAGGTAGTAATTAGAGAAAATTGTGTGTAATGATATGTGCAAAAAGAGGGTAACAGATGATCTGAAGTATTCAGCTTTAGTTCCATGTCATGTGGGATACATTCCCTTTAGACATCACTCTGAACAACCCCTGTCATATGAATTCTGACAAACATTAATATCTTATCCTACTCAAATGATGTTGGTATCCAGTGCTAAGTTGCAAGTGTAACTCAGACTTTTGTGAATGGGACTTTTCAACTGATTTCAGCAATAAGCAAAATAAAACTAGGCTTTTAATTGAAAGCTGTTTATGTGTAGCTAATATTATTTTACAAACTCATGTTTGCTTTTTACATAATACATAGCATTTAATGCCACTTATAGCTGAACAGACTTGATTTTGACAGGGAAGGAAAACTTCTAAAGGCATTCTTCATTATTGCCATGGCCGGTAGAAAGGAATTTCTGACACAATCAACATAAATTCAATCTAGTTTCAGTGCTTGTACTTCATACATGGCTCAGGTTGCATGTATAGGTATTGTCCCACTGCTATGTATTTATCATACCCTATTTGTGGAACCCTATTCGTCAAAGACACAAATCGGCAAATGCATTTTTAAATGAAACTTTTCCTAGGGCTAACCAATGATTGGCCAACCTAGCAACCATGAAAAAAGCATAACATTTAAAACCTAACCAGGTAAGGTGGCACCGCCCCCCCCCTCCAACTATATATGCTAACTGTGAGCTTGCACTACAGTGGTGAAAAGGGCAAATTCCACATGGTAGCCAACCACTGCATTGCCCTAGGAAAAGTTTTGTTTAAAAGTGTGTTTGCTGATTTGTGTCTTCAACAAACAGGGTTCAATGAATAGGGGGTTGATAAATAGAAAGTTTGATTAAATAATATAGGCCCAAATGTGACACCTGCTAAGTCTGACACAAAAGCTAAAATATATTTTCTGTATAAAAAGTAATTAATTCCATTGCTTTTATTTTATATATTTATTTTTATTTATGCATTTACTATCTGTTGACCAGGTTAGTCCTAGTCCCATTAAACCAGTGTCCTCTTTACCGGAGAGACCCAAGGTGGTGTTTTTACTGACTAGGAGAGATTTACCCATGGCACCAGAGAACTTCCCATATCATTTTTTCAATATGTACCATGGTAACATTTACTTCTACCTGAGCTACAATGAGCTGAGGCTGAAGGGACGTCAGTTTAACATCTCATCTGAAGGATGGTGCACTCAGAAGTGAAAAACACTTTCTTCCATGCTGCACTGCATTGCTAGTATTGGGGAAAAATAGTGGAAATATCTGGTGTGGGAATAGAACTCTTAGCTGTCTGATCTTCTGTCATCAACAGTGAGGGTGCCACCTGTTCAGCCACTGATATTTCAGAGAAATTGCCTTTTTCATGTTTTCATTACCTTTCCCTCTGGTCTCACACCCCATCTCAAACCTGTCAATGCCCACTAACTCTTCCTCTTCCTAACCATATAAGCCACTCACCTTCACTCCAGGAATGCCTCCTCTGGTATTGGTCTTGCAGATGGAGGTCACTGCTTGTGGCTGGCTACTCTAGGGCTATCATTTAACTTTCCCATTTGGCCCTTGCATGCTATGGCACAGAGCAGGTGTATGTGTTCCTAATTCAGCATGTTTCTAAGTCTGCTGCTAGTCCCTGCAGAACTAAAGAAAAGCTTTGTAGTCTTCAGTACTCCTAAGCTTGTGCCCTAGGGTTAGTCACACATGTACCCACCCCTTCCTGCACGAATGAGTCTGCATGCCAACAGCTGCTGATTGTCACACCTCTTAGATGGGTCTAGGTCTCCCTGCTGCTTCATGGGTATTGTAGTCCGATATTCATACTCTGTGCTACTGCACTTCACATTTTCATATTAGTGACACTTAATAAACACTGGTAGAAAAGTAACACACACTAATGATTTTATTTCCTTTCCTTAATGTTAGAATACTGATCAGAAGTGACTCACAGTTAAACCCCACTCACCCTTTTTTCTGAATCGTGAAGTATTTTATTATGTGATTCACAGCACAACATGAACATAAGGTTATTATATCAGATAAAAAATATTTGTACCTTTTTTGCCTTTGCTATAGTATGTCCATTATCAGGTTATCTGTTAGAGAGAATGCCTACTAGGCAGACACCTTATATTTGCCAGATAACTAGTACTTGTCTGTCAGTGCTTTTGAATTCATAGCCTCTTTTTCTCGTTTGATCTTTTTTATGGTGTTACATTTACACTACTGAAAATGTTTCCATGTTTATAGTCTTATCATAAGGTGCATGTCTACATAATCTCTGAATGGTGGTGTATTTCCTTTCTGTAATGTAATTGCTTCTATGTAATTTTGATTTGGTTTGGATGTTAGTTGGGATATTTTGCAGGTACCGTAATCTTTATGGGCATCAGCTAGGTTTAAAGACCCTTTGTTTCTGAAGTATAGCCAAACTATCCACCTATGCTGTGCTGACAAGGTAAATAAAAACGCAGAAGCATGCATGCCCACAGCTAGTAGAGTTTGGCCTTATTGGCCTCAATGTAACCATTAAGATTAAAAAGTAAAAAAAGAAAAAAAAAACAATGAGCATTCAGAAGCCTTGTAGCTGAAACACTTGATATCCTGAAGGCCTCATTTGCATATATCCCATGGGCCTCCACTACAGTAGGTTTAAGGTATCACGCAGATTGTCTGGGTTTTCTTTGTAGTTTTTAATTGTGCATATGACTTAGCTTGAGTTAAAAGAGTCAGTTCTAGAACAGTTCATCTACTGTTTAAAAAAATACATTTTCCAAGTGCCGACAAATGAAGAACCACAATAGCATTACTTTATTTTACTTCCAATATACATTTGGAGGGGAAACCGTTTCCCTCTATTTTATTAATTGATATTTGGTCTTTGATTGTGTGAATCATGATTTACTACCAGATAAATGTCACAAGTGTGGCTTCAGGGAGGATTTGATCACCTTGTTGTTTTCAAAGAACATGACGTTGTGTTCAACATCTGTCTCTTAAAGCATTTTGAAAGGTCCCATCTTGAATTCCATAATCCTTATTTTTTTAGACCATAGGATCATAGGAAGTTACTAGGCTATTGACCATGAGGCCCTTACAAGCCTAGCCAAGAATTTATCCCATGTTTCGACAAGTCAGCACCCGATGCCCCTGTCCAGCAGGGACACAGGTGGAATCCCAGGGGTGTATTTTCTGTTCCCCATTCACTTATCCAGGTTGCACTTAAAAAGGTTAATGACGTACTCTGCTTAACGTGGAGAAAGAGTCTATTCCACAGAAGGGGGAGTCTCTGGGACACAAATCTGTCCTGCCAACAAGTCCTTTTGATGTCACAGACCAAGTTGAGGTCATGCGTGTGGGTTACTCAAGTAGCTTGACTTGCAGATATGCAGCAGTCCCATAAAGGCGGGTTTTGAGATTGCTTTGTATGCCAGAGAGAGGTCACCTCTGAGAGGTCTGTATGAGACTGAGTAGAGAGGGACAGGGCTTTTAGCCTATCTGTGGAGGGTAGATGTTTTGAGGCCTTGGATTCTCCTGGTGAGAAACCTTAGTGGTCTCCAGCTGTGGCATGTGCTTTGTGAGGTACATGCCAAAAGGAGAATTGTACTCAATAATGGGTCTTATAAGGGAAGAATACAGGGAGTTATGACCTCCTTGTCCATGGATCAGATACCCCTTCCTAATGAGGTGGGCCATTTAGAAAGCCTTCCGTACAACAAAGGCAAAATAGTGGTCAAAAGTCAGGTTGCTATCAACCTGGATGCCCAAGTCCATCATGACTGATTGGGTGCTTAGGACCTTGTTATCAATGTGACAATTTATGGGGATGTCACTCTCCGCAAAGGGGATGATGAAGCATTTTTTGGCATTCAGTTTGAGGCCTTGTCTCTGGCACCAGTCATGGAAAGAAATTGTTAGCTCACATTCTGGTGTATTTACTATGATGGTTTGGAGATATGTATATTTAATTTTTAATAACCAGATAAATCCCGTCATGGATGATTGTCTATTATTTCAGAAGTGATGTACTGTACAGTTAAGTCACTTGCTCAGAGGTGCAGTATATAAACAGAAACTGGGGAAATCAAATGCTTAGAGATACAGGTTTATTCCACATGACATTCCTACAGGTACACTGTAATTCTACAGAAATGAGTTATTCAACATGTTTTGAGAATGAACAGTAAAAATAAATTAAAAACATCAGGATGTAAGGCCTTGTGCTGATTAAAGCTACAGATAACTGTATGAAATGCAGTTTTCCAAAACAAGTGATTAAAATACTGTTTATCAGAGGAAATGTTAGTTATACTTGACACAGAATATAACATTGTGTTAACCCTCTCCTTTCCAAACACACACAACTATAACCATCCCTAATAAAAACAAAAATATATCTGCAGCAATAATTCTACATAAAGAATCTTTGTCTCATTCCCATGTTTGTTAAATGAGATCTACAGTACAAAACCCTCTTGGTGAACAACCTGAGTTAAAACCTGGTGAAGTCTTTTTGTTGTCAGACACATAAGACTCAGTGTTATGTTTGATACAAAACACCTTAACACATAGCAAAAAAAATTCCACTGTAAAAGGACACAAGGCAAAAAAAGGTTATGTGCAAACTTAAGTTTGCAAATATACCAAATAACTGTTGTTACATATTGCCTTTGCTAATTCCATTTCACTTTATTTTGACCTATACTCTATGGTGTAGCTCAGTGATAGAGTATTTGCCTCCAGATCACAAGGTCCCAGCTTCAAATATGTCTGTCCCTTGGTGCGGGTAACTTTTTCTGACAGTTTGCACAGAGGGTTATAGCTATCCTAAACACCCTGGACCAGATAGTGTGCATGCCAAACAGAGGATTAAATATATTGAACCTAGTACTCACCAACATGGGAGACCATTCCACCCCTGGTGTCACATCCTCATTGGTAAGGTTAGACTACAAACCTGTCTCCTTCAAAATAAAAGTCATCCTGGAAAACCCAATTAAACCCATAACAGTTAGGAACTATTCTAAAGCAAACTACATCCTATTAAGTGACAGCCCATCAAAACTCCCAGTTTCCTACAGGAAAATGGCAGCCAACCTGTGAACACCGTGTCAACATGACTCTGACAAAAATGGCAGGGACACTGCCCTTAAATCAGAGCAAACATGGCCAGCTAATTTCCAATATACTTCTAAAGATTAGCTTAACCTTTTGCTAATCAGCAAGCTTTTAAAAAATATATAGAAATCTAACTGCAAGGGGAGGATGACTTACCTGATTGAACTCCAGTCTAACGGGCTGAAAAAAGAAAATAACATATTGCCAAAAGGAAATACAGCATGGCAAATGAAACAGAAACCATTGATATACAAACATCTAAATCTAAATTTTCAGCTATAACCACACCAGAAAAAGAAATTGTATCCAAACAACCGAGAACTACCAGACAGCTATTAGGCCAAAAGAGTACGAACAAACTGAAAACAGACCATGTTCCGTGTTTGCAAGACTTCAAAATGGCACTGCAACCACTACAAATGGTGATTTAAGAATTATCAGACCAATTTCAGACTTTTGAAAATACAATGAACCAAATAGTGGACAGACTAGTAAAAACAGAAGTTAAACACTAGAAAACAAAATAAAAAATAATCAGCTAGGAGAAACATTGTAATCTAACATTAAAACTATTAAAGAACTACAACAAAAAATCTAAGACCTGGAAGCAAGAAGTAGAAGAAATAACATCTTGATATAAGTGGTACCTGAAAAGTATGAACAATCAAAACTAATTCAAGTCCTACATATTTTTGGCTGCCTTTTAGATAATCAGGCAGAATCTAATCAATCTCCATTGAGACAGCACATTGTGCACTTCGAGCAGCACATACCCAGGATAAGCCGAGACAAGTATACATGAGAATCTGAAATTACCAAGACACTTTTAAAATTGTAACAGCTGCTAAAAAAAAGAACTATAACATGGAACAGAAATAAAATTACTTTTGTTCAAGATCTACCACACCAAATTAAACAAGATCGGCAGAAACTGTTGCCATTTTGTGCATTCCTGATCTCAAAAAGGATCAAATTCCAATGAGATACCCCTGTACCTTAGCATTCCAGGAGAAAGGAACTAAATACTCAGTCAAGTCATTTAAAGAAGCAAAACAAGCCTTCATAAATGCTTTTAATAAAATGCCCTAATGAAGGCTGATTGCTAAGGTAAAATACGAAGAGTTCATACCAAATACTCGCAGACATACTACAAAAGGTGAAAACCATGGTTTGTTAAATAAAAACTGTAAATATTGGACAGTATAAGGGTATAAATACAACTACTCATATCTGAGTTCTGGCTGTGCTAATTTAACATTCTGAATGTACAAGAGTATGCCTGGGTCCTGTTTGCACTCGACGATTTATATAGTGCATTTTCTGCATTCTTCATAAGGAAGTGACTGAAAAAAATGCTCGCAGGTACCAGAGCTACTTTCTATGAAAAAGAATGCATTGAAAATTATCTTTTCTCTCAAACCGCAAATGTTTCTGTTATTTAAAACACATATTTACTGATTCTTATAACATAAATAAGAAAACCACCACATCAAATGTGAATTCCTGTGCTAAAAATGTCTTCTTTACTTACAGTTAATTTGTTTGACTTAAAACAATTATTAGAAACATATTTCTGCTGTGCTCTTACACATTATAAGTTTATACTATACAGAGGGGCTATGTGGTAGGCTTCATGGAATTACAGGGAAGTTATACTTGTTTTAATCTGCTTCAGAATGCTTTGATATTAAATGTCAGGGTGAAAATGTTAAGGTATGAAGAACTTATGTGGATGGAAGATTTTTATGCTGTTTACTTGTATGGTTCTTTATGAGTTGTAAGTTTATTCTCTTCCTGGCACCATTGGAGTGTGGTTAGCCACAGGATAATAGCAGGAAGAGTTAAGTGCTATGTGTAATTTTTGTTCTTTTTTTGAGTTTATGCGATAAAAAGTAGAACATGTGGTGTGATAAAACACTATTAGACCATTGCATTTTATACTTTCGTTGGGAGTGTTAATGTGGACAATGGATTCATGGAATGTGAAAGGTATACAAATGAAAAAGAAAAGAAACTTATTTTTTCACTTAGCATTCAAATTAAAGGCTGAAATAATATTTGTTCAAGAGACTCACATGATGTCAGGTCAGCGGACTCAAGAGATGGGTAAAAGATGGACTGGGGCAGTAATCAAATCAGGCACTAAGTCAAACAGTACAGAGATAGTAATTATTATCAAAAAAATCTCTAAAGGATATAATACTACAGCATAATTCAGATGAAGAAGGGAGATGATGCTACATAGTTGTTAAAAATACATTTCTCGATAAAACCGTGTTATCGAACTTATATGTACCTTGTACCAAACAAAATGAGTTTATAATGTCAGTTTATAAAATATTAATCCGATTTCCTAATTGTTACTATGTTATAGGCGATGACTGGAATGCAATTAATGATCCTATGTCTGACAGGACAAGTAGGAGTAAAACATATAATGTTTATGCTTCAATAGCAATCTCAGACCTAAAAATAGATTTCAACTTATTTGACCCCTTCAGTTTTCAAAAGAGAAATGAATACTCACACTGCTATAAAACTTGGGCTAGGTTGGATTTTTTCTTGATTTCAGAAATATTTTTGAGATCCAATATTGACTTTCATATAGAGCCAAGATTCTTCTCTGACCATTCCAGAATTCAACTTACTGTAAACTGAACCAATACATCAAATATCAAGAAAAGGGAATATAACTGGACTCTGAACCCCACATTACTTCAAAAGAAAGATATTGTTAAAGCAATTAACAAGGCACTGGATTAGTTTATGACTAACCCTTCTAGTTTCCATATGCCCTTCAATATACAATGGGCTAGTATTAAAGCCCAGATTAGGGGTATATTTCTCAATAAGGCACCATACTATAAAAATTCTGTAGTTCAAAAGAAAATACACCGGAGGGAAAAATCTGTGAACTTTAGGAGGAACTTTACCTAAACTACATCTCAAGCACAGAAAAAATGACCTCCAAAAATAACTCTATTTATTGTACACTAAACAAGTATTATTCAATTAAATGAATGTTAGGTAGATATTCTGAATTGACACCAGTTCCATCAAAATCCTAGCAAGAATGATAAATATTAATAAAGCTTTGCCTCTAATAACAAGCTTTTCCCCTAATAACTAATATACCAAAAACAGAACTTACAGTTCAAATACTGAAATTATTTAAATCTTTGAACAAATTTATTCTCAAACATATGGGAAGCAAAATTCGCTATTTACACTGCAAGAAAAAGATACATTTTTAAATCAGTTAGATTTTCCCGAACTTAGCCAAAGCCAACAGGATCTCCTTACAGTACCATTTACCCAACAAGAAATATTATACAAAATAAATAATCTTAAGACAGAAAAAGCCCTGGACGTGACAGCTATACAGCAGACTTTTATAAAACTTTTAGTCAAAAATCTCAATTATTATGACTATTAAATTATGTAAAAGAAAATGGTATAACAGACTTCTATCTAAATAATTCTAAAACAACACTTATTTCCAAAGTAAATTCTGACACTAAAACCCCCACTAAATTACAGACGAAGTTTGCTTATTAACATAGATACTAAAATATTTGCCTCACTATTGGCAAACAGATTGAAATTGTTATTACCAAGTATAATCTCACCTTACTAATCTGGCTTTCTTCAGTGCAAACAAAGCTGCAATTACTCAATAACTTTAGATACACTGATTTTACTATCTACACAATATACCAGTTCAATATTTTCACTTGTTCTGGATGCCTCCATAGCCTTTGAATGACTCAATTTAGACTTTTTTCAGTAATGCTATATTTCAGCCTACAACAAGTTTTTATTAATGCAATAAAAACTCTATACATAAATGCCCACATACCTTACATATAAATAAGATTATTTCATCTCCAATAAAAATTACTAACAGAACAAGACAAGGGTGCCCATTGTCCCCATACGTATTTAATATATAAGTAGAACCACTCTTCTTTCTTATAACCCAAATAACCTTTCGCTACATTCCTTTAATAATAAACACAATACTTAAATTAATGGCTTTTGCTGATGACTTAAATCTTAATTTTAATCTACCCAATACTTATCTACCATAAATTTTGCATTCCATTGAAAGATTCTAAAAATTCTCTAATTACAAACTTAACCTGGATAAATCATCCATTTTCCTTTTAAATCCTAATATAATTAACGGCTTTCCAAAGACCGAGATTAAACCAAATAATGCATTTAAATATTCGGGTATATCTTTCTGCTCTGAGCCCTTTCTTATTTGCACTGGTGATGGACAGGTTGACAGACGAGATCAGACAGGAGTCACCGTGGACTATGATGTTTGCAGATGACATTGTGATATGTAGTGAGAGTAGGGAATGGATTGAGGAGATCCTGGAGAGGTGGATATATGCTCTAGAGAGGAGAGGAATGAAGGTCAGCTGGACTAAGATGGAATATATGTGTGTGAATGAAAGGGAGAATAGAGGAATGGTGAGGATGCAGGGAGTACAGTTGGCAAAGGTGGATGAGTTTAAATAATTGGGATCAACAGTTCAGAGTAATGGCGAGTGTGGAAGAGAGGTGAAGAAGTGAGTACAGGCAGGGTGGAGTGGGTGGAGAAGAGTGTCAGGAGTGATTTGTGACAGATGAGTACCAGTAAGAGTGAAAGGGAAGGTCTACAAAAGGGTAGTGAGACCAGCTATGTTATATGGGTTGGAGACAGTGGCACTGACAAAATGTCAGGAGTCAGAGCTGGATGTGGCAGAGCTAAAGATGTCAAGATTTGCACTGTTGTGACGAGGGTAGACAGAATTAGGAATACGTATATTAGAGGGTCAGCCCAGGCTGGACAGTTTGCAGACAAAGCCAGAGAGACGGGATTGTGTTGGTTTGGACAAGTGCTGAGGAGGGATGCTGGGTATATTGGGAAAAGGATGCTAAGGATAAAGCTGCCAGGTAAGAGGAAGGGCCTAAGATAAGGTTTATGGATGTGGTTAGAGGGGACATGCAGGTGGTTGGTGTGACAGAGCAAGATGCAGAGGACAGGAAGAAATGGAAACAGGTGATCCGCTGTGGCGACCCCTAACCAGAAAAGCCAAAAGAAGAAGAAGGTCTTTCTGCCATGACTTAAATAAGTTTTAACAAAATAATTTAATGAAACTTTGGACAATGATTGAACAAGATATTCTTATATGGAATAAACTAAAATGTCCTCTGTTGTCAAAGGTGGCTATTATCAAAATGAATATACTACCAAGATTGATGTTTCAATTTAATGTATATAATATACTAATACCCAATAAATTTTTCAAAATTGTAAATGCAAATCTTTTTAAATTTGTATGGGAGCCCAAATCAATTCATATTAGATATCAAAAACTGATTTATCCGAAAAAAAAATTGGTTTGGATCTCCCAGATTTTAAGCTCTGTCGTGATATAATAAACACCAGCAGAATTATAGAAATTTCTGATTACTGCCCAACAAACACAAAACAGAGTCCTATTTCAGTGAAAATTTGGTATAATCAAATAATTAATTCCAGATATAACCGTAAAGCCCTACCCTTAATCAACAAAGGAAACGATGGAAGAATCAAAATAAATAATTATCTATAAAATATGATAACTATTTTGCAAAAAAAAATAATTGAATCATTAAATCTAACAGGTTCATTTAAAATTTTACAGCCAAGCCACCTTAATCCGAATCTCAGATCAAATAAATCAGTATTAAACTTAAAAACAACTACCCTTTAATTGAAGAAATGACGATACTAGATATTTATAATTATAAAAAAAACTTTCAATAAATGATTGAAGAAATGCCCTAATCCTTCCTAAAACCTATTTAGTTATATTGAGACAGATAAAGGAAATGACCTCAACCCTCTTAGATGATCCAGGGATTAATGACAACAACATAAATCTCTGCAAGGTGTTACAGAATATGTTCACAGTAAAAAATGCTAACAAATACACATAAATTAATTGTAGCTATAAAATATCAAGAAATTATACTTAACTCAAACTACTGAAAGAAATTAAAACCTGCAATTCAAAATGAACAAAACAACAAAAATAAAACTCAGTCAATTTGATTATGCTTGAAAATCCTCCCTTAAAAAAACTAATTTATACCCAATTCATGATAACAGATAATGCATATTTAACTCCTGATAAACTTAACAAATACCTCCACAGCTTCACCAAGCTGCATACACTGTGAAGTCCAGAGCTGATATTCTTCATATCTTTTGGAGCTGTAAATGTTCCTGTAAGTTGTGGTGTTCACCAAAAGTCAGGCTAGAAAAAATGGGATATGAAAAGACCACTGTGTCCTGGGAACTTGCAATTTTACATATTCCTCCTCCTGGATTAATGAAACAGAAAATACATACTTATATTATCCTCTTCTCACTGATAAAATTATGCATCTCACAGAACTGACTTCACAGATCAAAGACATCATGAGATGATTTTGAACAAGTGGCGATTAAATAGATTACAACCCATAAGTTAATAGTTAATAATCAAAGCAAATCCTCCTATTATGCAAAATTCTGGAGTACACTCCTTGATCATATACTTCAATAAACTCAAATATTCACAAATAAATATAAGTTAAAAGAGCAAAGAAAAGAAATAGTATCAAGAAATTTCAGTTATAAGTTATGGTTCATAGTGGTATGTAGTATTGCTATTGTATTAACTAAAGCCATAAAAATCACTTAGTACTTTGCGTACATAGTTCTTACTTTATTAATATTCTTTTTCTTTTACTTTTTCAATGTGTTAAAAAAGAAGTAATCTGTATATATAAATGCTCATCACATGTTGAAGAAGTTTTTGATATATATATATATATATATATATATATATATATATATATATATATATATATGCATATAAAGCTCACATTACTGAAAACTCATTTCACTGAATCTCATTTCACTGAAGTGAGGTACTGGCACTGTGTAGAGTACTATAAGGCAAATAAAAGGTATATGCCCTTTTCCCCACTGTACTGCAATCCTGGAGTTTTATATATATATATATATATATATATATATATATATATATATATATATATATATATATATATATATATTATATATATATATATATTATATATATATATATATATAGTTGGGGTGGGGGACACAGCTCCCCTCCTAGTTTGGGTTTATATTGTCTTCTGGAACGAGTTAGTCATTGGTGCTGTAAGTCTGCATGTATATGGTTTAAAATGTATTGTTTTGAAGGTTTCAATGAAATATAATATAAAACCGGACTAGCTGTGCCCCCCACACACACCCTAACTATATATATTAACTAACTATAAAGGTGGCCCAAACACCTGGTTCACAGTTCTATGCACTAAGTGAAACTACACAGTACACTTGTGATCTAGGGATGTTGAAAGTCAGAAACAGGTGAAATTAGTCTGGTTCTATACAGGAACATATCCAAGTTTTGGATAGGAGATCTTTTAGTAGGGATTTGAAAGTATGTTTACTATTTAGACATCCAATGTCAGGGGGTAGAGACTTCCAGGCCTTAGCAACTGCATAGGAATAAAGAGATTGGCCTGAGCTATGTAAGCAATTGGTAACAGTCAGTAGGGTGGTATTGGAAGATCTTAGTTGACATACAGTATTATCGAAGGTGAGCAGATCAGAAAGGGCAGGTATTTTATTTGGTTGGTATAGCAGTTGATGGGTCAAGAGAAGTTGAATGTATTGTAGTAGGTTAGGGAGTTCTAACAACCTAGTTGTCTTAGGGAGAGGCAGTGATGAGAACAAAACTTAGGATTGGTTGCAAATGTTGAGATTTTATTGTAGATAGTTTCAGAAGATCAGATTTGTTTAGGTTAGTCAGAACTGGGGAAGCGTATAGTAAGGTGGAGAGTAGATGGGTACGAGAGATAGTGATTCAGGATTCCTGTGTGAGGAAGCTCTTGCAGCGGTAGAGTGAACCTAGTTTTTATGATCTTTGGCAATTGTTAGTGTTATATGTTTATCGAATTTTAGGTTTTGGTCAACAGTTACACCTAGTAGCTCGGCTTGAGTTAGTGGTGTGATAAGTGTATTGTTGGAGGATGTTATTGAGAATGGTGAGATAGAGGTGTAAGCTTTGGTTTCTCACAAGATAATGAGTTGGGTCTTAGATGGCTTTAGTATGAGATGGGAAGAATTTAGCCATTTTTCTACAGTAGTGAAGGCTTTCTGGGCTCTGTCTTGGAGTAATTGTAGAGAATAGGCTGAGCAAATAAGTGTGGTGTCATCAGCATACTGTACTATATTAGTTTGTTGGGTTGCTGAGGGGAGGTTATTGGTAAAGATGGAAAATAGTAAGGGACCAAGAATGGATCCTTGCAGAACACCTTGTCCCACCGGAAGGAGCAGGGAGAGAGAGTTATGCCATTTAACAGCTTGTTGCCAGATGGACAGATAATTTTTAAAGCACAGTAGAGAGGAGTTATCCAGAATGAGCTCAGAGAGAGTCGATAGTAATTTGCATTGGGATACCATGTCAAATGCCTTTGACAGGTCTAGGAAGACAACAGATACCAAGTTACTGAGATTTCTTTGTTGTTTCATGTGGTTAGTAAAGGATATAAGGGCACAGGTGGTACTATGGTTTGGCTGAAATCCATGTTGGGAATTTGCTAGCAAGCTAAATTGAAGAAGGTGGTTCAGTAGTTGGGTTTGTACACACTTTTTCTAAGATTTTTGATAGGGGAGATAGTATAGCTATGGGGTGATAATTACTAAGTTGTGTCGAGGAACCACCTTTGTCTAGGGGGATGATGTAAGAAATTTTCCAGAGAGAGGGGACAGTGTGTTCAGCTAAGGATCTATTATTGACTATAGAAATAGAGTACGTGATGGCAGAGGCAGCAATCCTGAGGTAATCAGTGGGGAGTTTTTCAACAGTGGGAGTGGTGGGTTTCAATCTGGCAAGATGTTTACAAATTATGTCAGTTGGAACTGGTTTAAGATAGAATTGGTAGTTGGTCTTATGGTGACAGTTTTGTATTTTGTGGGTATTTGTAGTAGTAGTGGGGAAATCATTGAATAACTTTTGGATGGAGGAGGTGAAATAGTCATTAAACTGGGTGGCAATATGATTTTGTCTGGTTGGAGAATGTGGTTGATTGCAGACCAGAACTTTTGTGGATTGTTGTAGTGAATTTTTTGTAATTGAATATAATAACTTTTTTGTCATTACGTATTTGTTTTTTTGCTGTGTTTCTGAGCTCTAGGAAGTATTGCCGATTTGTACTTGTTTTGTTGGTACGCCA